>NC_053171.1:53928748-54528748 GCF_016835505.1 Polypterus senegalus
TCAAACCACCTACAACTGAACACCAGCAAAGCCAAGGAGCTGGTGGTGGAGTTTAGGAGGCCCAGGCCCCTCATGGACCCAGTGATCATCAGAGATGACTGTGTGCAGAGAGTACAGACCTATAAATACCTGGGAGTGCAGCTGGATGATAAATTGGACTGCCAATACTGATACTCTGTGCAAGAGAGTACAGAGCCGACTATACTTCCTTAGAAGGCTGGCGTTCTTCAACATTTGCAGTAAGACGCTGCAGATGTTCTATCAGTTGTGGCGAGTGCCCTCTTCTATGTGGTAGTGTGCTGGGGGGGCAGCATAAAGAGGGATGCCTCACGCCTGGACAAACTGGTGAAGAAGGTAGGCTGTATTGTAGGCACGGAGTTGGACAGTTTGACATCTGTGGAAGAGCAATGGTCGCTGAGCAGGCTCCTGTTTAATCATGGAGAATCCACTGCATTCACTGAACACTATCATCTCCAGACAGAGGAGCAGCTTCAGTGACAGACTGCTGTCACTGTCCTGCTCCACTGACAGACTGAGGAGATCGTTTCTCCCCCACACTATGCGACTCTTCAGTTCCACCCGGGGGGTTAAACGTTAACATTATACAAGATTATAGACGGTTATACCTGCCTCGCACTCTCCACCTTGCATTTTTTTAACTTGCACTACATTTTTATCATTATTTAATTAATATTGTTTCTATCAGTAAGCTGCTGCTGCTGGAGTATGTGAATTTCCCCTTATAAAGTATCTTATCTATCCATCTCTTTGTCTATCAAAAAATGTGTAGTGTTACTGCCAGTTTTATTATATTGGTTTACCTGATTTATACATTTGTAGTGGAAAGTAAGAATTTTAAAGATGAGCATGTTGCCTAATTTTATATTTTAATATCACAACATTTCACACAAAAGATTTTTTTCCAGCAATTGACTGCCACTGCAATGGTCACTTGAAGGCATAGCAAAACATAGTATCTTTAAAGGAAGCATAGATAATCAGTCATTTGTAAATTTGTCTCTTTTATGTGTTAAAATTTTCTGCCAAGCACTAATGCCCTATCCATGTTTGGTTCAGGGTGAAATCAATCAATCAATCAATCAACATTTATTTATATAGCACATATTCATACAAAAAAAAAATGTAGCTCAAAGTGCTTTACAAAATGAATAGAGTAATAGAAGACACAATAAAAGATAAACATAAGTCAACATTAATTAACATAGAATAAGAGTAAGGTCCGATGGCCAGGGTGGACAGAAAAAACAAAAAAAACTCCAAAAGCTGGAGAAAAAAATAAAATCTGTAGGGGTTCCAGACCAAGAGACCGCCCAGTCCCCTCTGGGCATTCTACCTAACATAAATCATCATATTTTCATGGAAGGACCTGATGATGATGGTCACGTAGACTTCTGGCTTTCAGTCCATCATTGTTGGAGCATCATGATGCTTTGAGTAGGTGGTGGCAGGCCGCCACCACAAAGAAACCGGAAAAAGAAACAGAAGAGAGAGTAGGGGTCAGTACGGATTTTAGAGCCACCATGAATAGTTATTATGAAGAATTGAACATACAGAGTATCAGGATTATGTTAAAGTGAAGTTATAAAAAGGCCATGTTAAAGTAATGTGTTTTCAGCAGTGTTTTAAATTGCTCTACTGTATTTGCCTGGCGAATACTTAAGGATAAAAGTGTCATTACTGTCTGGAAGAATATCATGGGTTATGAGGAGAATAAAACAATGACTAGAGACACACTAACCAAGTACCTTATGTGTTAAATGTAAGAAATAAAAACACTTTTTACACTCCCTCTACAATTATTGTCACCCCTGGGTAACATGAGTAAAATGAGTTATAAAAAAAGATTACAGTTTTGGTGTATTTCCTTAATCTCACACTGAAAAAAATGAGAGAAATCCAACTTTTAATTCAAGCATTTTTTTTCTAAGAAAAAATAATCCCTCGTTAAAAATGCATAATTATTCTTAACAAAACCACATGTGCCTTAACTACTGACATCCATTAAAAGTTCTAATGAACAATGAGTAACTGAAGCATTTTTATCTGTCTATATGTTACTTTTTTTAAATTGATCAGAGTATATAGGAAGTCTCGAGCAGTAATCCATGACTTTCTGTGTCTTTGGGAAAGATAAGAGAACACACAATTCAAAATTGGGAGAAGTGTGTTATGACTTTCATAAGTCAGGGAATGGCTATTAAAATGCTATTGCTTATTACCATATATACAGTCAGGGAAATAATAAATACAGTTAGGTCCATAAATATTTGGACAGAGACAACTTTTTTCTAATTTTGGTTCTGTACATTACCACAATGAATTTTAAATGAAACAACTTGGATGCAGTTGAAGTGCAGACTTTCAGCTTTAATTTAGTGGGTTGAACAAAAAGATGATATAAAAATGTGAGGCAACTAAAGCATTTTTTTAACACAATCCCTTTATTTCAGGGGCTCAAAAGTAATTGGACAAATTCAATAACTGGAAATAAAAAAAATAAAATGTTCATTTCTAATACTTGGTTGAAAACCCTTTGCTGACAATGACAGCCTGAAGTCTTGAACTCATGGACTTTACCAGATGCTGGGTTTCCTCCTTTTTAATGCTCTGCCAGGCCTTTACTGCAGTGGCTTTCAGTTGCTGTTTGTTTGTGGGCCTTTCTGTCTGAAGTTTAGTCTTCAACAAGTGAAATGCCTGCTCAATTGGGTTAAGATCAGGTGACTAACTTGGCCATTCAAGAAATTTCCACTTCTTTGCTTTAATAAACTCCTGGGTTGCTTTGGCTGTATGTTTTGGGTCATTGTCCATCTGTATCATGAAACGCCGCCCAATCAATTTGACTGCATTTACCTAAATTTGAGCAGACAGTATGTCTCTGAACACCTCACAATTCATTCGGCTGCTTCTGTCCTGTGTCACATCATCAATAAACACTAGTGTCCCAGTGCCACTGGCAGCCATGCACTCCCAAACCATCACACTGCCTCCACCATGTTTTACAGATGATGTGGTATGCTTTGGATAATGAGCTGTTCCACGCCTTCTCCATACTTTTTTCTTGCCATCATTCTGGTAGAGGTTGATCTTGGTTTCATCTGACCAAAGAATGTTTTTCCAGAACTGTGCTGGCTTTTTTAGATGTTCTTTAGCAAAGTCCAATCTAGCCTTTCTATTCTTGAGGCTTATGAGTGGCTTGTACCTTGCAGTGCACCCTCTGACAATGACAACACAAACATGAAACAGTTTTTATAATTCCATCCTTTTAAAATATATACTATATATACATTTATTTAGAAATATTTTCTTGTTAAGAGTTTTTTTTTTATATATGGCTCTGCAGTCCTGAAATGTTTAAGAAATGCTGCCCTAAACAATAAGGTACTTGATAGAGAATATCTAAGGTAACCTATAGTAGATCCATCTGGTATCTAAATTTAAGAGCGTGACTTTGTGTTTGACTTCCATCCCCTGATTGGTTGATTATATTCTCACAGGGAATCTCTGAGTTCTCCTTATTTTGCTTTAAGAATATAGTCACTGTAGTTTAGCAGCTCCCTTTCAATAATGCCTTTCAGTAAGTGATACCTGAAAAAGACCACTTTTTCTTTACCATGAGTGTACCCCATTCTTTTCTGTAGGTTGTTGTTGTTTGAAGTTTTTCTGCATTTATAGATTGCTGCTGTTTTATGGTGGGTTTGTCTTACAAACTTGTGTACTATCAGTTGAAATTGCCAAATTGGGTATACGATAGCATAAAAGTCGTCCAAGATAATCTTCCTTCAGTTAACAGATGCCTTCTCTTTGTACATGTGCATTCAGGAGTTGGCAGGCAAGCCTCACTTGAGTAGCAAGTGCCAAACAGCTTAAAAAGAATAGATAATATATACGGGAAGGCCTCCAACTAGCCCACAGAATCTCAGTTTTTGTAGCCTAGGGTATTACTGTGTTTAGAGTTGGCTTATTAGTTATCTACTTGTGTGCGATGCTCAGCTCTGCCTGATTTTCTCATTGTCATAGTTTTTACCTACAGGAAGATGTCCTGGGATTGTGGAACTGTATGGGCCTATTCATTTTTCTTACACTTTGACCTATGACAGTATAACTGTGTAATCTATCCTTTCCTAAGGAAGTATTTTGTAACAGCCTGTTCCATACTATCCAATAAATGTTTATATATTGATACCTGCAAATACCTGTAATCAATCTATTTTGCTCTTCACTGATATCTTTTATATGCTCATTATTTCATTCTCCTTTTAGCCCAAGTCCTGTTCTGTCTGATTCACTCCAGAGACACATTTTTTATTAATTTGTGAAATTAATAGAAAATTATCTGACAGTATCACAATTTTTAAAGAGAATATTTATTTCTATTTCTATCTTCCAAGCAAACAGAGGTAGAACTGTTCTGTTGGGCTATCCAAGGTCTTTAGCTATTTTATAATAAATATTTATATCTCCCTTTATTTGTGATCCACTCATTATCTGCTACATCATTTTTAAAGCAAGACTTTGAGTACTTGCAGCAGGGATTTTGTGAAACATCTAGGTTTTTCTTTCCGGTGTAAATGTTAACTTCAGTCTTCAGTAAGTGGCCCGTGCACTGCAATTTCCAAAGTCAGAAAATCTCTGTCAGTAATCAGCAGGGAGTGATGACAAATTAGCCGCATTGGATCAAATTTCTGTTGTTGGTCAGCAGCAGTGTGGGGTCAAGTTACTGTCTGCCCTTGCCTTCCTTCTCTGAAATGTGTAGCATTGTTTTCCTACCCTGCTTGTCATCCTCTCATGCTGCTAGTGATGCTGCTTTGTACACTATGTAACCTGTGTTGAAGTTTCCATCATGAATAATGAACGTTTGAAGTAATGTCAGTATTTCCCTTAAGAGATATGAAAAACTGAAGGTGGTATTTATACAGAAGTACAAAAATGGAAAGCCATCTGCTACAGAAATTCATTTCACTGACAGAGTTTTGATTTTTGGAATGGCATGTTTTTGAAAAACAACATGGAAGAAGTAGATTTTTGCTGTAAATATAGTTTGTTCTTTCTTTTAATCTGTGTTAGTTTAGTGTGTCTTGAAATAATTTCACAACAGTAATGAAATTTATTGTGTTAGTAGAAATGCAGATAGTTATTTCAAACTTGTAATAATCTCAAGACCCAAACACAATGGAGAAGTATTATCTTTTCATTGGCATAGGAGTATCTGGGAATTCCCCAGGAAGTGCTAGAAATTGTTACTGGGGATGAAGTGGCATGGTGTGTTCAGCTTGGCTTGTTGCCACCACAACCCTTTTCAGGAGTACTGCATATTTAAAGTGAGATGAACACTGCCATACTATGCCCAAGTACCAAAGGGCCATCACATTTTTTGGTTCTTTTTTAGATCCACACCCCTGACACGGCTTTATAAATACAGTGAACCCTCGTTTATCACGGTTAATGCGTTCCAGACTCTACCGTGATAAATGAATTTTCGCGAAGTAGGATTCTTTATTTATAAATCGAATATTTTCACAGTTAGAGTATAGAAAACCTGTTTACGACCTTCTAAATACGTTTTTTAACATTATTAGAGCCCTCGAGACATGACATAACACCCTTTAGTCATAATTACACTCGTATTACCCAATATATTAGACAAAATAAGAGAAAATAAGACATTAGATGTTACAAATATCATATTACTAGGCACGACCGACTTTTATCCTCAATTTTTGTGCGCTCCATGTGTACATCATGCATGTAAGTGTAGGGAATGAGAACATCAAAGTGCCCATTCATAACATCTCCCAAAACCTAAGTTTTTTATCCCCTCAAGTGCCTGTCCAAAGTCGTGCAATGTCAGCCCGAATCTGTACCGCTAAAGACAGAGTTTCATGCACTAAATAAGCTATAGATGAGAATAAACAAGCACCATCTCCCCTGATATTTACTACGCGGCGAGGCATTTGTACTCCATCAATATTAATTATTTCCAGAGACATCATTTTGTCTAATTTTCCAGCGCATAGCGCACAAAAGCAAGGGAACGATTAGAGCACCAGAACTCTGCTCACATCGCGTCGTTTCGTACCTCAAGCCACAAGCAGTAAGTCTGTAATAAGCGGAATACCGCTACGCTTTGCACTCACGGGACAGAAGGGAAATCCCGAACACTTTTATATAGTAGATTATTGTACTGTACATTTAATTGCACACAACCACTAACCTATGAAGGCATGACCTCAGTAGGAGAGTTTTCAGATGTGGTGCAGTATCTTCAGCAGGTGCGTTGTTGTCTTCTTCCGCTGAAGAAGTACTAGGAGTAGGCAGTGGGTGTCTGGGTGCGCGGCTGAAGAACATCTTGATAGGCAGTTGCTGGCGCTCTTTTCATATGCGTGAGGAGGCTTTTGTAGGGTATTGCCATCTTTAATCATATCCAAGAGTTTCACCTTTTCCTGGATAGTAAGCATCTTCCTCCGGCGCTTAGTTTTATTGTCAGAAGGCTTAGAAAAAGCAGCACGTTTAGGAGCCATCGTAGGGCTTGGATAAAAGTTCTCAAAAAAGCGCATGCGTAGTGACGTAAGCAAGTATGAGAAAAAAATTGCGATAGAGTGAAGCCGCGAAAGTCGAAGCGTGATATAGCGAGGGTTTACTGTACTCTGAAATTAACCACATATTGTTTATTAGTTTAATGCATCTGATTGTAATTAACCTGTAACAATATAATGGTCCACAGAATGGTCAAACTATTCCTAATACCATAACTGCTTTAGTGTTGTTACTCTCACTGCACATCGGATCATCTTTTTCCATATTACTCTCACTGCACCACTCAGAGTATTTATATCACTGTATCTGAGTGTGAATCACAGCTGTACAGCAGCTGTTCGGAAAGAGAATTATCAGTATCTACCATCAAGCACACGTGGCCTCAGCCATGCTGTCTATTGAACTGCTTTCATATGACAAATGCTTCAGAGCCTGTCCTGTACTGACCTCACAGTTCAGAAACAGTTTCATCCCATGAACTCTAAATGCACTCAATCAGTCCATCAAGTACTCCTTGTGGAACTGTTTGTACTTATAAGTACAATCACCTGACTGTAAGCTTGCACTACAGTTATAATATTACACATCCTGAGCCACTTTATAAAGTGCATATTTACATAAGATGACAATATAATTTTTAAGATGAAATGCAGCAAAATATGTTTATTATATTATACAGATAAAACTTTAACAACATGGTGCCGCCGCACTAGCGAGCTGCTGGCACTCCGTTCATGGATTGTTCCTGCCTCGCGTTGTATTCTTGCTGGTGCTGACGCAACACTGGAAAGATAGATGGATAGAATAATTAAACACGTACTACGAAGATATTTCGATGTTCCTTAAAATTTTTGAAGAATCTGCATTCTAAGCTTGCCGATGGCTTAACGTCTATTACAGAGTTAACTGTGTGGCGATTGGGTATTTGGAGAAAGAAAAGTAAGGACAGGAATTGGGGGCTAGTACGTTTGAGAGACAGTATTTCATCAAAGGTAGCACACGGCGCAGCAAGCATCTTGCGTGAGACATGAACAATCACTGCGCCACCATGTTCCCATGTTTAATAACATGCTTTAACTCCTATCATCATGAAAATTATATCACATATACATCTCAGTATTTTAATTATTCAGAGAGCTGTAATATTACAAATGGAATGGATTCTGTGTCCTGTCGGAGGAAGAGAAAGCCCGGAAGCATGTAGTAATTCACACACATAGAGCACATAGAAGATCAAATACAAATCAAAGCATTTAACATGCTACTTTAGTTACGATGAGATTGAGAAACTAGTAAATTAAACGATTTTTAGATTGTTTATGATGTTCTACTTTAATGACAAAATAAACTACATGATTAAAGTTGACATTTCATGGTTTTGCCCCCACTGTGTGCTTGTTTTTTTTCCTCTGTACCCTAATAAGCTTTCATATGAAACGCAGACAGTGGGCTACAACTCACCTTTTCATGGCGACTTTGATATCTGTCAAAATCTTTTTTTATTTTGGGCACTGTGCGACTTTGTGAACGTGAGCTTTCGAATTTCACTGACACGCTATGTCACTTGATCAACTTCCTTTTGTTGTTTATACCACTGTTTAAACCAACAAATAGTACATTTTTCATTGCCTCCACTTCGTATTTGCTGAAATTCTTCTATTTTCCCCTCTTGCTTTTGTCATTGCCTTTTCACAGAAGGCTGAGCTTAAGGACTATTTATATTGATTTGCATATTCAAAGAGGCATAATTCTGGGAGGAATTGGGGCAGGACAGCAGGCGCGTGCATTACTTTTCATGCTGATCGGGATTTATGTAGCAGAAGAACGTGGAAGTTGGCGAACACACAGATTTATGTATCTGGATTTTTCTGTGTTTACGCACATTACCACTTTTGTGCTTACGCCATGTTATAGTGCGAGTTCTACACACGCCGTTATACATGAGGCCCCAGGTACGTTATTTGCTTTCTGTTTAACAAAATGTATGCATTTCTCTTATCAATCAGATTGTTGCTTTCCAGTATTTCATGGTTGGCAATATGAAATACCCGTTCTCAACCTCTTCAGACTTTTTCATTTTGTCTTGTAAGCTGATCTACATGTATAATTACAGGTTTTTTAACTTTTGACTTGTCGTAATGAAATTGGACTCCTTTTTCCATTGTGTTTGATTACTGATTTTCAAGTGTTTGGGTATTGCACTTATTTCTTATCTATTGAGTGTTGTTTTCCTTTCTGTTTTATGAACACTTCACTTGGTCATTTACGATGAGTAGCTAGCCTTTTATTTGAATCATGCGCAGAATTTGCTTGTGGCATTTTGTAGTATAATTTATATGAGAAAGTAGGCATACCCTATGAAGTGTTTTTCTTTTTCAACATATGTGGACATATCATGATTTGATTTTCCTTTAATCAGTATCTATAGATAAATGTTATGTAATTGGGGAGAATAAAATAAAATTTGGCTTTGCTAAAATTAGTTTAATGAAAATTTATTAAAAATGCCACTGTCGTTAGTGGAAATTAGTGGCTCTAATAGCTGGTATTGCCCTCTCATGTTGGGGTCTCTTCTGTGTTTGAAGGGTGCCTTGAATGCACAGCTCATAATAAATCCTCCCACGGCATCTTGATGTAATTCAACTCAGGCTTTTGACTTGCACATTCCACCTTATTATTTATTTATTTTTTTTTATTCCATTTGTTGGATCATAGTCATGTTGCAAGGTATGCTTTCAGTTGAGCTTCAGTATTTTGACAGCTGGCCTCACATTATCCTCTAGCACCCTCTTGTACAATAAAGAATTCATAGCCGATTATATGACGGCGAACTACCCTAGCCCTGATGCAGCAAAACATTTCCACCACCACAAATTAAAGTTATCAGGTTCTGCTATCCAAATGCTGTCTTTAATTTTGCCAAAATTGCTTTCTGGTACTGCAGCCAAATGATTCTATATTCATTCGCCTTTTGTTCCTAGAGCACATTGTTCCATAGTTTCTGGTCCTTGCCTAGGTGTCCATGGGCAAACTTTAGTCTTGGAATGATGTTCTTTCTGGACAGCAGTGTTTTCCTCCTGGCATACATTCATGTAGATGTACAGTCATATGAAAAAGTTCAGGAACCCCTTTCAGCCTGCATAATAATTAACTCTACTTTTAACAAAAAAGATAACAGTGGTATGTCTTTCATTTCCTAGGAACATCTGAGTACTGGGGTGTTTTCTGAACAAAGGTTTTTAGTGAAGCAGTATTTAGTTGTATGAAATTTAAATCAAATGTGAAAAACTGGCTATGCAAACGTTTGGGCCCCCTTATAATTTTTCTGATTTGAATGCATGTAACTGCTCAATTAGTTGCAACATGAAATTAGTTTGATTAGCCCATTAAGCCTTGAACTTCATAGACAGGTGTGTCCAATCGTGAGAAAAGGTATTTAAGGTGGTCAGTTGCAAGTTGTGCTTCCATTTGACTCTCCTCTGAAGAGTGACAGTATGGGATCCTCAAAGCAACTCTCAAAAGATCTGAAAACAAAGATTGTTCAATATCATGGTTTAGGGGAAGGCTACAAAAAGCTGTCTCAGAGTTTTAAACTGTCAGTTTCAACTTTAAGGAATGTAATCAGGAAATGGAAGGCCACAGGCATAGTTGCTGTTAAATCCAGGTCTAGCAGGCCAAGAAAAATACAGGAGCGGCATATGCGCGCAGGGTTGTGAGAACAGTTACAGATAACCCACAGATCATCTCCAAAGACCTGCAAAAACATCTTGCTGCAGATGATGTATCTGTACATCGTTCTACAATTCAGCGCAATTTGCACAAAGAACATCTGTATGGCAGGGTGATGAGAAAGAAGCCCTTTCTGCCCTCACACCACAAACAGAGTCGCTTGTTGTTTGCAAATGCTCATGTAGACAAGCAAGATTCATTTTGGAACAAAGTGCTTTGGAATGATGAGACAAAAATTGAGTTATTTGGCCATAACAAAAAGTGCTTTGCATGGCGGAAGAAGAACACCACATTCCAAGAAAAATACCTGCTACCTCCTGTCAAATTTGGTGGTTGTGGCTAGTTCATGGACTGGGGCCCTTATTAAAGTTGAGGGTCGGAATAATTCAACCCAATATCAACAAATTCTTCAGGATAATGTTCAAGCATCAGTCACAAAGTTGAAGTTGCGCAGGGGTTGGATATTCCAACAAGACAATGACGCAAAACACAGTTCGAAATCTACAAAGGCATTCATGCAGAGGGAGAAGTACAATGTTCTGGAATGGCCATCACAGTCCTCTGACTTGAAAATCATTGGAAATCTATGCAATGATTTGAAGCAAGGCTGTCCATGCTCAGCAGCCATCAAATTTAACTGAACTGGAGAGATTCTGTATGGAAGAATGGTCAAAAATACCTCCATCCAGAATCCAGACACTCCTCAAAGGCTATAGGAGGCGTCTAGAGGCTGTTATATTTGCAAAAGGAGGCTCAACTAAGTATTAATGTAAATATATCTGTTGGGGTGCCCAAATTTATGCACCTGTCTAATTTTGTTATGATGCATATTTTCTGTTAATCCAATAAACTTAATGTCACTGCTGAAATTCTACTGTTTCCGTAAGGCATGTCATATATTACATGGAAGTTGCTACTTTGAAAGCTCAGCCAATGATAAAACAAAAATCCAAAGAATTACGAGGGGTTCACAAACTTTTTCATATGACTGTAATTTGTTGATTATCTTCCAGAAAGCGGAATGGTTCACATTTCTTATTGTTTGAAGATCTTTTGAAATCCCTTCTCAGAATCCTAGGCATTTAGAACCTGATTTTGGAAGACCTAAGAGAGCTCTTTTGATCTGAAACAGAAATTTGCATTTCTGTTTTATTTAAATTATACAATAATTAGTTTGTGCTCAATTAATTTTCCCTTATATAACTGCAAGTAAAACAAATCATACACATCTTAATAAAAAAATAATATATACTGCTCAAAAAAATTAAAGTAACACTTTTGAATGAGAGTATACAGTAGCATCAAGTCAATGAAACTTCTGGGCTATTGATCTGGTCAGTTAAGTAGCAGAGGGGGTTGTTATGAGTTTCAGCTGCTTTGGTGCATTAGAGGGGCAACAATGAGACAACCCCCAAAACAGGAATGGTTTAACTGGTGGAGGCCATTGACATCTTTTCTAACTACAGTAATCCCTCCTCGATCACGGGGGTAGCATTCCAGAACCCCTCGCGATAGGTGAAAATCCACGAAGTAGAAACCATATGTTTGTATGGTTATGTTTATATATTTTAAGCCCTTAGAAACTCTCCCACACTGTTTATAAATATTCTCCACACAGTTATACAGTAAACCCTCGTTTATAGCGGTTAATCCGCTCCAGACAGATAAATGAATTTCCACGAAGTAGTATTCTTTATTTATAAATCTAATATTTTTGCAGTTAGAGCATAGAAAACCTGTTTACGACCTTCTATATATGTTTTTTAACATTATTAGAGCCTTCTAGACATGAAATAACACCCTTTAGTCAAAAGTTTAAACTGTGCTCCATGACAAGACAGAGATGACAGTTCTTTCTCACAATTAAAAGAATGCAAACATATCTTATCTTCAAAGGAGCGCCGTCAGGAGCAGAGAATGTCAGAGAGAGAGAAATGTAAACAATCAAAAATCAATAGGTCTGTTGGGCTTTTAAGTATACGAAGCACCCACGATAAAGTGGCCGCAATGAAGAGATCAATGTGAAGGTAGTCTTTCAGAATTTTTTACAGGAGCGTCTGTATCTTCTAAGCAAACAGCCTCTGTACAAACAGCTCCTCTGCTCACACCCCCTCTGTCAAGAGCAGAGAATGTCAGAGAGAGTGAGAGAGACAGAGAAAAGCAAACAATCAAAAATCAATACGGGCTGTTAGAGCTTTAAAGTGTGCAAAGCACCACTCGGGAAGCATATCATATATCATTGAGGAGTTTTATTTAATACGTAGTACGTGCTCTGATTTAGTAGCTTTTCAGCCATCTACCAATAGCGTCTGCAAACAAACTGAGGAAGCATGTACCATAAAAGACCCATTGTCCACAGAAATCCGCGAACCAGCAGAAAATCCGTGATATATATTTAGATATACTTACATTTAAAATCCGTGATGGAGTGAAGCCACGAAAGTCGAAGTGTGATATAGCTAGAGATCACTGTATTTTTTCACTCGTTTTGCATTTGGGCCACGGTCAGTGTCACTACTGGTAGCCTGAGGTGATACCTGCACCCTACAGAGATTGCACAGGTAGTCCAACTTGTCCAGGATGGCACATCAATATGCACCATTGCCAGAAGGATTGCTGTGTCTCCTAGCACAGCCTCAAAGGCATGGAGGAGATTCCAGGAGGCAGGCAGTTACTGTAGGAAAGCTGGACAGGGCCGTAGAAGGTCTTTAATTCATCAGCAGGACTTACCGGTATCTGCTCCATTGGGCAAGGTGGAACAGGATGAGCACTGCCAGAGCCCTACAAAATGACCTCCAGCAGGCCACTGGTGTGATTGTCTCTGACCAAACAATCAGAAATAGACTTCATGAGGTTGGCCTGAGGGCCCGATGTCCTCTAGTGGGCCCTGTGCTCACTGCCCGCCTGGCACCGTGGAGCTCATTTGGCATTTGCTGTAGAATACTAGAATTGGCAGGTTCACCACTGGTGCCCTGTGTTTCTCACAGATGAGAGCAGGTTCACCCTGAGCACATGTGATGGATGTCAAAGGGTTTGGAGAAGCCATGGAGAACGTTATGCTGCCTGTAACATCGTTCAGCATGACCGGTTTGGTGGTTGGGTCAGTGATGGTCTGGGGTGGCATATCCATGGAGGGACGCACAGACCTCTACAGGCTAGACAACAGCACCTTGACTGCCATTAGGTATGTGGATGAAATCCTTGGATCCATTGTCAAACCCTATGCTGGTGCAGTGGGTCCTGGGTTCCTCCTGGTGCACAACAATGCCCGGCCTCATGTGGCGAGAGTATGCAGGCAGTTCCTGGAGGATGAAGGAATTGATAACATTGACTGGCCCCCACGCTCACTCGCCTGACCTCAATCTAATAGAACACCTCCGACACATTATATTTTGGTCCATCTCATGCCACCAGGTTGTACCTCAGACTGTCCAGGAGCTCAGTGATGCCCTGGTCCAGATCTGGGCGGAGATCCCCTAGGACACCATCTGTTGTCTCATTAGGATCATGCAACACCAGCGTTGCCAGGCATTCATACAAGCACATGGGGGCCATACAAACTACTGAGTATGATTTGGAGTTGCTCCAATAAAATTTTGGCAAAATGGACTAGCCTGCTGCATCATTTTTTCTCATTGATTTTCAGGGTGTCTTTGAATTCAGCCCTCTGTAGGTTGATAATTTTCTTTGCCATCAAATGATGTGGCATCCTTTTGTCCCTAACACATTATCCAGTCCATATCTGTAGAGATATCCAGCAGGATTTTTCCCCATTGAGATCTGATGTGTTTTCAAAGTGTTTCTTTAATTTTTTGAGCAGTGTAATAGACCACATGTTATTTTTTTACTAATAAAACCCTTAATGAAATCGGTACCCTGCACTTCTAGAATGAAGCTTGTGTTTTTATTGTATGGCATAATGGTATAGTGTTAATGAGCTACTTCACGGATCTACTGTCCAGGGTACTGTCCATCTTGAGCCTGGTTATTGTCTGTGTAGTGTTTTTATGCACTCATGAGTCAATGCGTTGGATTTTCTTCCATCTTCCCTAAAGGCTTTTGTGTCAGTTTTCATTTTGGTACAGTTGTGGTTTGTATATGAGTGTGCCCTGGAGTGGTATCATGTCTACAGCTTGTTGCATTAAAGTTAGTCCAGCTTCTGAAAGTAAAATCTCTGGAATTGTTTAGTGTTTTGAGATAGCTAAAATCACAAAAAATGTAATGATATTCATGTAACATGCTATTCATGACAGACATTCTTGGGCACTGTACAAAAATAGAGAGTGCTTCAATAATAGATGCATTGTGTTAGCACTGTAACCCTAGAGCAGCAGCAGGTAACCAGCAATGATGCCGTAATGTTAGAAGGCAAGCAGAAGTAAACATGACCAGTGTGTCTGTGAAACCAGGAAAAAAAATACAAAAGAGAAATTAAATTCTGAGACCTGATATTAAGCATGTATTTAACAGTTTCTTGTAAAAACTATTCCTTAGCACTTCAACTTGTGTACAATATGAGGTTCAAAAGTGAATATCAGCAAATCTTAGCGCAATACATTGAATGTGATTTCAAGTAAAGCTACTGTATATTGCAGTTTGCATGCAGTAAACACTTGACTAATAAAGGTGGGTTTTCAGTGAAAGCAATATTATTTCATACTTAATTTTCTGATTAAATATTTAATTCATCCGAATAATTTTGTGTCATATTGTTAATTTACTGTTATTTGTGTAGGTTTTAAGATATATTTAGTACATCTTAAGCTAAATACCAGTTACTTGAAGATTTGTATTACAATATACAGCACAGGGTTACCCATACAAGATATGCCACCTCTCCAGTTCAGTCACAGGTCATTTACAGCTAAACTGCTGGTGCAGAATCTACACTGTAAGTCATGCATTCCAATGAAGAGGAGAATTGAGATTTTCTGCACACAGTTTGTTGGCTTGTTGAAGAATGAAAAGAAAGCGGGGTGTGTCTTTTCTAGAACGATTACAAAATGTTAATTTGGTATTCAGTGTCATGTGTGACCTTTTTTTCTGTGAAATCACATGGTAAGTACAGTATTCTTTAGTTGGTGTGTTTGCAAACATTAATTTATGTAAAAGCGGGGCACACACGATTTTGCTTTGTTTGTGCTTACTCAGGGAGACACTTTGGAGACTGCTGTTTTCTAAAAGATAAATTCCATGCTGGTGTATTTGCTAGCAGTGCTTTTAATGTTTGGTCAA
The DNA here is from genome assembly GCF_016835505.1 of Polypterus senegalus. Classification (NCBI taxonomy): domain Eukaryota; kingdom Metazoa; phylum Chordata; class Cladistia; order Polypteriformes; family Polypteridae; genus Polypterus; species Polypterus senegalus. The sequence goes on from NC_053171.1 coordinate 53,944,268, forward strand.
CTCTGAAAAACCATTCTGCCCTAAATTTCATGTACCCTGCAGCCAATATAGATAAGTTGTTTTTCAAGTTCATTTTATTGAAAAGTACACTATAATTTAGTTTGGATTCTAAATTCTTAATGACTTCAGAATTTAATGCTCCCACACAGTTGCCTCATGTTTAATTGTCAAGTGTTCAGTTGGTTTTTAATTTTGTTTTTAATATCTGTTTTTGTTTTTAAGCAGGTTAAAGGAAATGTTTTATTTTAAAATACACTGCCTTACTACTTTATCTGATTTTTATTTGCATGCTTGATATTTTCTCTAACCCTTGAAAGACCACTTTCTTTCATTTGAAATTCACGTCAAATTAACTATTAACAGACTGAGATTCATGCTACAATAACACAGTAGTTAATGAATGGACGTAGAGGTTTTGTTTTTATTGTTTTGTTGTTTAGATGAATGTTAAGAAGGACTGATGTTAAATGAGGAAAATTTAGGTTACGCATTTAAATTTGGTTTAAGGTAGGTTAATGGTGCAAGAAAAAACACAGCATTACAAATCCTAAATTATGACTTTTCCTGTATGTATGTAGCAATTTTTATGTTTATCATTTAAGAGAAAAATTACTTAAATTGGAAGTCCAGTGTGAACTTCATGTATAAATTGCAAAGTCAACCTGAAGTTATTAGATTTCCACATTTAAAGGAGGATAGCAGGTGATCTGTTTGTTACTTTGTGAAATTAGAAACCGTCGTTGGTTTAATCATAGTGAGTACACTGTAAATAGGCTATGATTATAAATACAACATAAGTGAAACAAAATAACATCTCAGCCACAAGTCCCTCAAGCAGGAGATTGTAGTGTGTCTGTTGAAGAGGAGAACTGGTTTGCCATCATCTGCGCCAATTCGTTTTGCAAAAAAAATTATTATACAGTGCTTAGTGACATCACTTAGTAAGTGAATAAAGTATTCATTTTGGATATTTTGGCAGGGCAACGTAGAAGCTACTTAGTTACGAAAAATGTGCTTGTGAAGTGACTGCTGGGGAGGTTGTCTTAGGCAGATTAGGATATAAGGCTACCCTTTTGTCAAACAGCTCTGTCAGATGCCTGGAGGCCTGGAATTCAGCCAGTCATCTTTTTTTCTCTCTTCTTGAAGATACATTCATTTCTGAAAAGATTTCAGTAATGTTGCAAGTCTTTACAGTCTGAGTCAGTGTAAAAGATAAATGTGCAAGTAGTGCCACCTTTTGGAATAATCTGGAATTAGTTTTTCTGTTTCTATTGAGGTAACACTGCCACTGCCTAAACATGGTGGTAAGATCAATATAATAGTTAAGTGTGATAGATGATTAAGATGATTGCGAGTAAGACAGTAGGTTTTTCATTTGGTGTGTCTCCTCTTTCCCACTATTATTGTTGACTTTCATTAAGCCCCATCCCTTCCAGTTTTCCCAGTGGCTAGAAGTGTTTTTAAATCTCACATTACTTGTGGTAGTCTGTGTCCCTCCATCTCTTAATGTTAAATACATTTATCTGGTAGGTAGGCTGTCTAAAGTGATGCCTGTAACTGAATAACATTCTACTAACTGGGAAACTAAAAACTTGTAAGTTACCACAGGGGTGCATGATCACTGCCTTTTGAATGGCTTTGCCAGCTTTGATGTTCCATCTCATTTCTTACCTTGGAGTTTACGCTTTACCTTTGATTTGGGGGAAAAGGGGCTTTGAGGGAGATTGGGGGGTTCTCTTTCTTTCCCCATTGTGTATGTGGCTGAAGCTGTGGGACGTGTAGCTTCCTTCAGTAATGCTCTGCTGCCTTGTTCCTCTTCTGTCACTCCAGGACAGGAAGTTCTTCAAAGGCTTCTTTGGAAAAGTAAGTTGCAACTTTCTCCCCGTTTCTTTCTCTGGTAAGTGGGTGCAGGTCAAAGGTGCTATGAAGGACAAGGATGTCACACCTTTTTGTCACTAATGAATTCTAATGGTGATTTCTGTGTCTGCTGTCCTCCAGACGGATGAAGTGTGTTCAAAAGAATGCATGTTATCTCCTCAGAGTGCTCTAGAAAAGAAGTGTGCTGAGCCCTATAATATGGCCTAATGTTGTGAGCAAGTAGGACGAACAGCCAAGTGGAGACTGCAGATTTAAAATATTATAAAGTGCAATTCAACTGCTTTCTTGGCTTAAGAGCCATGCAGACATCATTATTCTATAATAATAAATCAACTCAGGAAGCATGCATCCTCCTAAAAACACAGCTGACAATTCACTAAGGTTTTAAGAATTAATTGATTTTCTTCTGAACATTACATGTTGATGCTTCTGAGATTTACACTGTGAAGTGCAATTTGAATTCCTTTACTGTAAACCCTCGGTGGACACTGCTAGTTAAAGGCTAACAAAGTTGCTTTGATGTGAATCAAAAGTGCTCTGCTGAAGGTTTACATAAGTACTAGAGTTTATTAATAAAGATGATTTCTAAATTTTATTATATTAAGTAATTCATTCCAGAAATGCTTAATGAAAATTTCCACCCTCTGGATGGTGTGACCCCTTGGCCTTCCTCCTTCCTTTCCCACTGTTTTACAGTTAATTGAACATCATTTCAAAGGGGAGATTTTTATCTTTGTTTGTTTTTTCTTGTGATGGTTTGAATTTATCTGTTTGGTGATTGTGTGTCTGCAGGGGTTAAACTAAAAGTTGAGTGCCAACGCAGCAAAGACCCATAAGGTTTGGAGGTCTCCCTCTTCTCTGTCCCTTTAATGAACATTACCTTTCTTTCTTACAGGTCAAGGCAGGGCAGAATGAGGAGGATTATGCCTTGCTGTGATGGGTGGTGGTGCCTGATCTCTTCACTTGATGTTAATTTTTTTCTTCTTCTTTCTTTCATTCAATTAAGGCTGGAAAGAAGGCTGTGAGAGCTGTCCTCTGGGTTTCAGCAGATGGACTCAGGGTTGTCGATGATAAAACAAAGGTCGGTATTTGTATTTAGTGTGTGTATGTTTTAGTACTTTTTCTTTCTCTCCCATTTTGTTTTATTATTATACACAAAGTGAATAAAGGTAACAATGATAACAAAATATGAGATTTGAGGATTACCATATCAAGGAAATCTTGTGGGTTTTCTATGCCATTGCATGCATTTAACACTAGAATTACCAGAGCCTATGAAAAAACTCGTAGATCCGGCCCACCTTAAATCCGTTCGCACCTTTCCGCCAGCATCTTTTGTCCTGTAAATGTGCCGATAAAGACAAGCAGCATTAAAATGGTATCAAAAAAGCCACTTCATTAGTTGTTACTTCAGTCATTTTGGCATGCGTGCTATACTGTATGTTCTGTTACCAATAAATTCAACAGGAGCTCATCAACATGGAAAATAAGATTTAGTTAAAAAAAAAAGTATTAATTATAGTTAAAAATTCATTACATGACACCCAAGAACTCTGTACATTGACATTTTAATGACAAATCATTAAAATAAATTTATGAATCCATTTTCACATCATACATAGTGCATTGCTGTTAATAATCTATATATATGATTCACTAAGGCAAGACACCTATGGAAAGCACGCCGGAAGGGGCGTGGATTCACTAAGCCGCTGACAAGTAAGACGCCCATGGCACACGCAGGAAGGAGCCACGCCCACCAACTCGGACGCGATGACACAGGAAAAACGGCGTCATGTATGTTCGTCTGTCGTAGAGTCCACATGCACCTCTGAGCCACGTTGACTGTTTATAGAGGCATGTTTCTCGTGGAAGTGAATCGCTATATGCAGCATGTAAAACAGTTTGCGAGGGGTATCCCATAGGATCCTTAAAACAATCCTTTAAAACTGAGGTTAGAACACAATGAAGGGAGCAGTCTTTAAAAACCAATAGGCCCTGTGCCTCTGTTTCATTACCGTCTCACCTGCTTCACCAATACAGGCCCTGCAACAGTCGAAACTCTCTCTCAGCAGCTGACCTTCTCTGTGCCTGACCGGTTCACACAGAGGCAGTGCGAAAGAAAGCCGCGCACACCCACAGGCAGCGCCAGAGACAGACAGAGGCACACACACAGGCAGCCAATCTTGTGGCATCATATTCAAAAAGACTTGAGGCTGTAATTGCTGCCAAAGACAAAGGTGCATCGACAAAGTATTGAGCAAAGGCTGGGAATACTTCTGTACATGTGATTTCTCAGTTTTTTTATTTTTAATAAATTTGCAAAAACCTCAAGTAAACTTTTTTCACGTTGTTATTATGGGGTGTTTTTGTGTACAATTCTGAGGGAAAAAATGAATTTAATCTATTTTGGAATAAGGCTGGAATAAGGAATAAGGCAAGCAAAATGTGGAAAAAATGATGTGCTGTGAATACTTTCCGGATGCACTATATGTATATATATGTGCAGTATATGTATACAACCTCTCTCTGGCACAGGCATATCAAAAATGTAAATAATAATATATAAAATAATATATAATAAATTATTGTTTACATAATATATTATTTATATATATATATATATATATATATATATATATATATATATATATATATATATACACATTATTATTTACATACACACTGACCCACAAGGTCCCGAGTCGAGGTCAGCAGTGCACCATCCCCACCATATACGGTGTTGACACTGCACTGCATCCCCCTCCTGTGATGCCGGATGGTGGACCAGAATCTCCTTGAAGCCATCTGAAAGTCGTTCTCCATGGCCTCCCCAAACTCCCCCGACGCCCGAGTTTTTGCCTCAGCAACCACTGAAGCCACATTCCATTTGGCCCTCTGATACCTATTAGCTGCCTCCAGAGTCCCACAGGACAAAAGGGTCCGGTAAGACTCCTTCAGCTTGACGGCATCCCTCACCGCCGGTGTCCACCAGCAGGTTCGGGGATTGCCGCCATGACAGGCACTGACCACCTTACTGCCACAGCTCGGGTCAGCCGCCTCAACAATAATGGCATGGAACATGGCCCATTCGGACTCGGTGTCCCCCACCTCCCTCAGGACGTGGTTGAAGTTTTGCCGGAGGTGGGAGTTGAAGCTGTTTCTGACAGGCGACTCTGCCAGACATTCCCAGCAGACCCTCACAACATGTTTGGGCCTTCCAGGCCTGACCAGCATCCTCCCCCACCATTGAAGCCTACTCGCCACCAGGTGGTGATCAGTTGACAGCTCCATCCCTCTCTTCACCCGAGTGTCCAAGACATGTGGCCGCAAGTCCGACGACATGACCACAAAGTCGATCATCGAACTGAGGCCTAGGGTGTCCTGATGCCAAGTGCACATATGAACACCCATGTGCTTGAACATGGTGTTCGTTATGGACAATTCGTGACAAGCACAGAAGTCCAATAACAAAACACTGCTCGGGTTCAGATCGGGGGTGGGGGGGCATTCTTCCCAATAACGCCCTTCAATGCTCACGTGGGCAATGACAGTGAGACCTGGAAGTCTCCCAGCAGTACAAGGGAGTACCCAGAAGGTATGCCCTCTAGCACCCCCTCCAGGGACTCCAAAAAGGGTGGGTACTCCAAACTGCTGCTCGGCGCATACACACAAACAACAGTTAGGACCTGTCCCCCCTCCCAAAGGCGGAGGGAGGCTACCCTCTCGTCCATGGGGGTAAACCCCAATGAACAGGCTCCAAGTCGGGGGGCAATAAGTATGCCCACACCCTCTCACCAGCTCTCTACCAGAGTGGTAGAGAGTCCAGCCCCTCTCAAGGAGATTGGTTCCGGAGTTCAAGCTGTGTGTCGAGGTGAGCCCGACTATATGTAACCGGAACCTCTTGACCTCATGCACTAGCTCAGGCTCCTTCACTTTCAGAGAGGTGACATTCCACGTCCCAAGAGCCAGCTTTTGTAGCCGAGGATTGGACCGCCTTCGGGCACCACCCAGCTCACACTGCACCCGACCTCCTTGGCCCCTTCCATAGATGGTGATCCCATAGGAAGGGGGACCCACGTTACCTCTTCGGGCTGTGCCCGGCTGAGCCCTATGGTTGCAGGCCCGGCCACCAGCCACTCACCATTGAGCCCCACCTCCAAGCCTGGCTCCAGAGGTGGGCCCCGGTGACCCGCGTTCGGGCGAGGGAAACCTCTGTTCAAATTTTTTATTCTTCAAGGGAGGTTTAGTTGAACCGCTCTTTGTCTCATCCCTCACCTAGGACCAGTTTGCCTTGGGTGGCCCTACCAGGGGCATAAAGCCCCAGGCAACAGAGCTCCTAGGATCATTGGGACACGCAAACCCCTCTACCACGATAAGGTAGCGGTTCGAGGAGGGGACATGGAAGGTGTAACATTAACAAATAACATTCTGAAGCAAAATAATTTGACGTTCTTGTTGGTGTTATCCTTGCAGCAGCAGTTATAAATTAGATAATGGCCACAGACATTTCTGTCTGCTACATGGAAAATGTTAAATGGGTAAATCTTCAGGGGAGAGCCTTCCTCAGTCCATCAGCACAGTGTTAATTTGTGTTTCAGAAAAACAAATCTTGATAAGATCTAGGTATTACCTTTACCCATTTTTCAGCAAAATATAAGTTGTGCACATTGCATGTATAGTTAGTACACTCTTGTTACAGCATAACTGTCAGGTTTAAATATTTTTCCTCCTTTATTTCTTATATCAATTATTTTGCAAAGAATTTAAATCTTGTTGCATTTTCAGTATTCATTTGTTTGAATGAAATTAGCTCAAAGAACACAGCAGTAAACAGTGGTATTTCTTTTGGCAGGACCTGATTTTGGACCAAACAATAGAAAAGGTGTCCTTTTGTGCACCTGACAGAAACTTTGATCGAGCTTTCTCCTACATCTGCAGGGATGGTACAACACGGCGCTGGATATGCCACTGCTTCATGGCTGTGAAGGACTCGGTGCGTCCCAAAGCTTAATATCCAATTTGTAGTCATGTCACATTTTGATGTTGATGCTGTTGTATTTCTGATAAAATTGTATATGCATACTTTTTTTTTTGTTGTTGTCTGCTGGTAAATCGTAGACTTGGGGAAAAAATGTGCTGTCTGCTCCTTGTATCCTTAGGGAGAACGTCTGAGCCATGCTGTAGGTTGTGCTTTTGCTGCCTGCCTAGAAAGGAAGCAGAAGAGGGAGAAAGAATGTGGAGTAACGGCAACTTTTGATAACAACAGAACTACTTTCACCCGGGAGGGATCTTTCAGAGTAACCACAGCAACCGAGCAAGCAGAGAGGGAAGAAATAATGAGGCAAATGCAGGAAACCAAGAAAGGTATTTATATGAATGTCATCTCTAGACCTGATTGAATCCATGATTTGTTTCTGATTTGGATGTCACAGGTTCCTACCAGATACTCCAGTAGGTTAACACAAGAAGCACACTGAACAACATACAGTGTCGTCTGTTTGATCATTTCAGTAAAAAATGTAACATTGTACTGTTTTTCTTATATTCCAAGAAAGGCAATTGTTGTACGCAGTGTGCTATTCTTTTAGGTACAACAAATGCATAGTAGGTACTAACATTAACATAAAGCTACAGCAGTAATAATAAACGTACCTTAAGTATTTTTTTTGTTTGTTTTTAGATTTCAAAAGAGAGATACTTTTTCATTAAGTAACACTGTATGCACAAGTTTATTTATTCGCATTCACTATTTAGACATTAAGTACAGTGGTCATTTGTCAGATTGTATAGCCCAATAAGGAAGACCTCAACAGAAAGATTGGACCAAGTATAGTCCATGTACCAAATAAGCATGTATTTGGTAATTTTATTCCTAGCAGTTGAAATTTAAACATGACACAATGACTATTAACAGGATAAGCCCTTCTGTCATGCAGTTCAATTACCAAAAACTAACCTCACTTAGAATTGACGGGAGAAGCTGTAAAATAACACCTGGGGTAGAAAGTAGAATACTTCTCATCTCTTCGTAGATTGTTGGGAGGTAAACATATGCTTGGGTTTTAATTTGCACAATTCAAGTCTTTAACCAGACTTTGTCACCACCAAGAGTAAAACCTGTAAATAAATTGTGTTGTAACATAATTTATTCTGCATGGTGGCCCAGAAGTGCATTGTGCAAAAATAAATTAAGTCATGCATAAACAAATTGGAAACACAAACACAAAGCAGAAAATGCAAAAACAAATTGAATGTGCCAAAGGAAAATGACTACGTAATAGCAAATTAGAATATACAGAAGCAAATCAGAAACTGCAAAAACAAATCGCAATACGCAACAACAAATGTAAATGGAGCAGCACACAAACAAAAGACTGCGCAAAATTGAGACGCATGAAAAGAAAAAGAACAATGCATAACCCAAGTCGAGGTGGAAAAAAACAGTGAAAACTTCAAGTTCATCACGATTCAATCCCAGCTTTTTGACGAGCGGTGTGGTGGAAGCGAGAATGCTGAAAGGTCAAAGAGATTTCTTATGTTTTGTAGGCATTTTTTAATATACTGTACTTTGACAGAAGTTATAACCTTTGCATATCTTCAAGTACTGTCAGCCAGAGCAGCGTTTAAAGTATTACAAACATATTCCAGTATTTTTAATGCCAACAGCACTTCACATTGAAAAACATTTGATATTGGCCTTTTTTATTGCATTAGTATACATGCTACTGATATTTATTTTTTAACATTCTCAATGCAGTGTATGTATGACAAGTTGTATTCTTAGTATTAACCTTTGATGTCAAAACTGTTGTAGTATTAGGCGTCAACCTAAAATTTATTGTAACGACTCAGGGGCGAGAGAGAAGGAGAAATGGAATTGGCCGCTTTAAGCCTGATTTCCGGATGTGGCTCTGAAAAAAATACCGTTAGCTTCTTCAGCTGATACACATCACTCAGCCCCGTGTTAGTTTACTCACACAGGGTCAGACGCAACCCAAATGCCACACTTTCACCTGGTTCTGTGAGCCAACCTGAGGCCAGGGTCCACATATGATGCTTATTGGAGGCCAAGCTTCAGAACCAATGAGCTTTAGCTGTGGGGGGAAGCGCAGGTGAAAGCGAGGTGTTTCTGAGCTGTTTTTGTGTTTTTCAAATTTGTTTTTGTGTTTTTCAAATTTGTTTTTGCATATTCAATTTATTTTTGCAGCCTTTGATTTGCTTTTACGTTTTTCATTTGTTTTTGCATTTTCAAATTTGTTTTTGCATTTCCAATTTTTTTGTGTTTTCTCGTTTGTTTCCAATTTATATTTGCATTTTCTCATTTGTTTTTGTGTCTTAGATTTGTTTTGCATTTTCTGATTTGTTTTTATGCTTCAATTTTGGTTTTTGTGCTTTTTGATTTGTTTTTGCATTATTTAATTTATTTTGTGCATTGCACTTCAGGATCACCGTAATCCTAGAGGGCCATGAAACTTAAAATTTGTGCAGAGTATTACCCTCAGTGAGTAATGTCCAGCAAATTAAACAAGCAAAGCATTCTGGTAACTAATATCACTGTCAAAAGTTTATTTGTAAATGTTGAATCCTTACAAATATGTCACTTGAAGTTGGCATTCAAAGTAGTAAATCTGCTTGGTATAAATGTGGGTGGTCATGCCATGGTCTTAGTTCAGCCTAAGATTTCTTTAAGAAGAAGATGGAAGGAGGTGGTGTGGTGTTGCCCATGAGTGTGGGAAATGGTGCAGCATGAAGTGGCAGTGTAGGTTGCCGAACAGCTGATCGGGGTTATGCCATGGGTAAAGTCACAATTGGGTATGCTGGCTCAAGAGACCTGTTGGGCCACTTGCACATCCATAGGTGGTGGTGCTGACATCCTGGCATTGCTTTGTCACCTAGGAAAGAAATGCATCAAGTAAGGTACTGGCTAAGAAGAGTAGTGCAAGAGAGCGAAAGGGGCCAGGTAGAATTAGGAGAGAGTTACCAAAGTGGGGGTTCAGGGATGGTGACTGGACTATGGGTCCTCTGTGCATGTTGCTGTTCGTGTGCAATTTCGTTGTCCCATGACGTAAGATTTTTTATTAGGTGAATGAACGTACTGTTGCATTTTTGGCATTGCAGCATGTTAGCCTATGTGTGGGGGGATGAGAGTGTTAATTGACCAGAATTGGCTTCAGAAATCCCATAACAATATTTAATGGGGCTACAGTGACGTGAGTGAGTGATCTTCCTGTGTTTGTCGGATTGTTTCGTGGGTTAGTTTATAGTGACCCTCTGTAAGCTCTGTATTAGAGGATGAAAGTGGTGCAGTGTCTGAGATTAAGTCTTCTGGCTTATTATCAAAGTGGAGGAAGAATCTGGGACAGAAGAGTTCTGAAGAAACCTTTCAACTTGCCTGTTAATATTGTTCTGTTTTGTAATGAGAAAGAAGGTATGGCAGGGCTTGCAAAGGGAGGCTAAATTGTTAATCGTTGATGTGAGCTCATTTTCATCCTGTTATATTACTTGATCTGATTGAACATGGTGTAATGGGATTGAAAGCATACCCAGGAATGAAGAGAAATCAACAGAGTTAAGAACTGCAAAAATGTGTGTGTTTCCTGAAACATTGCTTTCTTAATGTTCTTTAGTTGCTATTTTATTTTGTGCTGTGTATTTGCATTCTCCTGCATTTTGTGCAGTAATTCACTGTTAAATATTTTTAAAGGATGAGCCTGAACTGGATATTTAAAAGAAGGAAGCAGCATTCTGGCAGTATGCATAGTTTTTTCTTTGTTCCACGAGTTTTTAATCTTAGATTAGAATGACAAGATAGTTTGCAACTTAACCGTAAATGGAACCAGAGACTCTTATTCTGCTCATCACATAATAGATCAGAACCAGTATAAACTGACATCTGCATGTAAGTTGTAACTATTCAAGTGAAAATGCAAGTTAGACCTAGCCCAGGAACCTGCAGAGGTAGACTTGGATGGTAGGAGTTTTCCAGGACATAAGGCTTGCCTGAAAAGGATTGTTAAAAGGGCATGCAACCTAAACATGACAGGAGAGGTGGCCTTAAGCTACAATGTCCAATTGCTCCAAGGTATATCAAGGAAGAAGTTGACCAGGATAAATTCAGGCTAACCGAAAAACGTAGTCTCTCTTTATTTCATTCTGTCTGTTTAGAGTCCAGTCATCTTATTAAGGTGAAGAGCCTCCTAGATGCCTAGACTCCTACATAGAGGTTGCATTTCATATTATTTGTCACATTTATTACTTTGCTTCTGTCTTGGTCACATTAAGAATATTAAGTAATCTTTAATGTATGAACTAAACAGTAAAACACTTGGTCTGCGAAATCAGGAGGTGACAGCAGAAACTTGATTTGTAAATTTGATGTTGTTATATATATCATTGCTGGCTAATATTTTTTTTAACTACACTGCCTTATCTCTTTGGCTAAGGTTTCTGTTCAGTGGTTTATAAGCATTGCTAAACATTGGTGTATAGAAAACAAGTGTATCAGTCATATTACACGGCTGCTGACTGGTATTCTGGGATGAGCAGAGAATGTCACAAATAAAGTGGTTGAAAACAGTAGGATGCAGGGCTGTTGTGGTAAGAATGGTGTATTTTTATAATTTTGAAAATGCTGCTAGCACAAGCACTCCAGACCACATTTTAGGAGTTCATGACCTGACTTTTGAGTCAGCCTATTAGAATATGTATAAACAGCAGTAGCTATGTAGAGACATAGGCTGCACATATTATGTGTGAACCAGTAACAGAAAGAGAGTAACTCATTGCTGTTTATCAAAAAATGAATGCAGTCAGTCTGTCTGTAAAGGTGGTACATTTACCAGAGGAGTAGACTAATGTAGAAATACACTATCTCACAAAAGTGAGTACACCCCTCACATTTTTGTAAATATTTTATTATATCTTTTCATGGGACAACACTGAAAATATGACACTTTGATACAGTGTAGTCAGCGTACAGCTTGTATAACCGTGTAAATTTGCTGTCCCCTCAAAATAACTCAACACACAGCCATTAATGTGTAAACAGCTGACAACAAAAGTGAGCACACCCCTAAGTGAAAAATGTCCAAATTGTGCCCAAAGTGTCAATATTTTGTGTAGCCACCATTATTTTCCAGCACTTCATTAACTCTTTTGGGCATGGAGTTGACTAGAGCTTCACATGTTGCCACTGGAATCCTCTTCCTCTCCTCCATGACGACATTATGGAGCTGGTGGATGTTAGAAACCTTGTGCTCTTCCACCTTCCGTTTGAGGATGCCCGTAAGATGCTCAATAGGGTTTAGGTCTGGAGACATTCTTGGCCTGTCCAGCACCTTCACCCTCAGTTTCTTTAGCAAGGCCAGTGGTCGTCTTGGAGGTGTGTTTGGAGTCATTATGTTGGAATACGGCCCTGCGGCCCAGTTTCCGAAGGGAAGGGATCATGCTCTGCTCAATATGTCACAGTACATGTTGGTATTCATGGTTCCCTTAATGAACTGCAGCCCCCCAGTGCCGGCAGCACTCATGCAGCCCCAAACCGTGACACTCCCACCACCATGCTTGCTTGACTGTAGGCAAGACACACTTGTCTTTGTACTCCTCACCTGGTTGCCACCACACACGCCTGACATCATCTGAACCAAATAAGTTTATCTTGGTCTCATCAGACCACAGGACATGGTTTCAGTAATCCATGTCCTTAGTCTGCTTGACTTCAGCAAACTGTTTGTGGGCTTTCTTGTGCATCATCTTTAGAAGAGGTTTCCTTCTGGGACGACAGGCATGCATACCAATTTGATGGCAGTGTGCGGTGTATGGTCTGAGCACTGACAGGCTGACCCCCCACCCTTTCAACCTCTGCAGCAATGCTGGCAGCACTCCAACATCTGTTTTCAAAAGACAACCTCTGGATATGACGTTGAGCACATGCACTCAACTTCTTTGGTCGACCATGGCGAGGCCTGTTCTGAGTGGAACCTGTCCTGTTAAACCGCTGTATGATCTTGGCCAACGTGCTGCAGCTCAGTTTCAGGGTGTTGGCAATCTTATTATAGCCTAGGCCTTCTTTATGTAGAGCAACAGTTCTTTTATTCAGATCCTCAGAGAGTTCTTTGCCATGAGGTGCCATGTTGAACTTCCAGTGACCAGTATGAGAGAGTGTGAGAGCGATAACACCAAATTTAACACACCTGCTCCCCATTCACACCTGAGACCTTGTAACACTAACAAGTCACATGACACCGGGGAGGGAAAATGGCTAATTGGGCACAATTTGAACATTTTGTACTTAGGGGTGTACTCACTTTTGTTGCCAGCGGTTTAAACATTAATGGCTGTGTGTTGAGTTATTTTGAGGGGACAGCAAATTTACACTGTTATACAAGCTGTACACTGACTATATTACATTGTATCAAAGTGTCATATCTTCTGTGTTTTCCCATGAAAAGATATAATAAAATATTTACAAAAATGTGAGGGGTGTACTCACTTTTGTGAGATACTGTATATAGCCATTTACATAAAATGCTGTATAAAATGTTAGTTTACACAAAATACATCTCCCTTGGCTAGCTTGTCATCGGCTCCCTCTCCAGGTACTCCAATAGTACACCATGATGCAGCCAAATGTTAATGTTTCTGGTATATAACTTGCTGAAGTTACAGATCAGGTAATGACCAATATATTGTTTTAATAAGAAATAGCCCTAAACCTTCTTAGCATTATTTTTCCCCTGGAAAAACAAGTCAAAAACATTTAATGTTTTAACAAGAAAAAAATGTTATTTATGTGTAAGAGTAACATGTAAATACCAAAATGTCAACATAAATATGGTAAGGAAGTTCTGTCTCGTGCCCACTGCTGTACTGATGGACATTTGGTACCCATCCTTTGTATGGTAGGTTTTGAAACAGTCACCAATGCACAGCCTGACATTGCATTCAGGACAGTAGAAGTGTATTTCTTTGCACACTTTTCTTATATTATTTTTTCTGTTGCTTGCACATGAAAGTGTAGAATGTCAGTGCCTGCTCTACACGAAAGACATTCAGCTCATGTTGTTGTAGGCTACCACAGTGCAAGGCTCAATGAATTGCAGATTTCCACTGACACAAACTTGGACAGTTTGCTGCGTTGTGAACAGTGCTTAGGGGACTAATGTCTTTATTGTCCTTGTACTTAATAGTTATCATTGTGCCTTTTTGCCACACAGTGACTGTTACACCATAGTTAGGCTTCACATGACCAAATTCACTAGGCATGTCATGTTGGTTCGGTTGTGCAGTGCCATCATCAGTTTCACTATCCATGTCAACATCTGATGACCAATTCAATCAATCAATCAATCAACATTTATTTATATAGCACATATTCATACTAAAAAATGTAACTCGAAGTGCTTTACAAAGTGAATAGAAAAATAGAAGACACAATAAAAAATAAACATAAGTCAACATTAATTAACATAGAATAAGTAAGGTCTGATGGCCAGGGTGGACAGAAAAAACTCCAAAGGCTGGAGAAAAAAATAAAATCTGTAGGGGTTCCAGACCAAGAGACCGCCCAGTCCCCTCTGGGCAATCTACCTAACATTAGTCAAACAGTCCTCTTTGTATTTAGGGTTCACATGGTCATCAGTATGGATCTGTTTGAGCAGTTGGATTAGCTTTGTTTTTTCTAAATCTGGCTTTATGACATTTCACTTGCCATTATGTTTTTGGTTAAAGGCTCCACCAAAGTGATAAATACTGATTAGTTACAACAGAGGTAGCATAAAGTGTCAGAATGCATAGAAATATTCTTGATTTTGTGCAGCATGATGTCATTCCATCTACTAGATGGCAGCAGAATACTGTTCCGAGTAGTTACTAGGACTTACTACTGTAAAGCAGATCATCGCACATCACCCTAAATCTGACTTGGGCATAACCATAACGTTGGGATTAACACCAATGAAGTTAACATGTCATTTTCCTATGCATGTTATACTTCACACAGGTTTGTGGAACATACTCTTGGCTGTATCATGTTAATTAAAGAAAACAGAAGGAGCCATTATATACAGTTAAATAGAATGGGATGTTTTGACTTTTAATTTAACAAAATAGCACAATAACTTTAAGCAGAGCAACAGGATAATAGATTTTTAAGATATAAATGTAATACTGTGTTTATTTTACAGTGGAAGTAGAAGTGAAGACCCCGGCTCCACCTGTAACAACAGCTCCTTCCATAGTGAACCCAATAGCTTCAACTGCCACCTCAGCGTCTCCTGCCTCTTCTCCTCAGACAGGCGTCTCTCAGGATACTAACCCACATGCTATCCCACGACGACATGCACCTATGGAAGCCCTTGCTCGCCAAGGTTCTTTTCGAGGTTTCCCTGCCCTGAGTCAGAAAACATCTCCCTTCAAAAGGCAGCTGTCTCTACGCATGAATGAACTGCCATCCACAATGCAGCGCAAATCAGACTTCCCCATGAAGAACTCTGGTAAGGGGGGTTAGATGTGGGGGAGAGTATAGTTTGCTTTACTTTTTCTGGCTGATTTTTGAATTGTTTGTCATTTTGAGTTTTATATAATTTGGCATCCAGTGATTTAAAAAGAAAAAAAAAACCTGATTATTATGATACATTGTTCAGAATCAAGTAAACATAAACATTTTACATATAATTAATGTATTTTAGTGGAGTTGTTTATGATTTCAGACTATTAGCACTTTTAAAGCATGTTCTTGTCTATCCACTTTACTTAGCCCTGTGACCTAACAAAAGGTGGGTTGGAGGTCTTGATATGCTGGCCTAAAATAAAGCACCAGATACCACAAACGAAAAACACATTAATTGTTAGTAGAAAATGCATCTTTGTTAGAGTGATGCTTTTGATGAATGTTTTAAATTGAATGACAGTACATGTAGAATGGAGCCTTGAACTATATTTTGTATTTGTGACAACAGGATGCCATCACATCTCCCATTTCTACCTGAAACTTAAAAAAAACAGAATTTTGCAGATATCTAGTAGAAGTGTATTATTGCTTTTTTCAGTAATTGTACTAAATTGAAAAAACACAGTCCATGTTGCTTACAAGGATTCTTGTTTTGGATTTTATTTGGCATATCGTTTAAAGTAAAAGGTCAAGTTGTGACTGGGCAAAAAATGGACTGCCATCTTTCAGAAAAGAGATGATAATTTTCTGTAAAGATTTGAAATTAATCTTCAAGTCTTAGACGCATCTTTATATAAAGTTCTAACAGTGTACAATAACTGGAAATACAGTGGTACCTTGCTATACGTCCGCTTTGGAATAAGTCCAACTTGGCATACATCCTGTTTGGACACAAAAAATTTTGCTTGGTATACGACCTTTGTTTACCTCTCTCGAGACAAAGCCACGACTGCCCAAGAGCGTCAGTGCGCCAGTTGCTAGCATTCAGTGAACAACCCGCGCTATGACTCTCTGTGAGGTTTCACGTGTGTGGTATAGTGGGTCCACAGCTCCTGTCTAAGGCCAGTTTTAAAATAATCACCGCGCTCGCGGCTTGGTGAAGGGGCGTGGTGGTTGTGTGGCTGAAGTGGTTCTCAGTGCGATTCGCGATGTGGGCGTTTCTCACCTACGTGCACAGGTTAGAGACCATCCGCTTTCGTGATTGTTGCTGGGGCTGCTTATCTTGATAAATAGAAGTGTGAGTCGGCTAGAAGGGGAGGAAAATGAAAGAATGGACGGGAGGTTATGAAAGAAAGAAAGAAAGAAATAGAAAGAAAGAAAGATGGTGCAGGAGAGCTTTGCAGCTGAACAAGGAGCCTGGGTGTTGGGCTGACACCCGGGGAATAGTAGTAGTGGTCACTCCCACTGAGTGATCATGGAGTGGGATTGACTGGAAGGAGGATGACTCTCCGCATAAGGCCGCGGGAGTCGGGACTTGGGCGAGTGTATTCCCCAGCGTAGGTGCCCTGGTCGCTGTCGGGAGGAGCCTATCGGAGAGGTGAACTGAACAGCTGAAGTAGGCAGAGTGAAGGTCAGCTGCAAGTAGGGCGACTCCCCTGTTGGG
Source organism: Polypterus senegalus (assembly GCF_016835505.1). Taxonomy (NCBI): domain Eukaryota; kingdom Metazoa; phylum Chordata; class Cladistia; order Polypteriformes; family Polypteridae; genus Polypterus; species Polypterus senegalus. The sequence goes on from NC_053171.1 coordinate 53,961,202, forward strand.
AAGCAGGAGGGCCGCCAGGTAAAAAGGCACCGGGCGGCTTCTTGTGTTTTTTTTTTTTTTCTTTTCAGAATCCGTCCTGCTGTATTTTAACCTCGTTTTTAAGAAGACTTTTTTCTATTGTTTTTAACCTCCATGTTTCACTTCTGATTTTATGGATTATTTATTGGAACTTTGGAGACTGCACTTTAATTTGAACACCTTGTTTTGTTGATTGTTTTAATAAAAGCACTTTGCACTTTTTCACCATCCCTGTGCTTTGTTGTGCCTCACTGCTAAGCTCATCAGTAACATTACCGACGGTGTAGGGTTCAAGGGCTCCCCAACAGCAGATGGGAGCATACAGCAAACCCGCATCATCACAACATGATTTTGTGTTTTTTCGTGTAAATTTGAATTAATTGTTGAAAAGTATGAAGGTGGCATGCGTATCCGGGACATTGCTGTTACATACCGTTTGCCGAGAACGACGGTATCTACGATTGTGAAAAACAAAGTCGTTATTAAAAAGTAAAGTGAGGTTAAATTTTCATTTATTTCATCTAATTGCTTTTGTATTTATGTATTTTAGTATTAAGCAGTGTTTAAATTATTTTATGCGATGTATAATATGCCAATAACAAAAGGATTTTTTTTCATGGGAACGGATTAATCATTTTCTCATTATTTCTTATGGGAAAAATTAGTTTGGTATACGACCTGTTTGGTATAAGTCAAAGGGTCTGGAACGGATTAAGGACGTATACCGAGGTACCACTGTACTGTATTTCAGTAAAAATATGTAATGTTAACTATGCGCTATGCAAATGTTTTTTTTCCATAAATCTGTCTGTATTGGGGTTGATGGGACAGTTCTTATAAATAGTTTCATGATTATAGTTTGAATTTTGGATTTCATACTAGACAGGTAGGAGGAATGAGAGCCAAATTGTACTCATTTATTGAGATCAGAAAGTCTGATATAACTCAATCCAACATTTTCTGGGTGAAGTGAAGATGGCAGGTTTTGTGTAACCAGCAGAGCTGCAGCTTTATGTAGGGTAGTGTCATTTATTTTTTCCTTCACAAGCAAATTTTGTTTGTGTAAATAGTTAATAGTATAATTATTTTAACCATCTTTACATCTAACACTCTTATCTAATGCATGGTCACAGGGATAACTTGGCAGCCATAATGTTGCCTTCAGTTAGGAAGTCAATTTGCTTTTGAGTTACTTAAGTATTTTTGTATTAGTGATTTAATTTAAAGGGACAATGATATTAGCAGATGTCCCTATTTTTCATAGTAGTTATATGCCTATTGTCTGTGCATCTGTGTATTTATCTTTTTTTTTTCTTTGCCCTCTTTTTGTTTTGCCATTTCATACATGTTTTGCTTTGTTTGTTGTGTTGTGCCCAAGCTAGTTTAAAAGTGTCCATGGGCTCAGTTTATCTCCTTTTCCCGCAAAGTTCAAGTGGCTTTGGTGAGTTGTTTCTCAACGAAGCTCAGAAGTTAAAAAATCTTCAGATTTGTGCAGATGAACAGATGCTCCACAGTCAGACTCCACTTGCTTGAAACGTTTGTGATCATAGTATTCCAGGACAAAATTGACTTTATTATTTTTTTTTATTCTTTTAAAAAGCATTAACAGGATAAATAATGGTGGTGTGTTACTAGTTCATCTGTTTTTTTCCACAGTATAAACTGGATTGACCAAGAAGTTCAGTTTAAAAATGGAAGTACAAGCCAAAACTATGAAACAATGGTGCTGACAGTTAATAAATGAGCACGAGGTGCATATTGTGAGGTTCTCATTATTTTAATGCTTTATAGTACACATTGTGAACAGATGAATCTTTGGTGAGGGCTAGAACAGTCACATCATCATCTGACCTTGTATGAGGGTAATAATTTGATAAGATGTATGACTGTGAAAGTAATCGGGGCCTTTTACAGATGGTAAAAATCTGAGGGATGCAAGAGGTGTTTAATGATTTATTTGTGTTGAATCCAAAATTATATCCCCGCATCTGGACCTCAGAAAAAGTAGTATGACAAATCTTTAAATATTAGAAGTGTATGATTAAAATCACTTTTATTTTTCCTTTTTGGGATTTTGTGCATGGTTTATGGAAAAATTTAAAGTAATCAGGGAAAGTGTTGGGAATGGTGTTTATACCTATAGTGCAGTAAAGCTAATATCATACTTTGATTTAAATAATGGCATTAATCAGATCTGTTGTATTTTCTGTTGATTAGAAGTTTAACTCTTTAAGGCCCCATGATATGAAGGAGTTAGTTTTATTCATTTTATTCTCAACCATTAAAAGATGTAACTTTTTTTTTTTTTTTAAAGAATTTGGTGTTTGCTCTTCTGTTATGAGTTTTTTGCTCATCAGTGCTAGACATTAAAAGCTGGGCTTCAATATACAAAGGCTTTTCTCTGCTCGGGACAGCCACAGTAACTGATGGAAGAAAAAAAGCAGATCTTGTGCCAGTAACAATTCACCCTGCTTTCTTGACAGCAATCAGAATGTGTTTGTGGAGCATCTTTTAATCTTCATCCACTGTTTCTGGCTGAAGGTGCTAAAATTAAGAGCAATTAAAGAAGCAATGTTTGTGTTCCTTGTAGTTTGTGGAAAAGAAGCCTTTAAAGTCCCATCCCTTTGTGAAGTTGTGGCCTGGCTGTGATGTCCAAGTTTTAAAGAAATGTTGTGTCCTAGTTTGAAAATCTGGTGGCATGATGGGTTAGCACAACTACTGAAGTAATGTTGTGTTTGTCCTTGCCAAGGTTATACTGTATTCTGCATTGTCCCTTTTCATTCCTTCAAGCCTTGCTGTTCTAAATTGGTTAGAGTGAATGTAGATAAGTTGCTGTTTTGTTTTAGGCAGTTCATAACTGATACGTTTTTCTAGGCAGCAGGTGACCATGAAGCTCACTATACTGTGTATTAAAATCTGTACTGCTCTATCTTAGCAGATGACAATGTTTCAAGGTTAAGTTTTAGTATTCCACAGCCACACTTGATTGCATGCAACGCCATGTTGATAAAGAAGCAAAGAGTGGTTTAAAAAAAAAAACTGGTGACAGTCTACACATGCAAATTAAAAATAGAGTTGATTAGTGGTCCCGCTGGTGGGTCTGACTCCATAAAGTGTTGCAGACTTTCAGTATTCAGTTCTGTTTTACATGATGTCATCTCAGCTCTTCATTTAATGCCAGTATTAAGATACAAATAGTGGAGCAAACTACACAGAAAACAGCGTGAATTCATAGGAAAATTACAAAAAAGAGTGAAACATTTAAAGCTGTGGAGAAAATTATTCATATTTTTAAATGTCTAATAAAAGTAAAGCTTCTGTTCTTTTCTGTAGAATAAAGAATAAAAGTCCAGGGGCCTCATGTACAAATGGTGCATATGCACAGAAATATTTCCATGCTCACTTTGAGGTGTATAAAAACTAAACTTGGCCTTTCACATTTTCATGGCAGTGCCACACCATGTGTATGTACATTTTTGCTTGGTTTTACCAATGGGCAGCACCCAGTGCCAACACACAAACAGTAGCACCACTTTGTTTCCCTTTCTGTTTTTTCGTATCCATGTTGCGGGCTTTATCAAATACACTGAAATTAATTGCATATAGTTTACAAATTTAATTCACTTGATTGTAATCATTCTGTAACACTATAACAGTGCACGGAATGGCCAAACTATTCCAACTACCACAGCTGATTTAGCATTGTTCGAAGACATTGCAAATGGAATAATTAGAAAAGAGTTTGTATTTACAGATAATGATGAAGACTGGCTTCTAAATCGATTTTTATTTATGAGGGCTATTCTCTTGGAGATGTGTGCTGTTAGAATACTAGGATGTTTAATTGATATCATTTCTATGAAGAAATAAAGTATGTATGTTACACTTTACAGATAAATTAACTTCATTTAAGTAATGTATACTGGTAATAATTAAACATGGTGGCCACAGTGGCGCAGCAGTAGTGAAGAGCGGTTAACCCATCCAGGGATTGTTTTTGCTTTACGCGCGAGGCTTGCTGGGACTCGGTGAGCTGTAATATCATGAATGTTATGCCTTCTGTATGGCGATCACTGCCTGTGCACTCTGTCGGTATAAGAGAAAGAAAGTCTGTTAAAGAAGCACATAGCGATTAGCAACGAGGTAAGGGAACACTTGTAAGAAGAAGCATTTAACGTGCTACTTTAGTTACGAAGGGGTTTTAAAAACTCTAGTAATTAAACATAGATTTTTAAGATGAAGTTTACCACTTCCACTTTAATGACAAAATAAACTGAGAGTTTAAAGTGGAAATTTCAGATTAAGGTCGATCTTTTGACTTTAATCATGGCATAGATCTTTTTTTTTTTTTCTTCAGATGGTGGTCTGCGACTTGCCTTTTCATAGTGACTTTGATATGTGACCACTTCTTTTTTTTTTTATTTCGGGTACCATGTGACTTTTTGAACTTGACCTTTTGAGTGCCTCCTCCAAGTGTTAACGCTTCCTCAATGTCCTTTTATTGATTATACCACTGCTTAAGCTACCAAACAGTAAGTTTTTCCTTGCCTACACTTCACTGAGCAGGACCTCCATTTCGCATTTGCCATCTTTTAACAAACACTGTACGGAAGGGGCTTTTGATATTGATTTGCATATTCAAATAGGCATAATTCTGATAGAGGTTGGGGTGGGGCTGTAGGTGTGTGCATGTGTGGTAAAATGCATGTTTTTTGGGATTTATAAATTGGGAAATATGTGGAACTTTCCTTATGCACAGCTTGATGCATTTGAATTTTTTTTTGTGCTTACACACATTTCCAGCTTTGTCTGTACACCATGTTTTAGAGTGAATTCTATGCAAGGCATTGTACGTGAGGCCCCAGCTGTTTAAATAATTATATCAGTTTGAAGTTAAATGACGGACTGATTAGGACAGAAGTTGGAACAAAAACCTGTAGCCATAGGATTGAACTTTGGGATAACTGATTTGTGTAACTTCTGTGCCCTTGGCTGCCCTGCACCTGTGATCTTTGTGCATGGATGTGAATCCTCCTCCTGACCTTCCCTCTTCTGACCTTTCACTCCTCTCCCTTTGTCCCTGGCAGTCCCCGAGGTAGAGGGCGAGGCAGACAGTATCAGCTCCTTGTGCACCCAGATTGCCACTGCCTTCATTGCTCCCCCTGAAGACCCCTTCTCTTCAGCGCCCATGTCTAAGCCTGTATCCTCTCCACAGTCTCCAGCTTCTCAAGGTATACCTGCTCACTGTTGGGCCTACTTTTACAGTTTTCATTTCATCCTGTGAGTTGCCTGTGCTTTCTGTGTTCCAAAGTTTGACTTTTGTTTCCCCTTTTTTTGTGTTGTTAGTGAATGGTGCTGCTGTGCCTGGATTACCACTGCCTCATGATAACTCAGCAGGTACCGTCGTCCTGATCCCCCCACCACTACCTGCTCGTGACACCAACCCCTGGGCACAAGGTCAAGGTGGCACTGCTGCACTGGCTATGCAAGCTCCACCTATTAAGGGTGAGTGGCTTCCTAAACATGCAGGAAGAGTATTATTTGTTTCTGCAAGAAATGAAGACTTGTCCCTAAAGGTTTGAGCTTTAATCCTTTTGATTTAGGAAGCGCTGATGATCTCAAATTAAAATATTATGTGGTTAATAACTCTTTTTTTCTTTTTTGCAAAGGATTTTCATTGGGGTGTCAAACTCAGATACTGGAGGATGGTCATGGCTGTATGTTTTATTCCACTCACTTTCATAATTAGTAGCTAGTTACTGACACAAAGACAAAAAAAAGTCCACTAATCTTAACAGACTTGCTTTTTAAGAGTCACAGTTAGTAATGCTTTCCTTTTTCCTTAATCCATATCCTAACAATAATGAGATGCAAAATGAGCCAACAGTTTACCAGCTAATTCAGACTTAGTTATCGGAAGGGTTGTCATTTTCACCCAAAACATTTTTTTTTATAAGTTAGAGGCCAATTTTTTGTTCCAAGTTAAACATGGAATTTACTTTTATGACTTCTAACTTCTACTACACCAGATATTTCCTCTTCTACAGCTCTGTTATGCTGTGGTGTGGTGAGATGGTAACATCATGTTTATGTTTATTTTTTCCATTTTAGTGTTCTTATTTCCTTTCAGTCATTCTGGTATATTTTTAGAGGGGGACTGTTGTGTGTTATAATCATATTTATTTATTTATTGAGCCTCTGTAAAAAGCCAAATGTCTCCCTGGGAGCAAATAAAGATTCATCCATCCATCTCTCTATCTCTCACTGAAAGTTTCATTTGCATGGCTTTATTGTTTACCTGCAGGTTAAAAAAAAAGTAACAAGGGTTCTTAATATTAAAAAAAAACAAGTCAGTGAAAATTACAGTAAGCAGTAATAGGTCACTAAGTAAGAAGATGACTGGTACCAAAAAGAGAACTATGGCCCTCTAGTAGGGTGCTTAGTTTGGCATCCTGATATATGTTAACAGTCTAGTATTACAAATGGTTAACACCGGTAGGAAATCATTATAAACCATCCTTTTTTCTGCGTGTGCACACATATATGAGGTGTGATCAAATAATATGGTGAATGTGTATTACAGTAAACGGCGCAGGTTCATTAACCCCCCTCAAAATCCCCCCAAACCAAAAGCACATCCACCCCCCACTTTGAACACACTTATCTCATTGGTCTTGAAGCAATTCTGGAAGTCCTCTTTCAGGACTGTCTTTAGTTGCTCTGTCGTGGATGCCTCAATATCCTCAGTCAACTCAAAACATTTGCCTTTCATGGTCACTTTGACTTTGAGGAGGAGCCAGAAGTCACACAGTGCCACATCCGGTGACTGTAACTACTGCGCCAGAAGATGTGTGGTACACAACATTGTCATGAAGGAGGATGAAACTGTTTGCACATTTCTCAGGTTGCTTTCTACGCACATCATTTTTAAAATGCTCTAACCTCACCTTGATATTAGATCTTGATTGGTGCAATTTTTTCGCACGAGGAGAATTGGGTGATTTCCATTGAGAACTCTGAACCTTGGTCTCAGGATCATAACCATAGGCCCAAGTTTCATCCCCGTGATGACATTTCTTAAAAAGCTGGAATCTGAAGCAGCATGATCATGCATCTTCAATGAAATTGACAAATGCTGTTGCTTTTGTTTGACCATCAAGATGTGTGTAACACATTTCACACTCACTCGCCTAATGTTCAAATCTGTTGTTAAATTTTTTTTAACAGAATCATAAGAGATGTTCATATCCTTAGATATTTCCCTTAGCTTAGTCTTTCAACATTCTGTTGGTTTTTTGATGTTGAAGGACGTCCTGATCTTACCTCATCTTCAGACAATTCACAACCATTCTGAAACTGAACAATTTGTAAGTTGTCTTAATGGTCACTGCAGCATCACCATAAACAAATTTTAACATTTTGTGCTTTTCTTGAGCACTTTTTTGCAGTTTGAAACAAAATTCCATGTTAATGTGCTGTTTGTTTAAACCACACCATCTCTCAAACGTAGCTCACAACTGACTGACTGAACCAAACAAGTTGAAAGTTGTCACACTCTTACTAAGGTTTGATGCGCCGCTTCCCATATTGAAAATCCCTGCCTTTCCACTGGATGGCACTCAGCAGCAACATTCACCATAGTTTTTGATCACACTTGTACAAGAGCATGAGAGTGCTTTATTACATAGCAGTTCATAGCTGTACAATCAAGAGAGTCCCACATCTTTTTTCCTTGATTCCATCTCTCTCTCTCTCGCTCATGAATAAACTTGCTGAATTTGTTAAGCCCTGACTGCAGCTCAGCCCACTTAATAGAACTGTTGGTTTATTGGAGCGTGCGCACACACACACACACACGCACACACACACGCACTGTATATGCAAACAGCTGACCCACTGTTGTGGTTTATGTAAGTTGACTCATTTCAGCAAGAAATACTTGTTTGTGACTATTGCTCTGAGTGTGACAAATATACAACTAACAAATGCCTGGAAATGTTTGAACACTGCATTAATAATATCAAACCACATAATCCTGTTCAAAATAATCAGTTTCATGCATTTGTGTGCTCACTGTTTAGTTTCAGTGGTGATTCGTTTTGATCAGTTATCTGGCTTGTATTTTTTGTTTCCTGACATTAGCAACGGCTGGGATTTCATACCAAGCTTTAAGGGGAATAAATGCCTAAAGTTCATGAATCTCATTTTATATTAGAGTCTTTGCGGCCATATAGTGAATAAAACCAAACAGTCCTCTGTAGGTGACGTTTTGCTACATTTAGTTACTATTTCAGCCTTATGTCCCTTCAGGTGGAATTTTGTCAACAGTGGCCTTGAATATTACTTGTCATCTAGAAGAGTCCGTAATAATTATTGGTCTGTCATTCAAGGCAGTGCTTCACTTACTTGTAGCCAGAGGTGGGTAGTAACGAGTTACATTTACTTGAGTAACTTTTTAAAAAAATTGTACTTCTAAGAGTAGTTTTACTGCACCATACTTTTTACTTTTACTTGAGTACATTTGTGAAGAAGAAACGCTACTCTTACTCCACTACATTGGGCAACACTCGAATCGTTACTTTTTTCCCATTAGATAAGCTATACTGTATTTTTGCCAGAGAGAAGCCGCCAGTGGATCTACTGCATGACTGTTTCACAATCAGACGTAGCAACAATAATCGCTTGGTTCCGTTTCACAAATCAGACGTCATATGCAGTGACATGACCACACACAAACTGTGGTGGCATAACGGCACAAACTCCTCACAGACAGCGGACAGGTTAAGAAAGAATACAAGTGGAACCTCGGTTTGTGAGCATTAATTCGTTCTGGAAACGTGATCGCAATTCAAAGCACTCGTATATCAAAGCGAATTTCCCCATAAGAAATAATGGAAACTCAGATGATTCGTTCCACAGCCAAAAACGTTTCATATAAAAATGATTAATACAAAATCTAAAGTAAAAATACATAAAACAAATTAACCTGCACTTAGCCTTTGAAAAGAATCATGGCTGGTGTGAGTGAGTTTCTAACCTCTTGTGGGATTTTACCCAACGGGACGACACCCAGCGTGTAGCAGATCGCCATAAACGCGAATCCGAAAAGTTTGCGGTCATGCTATAAGCACCTGCCGTCGATGGGTGATACAAGAAACAAGGAACATTATAAATGCGCAGGGCACAGTATTAGTTGGCCAGTAACCTGGGCATGACCCTGCCTGACTGCTGTGTCTGTGTATAGGAGAATGGCAGATCCCACTACAATAAATAACTGTGCTGTTCCTGTTTCAAGCTGAATAAAGATGGTGTCGCTAAAGTATTGAGATTCGGCTTCCTGTTTTGGGATGCAAGATGGAGACTCACACGCCACAGCACACACACGTAGTCAAAATGCTGTAGTAAACAGTATACACTTGTACGGATGTTGACTATATGAGTGAGGCACGCTGACTGACGATTGCCCACAATCCTGCAGCAAGAGAGAGAAGAACCATCAGCTCAGTTGTGATCATGTGACGCTCGGCAGACAAAGCGTATACGGACTACTTGTATTGCAAGACCTCACTTGTTTATCAAATCAAAATTTATTAAAAATTTTAACTCGTCTTGTAAAACACTCGCAAACCAAGTTACTCGCAATCCAAGGTTCCACTGTACATGAAAAATGAGAGCAAACTCCTGCTGAAGCTTAACAATCACTTTGCTGATTGAAGATCAAGCACGTTTTAACCAAACATGCACAGACACAGACAGTCAAAGTAAAGTGAGACTTCTTGTATGTGCACAAGCTGCCTTGTTCTAATGTTATTTTCTATCAGCAAATGCTTATACAGTATTATAGTGTCATTGTACAGTATATTTTGTCACTGTAAGTAGTTTGCACTGTTCAAACATACATGTTACCTACTGTAGGTATTGGCTTCAAAAGCTTTGTTGTGAAAAACTGCGATTTGGAACTTAGTGTTATTTGTGCATCTTTATTTTGTAAAAATGTTATTTAGTTTTACTCATTTTTTTTGGAAATAGCAGAATTTGCACATTATTTTATATCTTTGTCTGTCTTATTACAACATTTCTAAAAAAGAAATCATTTATTATGATCAGTTACTTTTTTATAGTTACTTGAGTAATTTTTTGGATGACTACTTTTTACTTCTACTTGAGTAATATTATTTTGAAGTAACGCTACTCTTACTTGAGTACAATTTTTGGCTACTCTACCCACCTCTGCTTGTAGCAAAATTACTTTCATTTGGAAGCAAAGTTTCTGGAACCGTAGCTGCTGGATGGATGGAAATTGGATTTTACTATTCTTTAGTTTTTGTTACATAGAATCCTATTGTGACCATTTTCTCCTCTTTATACACTTTATTAAGTCAACTTTAACAAAATGTCCCTAAATCTTGCTATAGTCCTCTTATGTTACATTACCTTTTATATCTGTGATTTTATTGAACATGAACAAGACAGACAGGCGAGAAAGTTACAAATCTATTCATATATTTTAGATAAGATGACCACAAAAATAAGTAAAAGGAGTCCAGGCCAAAATAATACAACCTTATAATAGGCTACCATGTGGCTAATGGCCTTAGTGTCTAGTAGTCTCTGCTCTGACTTGGTCTTTGTCACAGTGTGGTGTTGTATGTCCCTTGGATGGAATGGCCATGACAGACAGCATAGACTGTTTGAATATGACCTTCAAGAGACATGGTCTCCATAGCCTCTGACTCGCCAGTGAAAGAGTCCCCGTTTTAGCTTTGTCAGCATTTTCTCAAATTTCAAAGGACGCATAAATGTATTTTCAAACAAACAAGAAAGAAATCAAGCATATGTAGGTAGTTAAGTCATAAACTGATCTCAGTGAAGCTCATTGGAAGCAAAAATGGGATTATCCAGCTTCCTTGCACTTAAAAAGTAGATGATTGTTTTGCTGTCTATATTGTTAGACATAAGTAAAAGCTATCAATCTATATGCTGGATATCATTTTCTGTTACAATCGTATACATGCTTCCTGCAGTATTTATTATTAACCTTTGGGTGATTGTCGATCTGAAGATTCGCTTGCCTCTTGTGAAGGTTTGCTTTGATGCTGTGAGAAGAAAAGACTTGTGAATGGACAAATCAAATAATGAGAGTTTGCTTCAAAAAATTACCATTCAATATTTTAAAAAAAGTTCTTCAAACATTCCATGATGCCATTTTCTTGTATATTTTACTCCGATAGATTTCCTCCTTTGAATTATTTGTATCCCTGTATATTTTGTAAAGTTTACATGTCAGTGGCATAGATATAAACTTACAGTCTTCATTTTTCATTGAATACAAATTTCTTAGCACTGTGCAGAATTTGTCTGTGATCTGCGACAAAACGAAGAGGATACTACGCTGGTCCAGGAGAGCATGTTAAGGAATTTGGCACAATTACTCAGCTGTCAACACAAACAGATTGTGTTTTGTTTGTTTGTTTGTTTTTAAAGACTGAAAGGCTAATTAACTTTGTTTTTGGGTTCTACAGCTGGTGAGTGGAAGAATGAAGTTACGACAAGCCCCTCTGTCCCCATTGCAACAACATCAACAACAGTAATGACAGCAGCAGGGTCGAATCACAAAAGAACTCCCTCCGAAGCAGATCGCTGGTTAGAAGAAGTATCAAAGACGATTCGAGCTCAACAGCACCCACAAATGGCACAAATGGCTTCTGCTGGAATGAGCATACCACCACCTATACAGCAATTTCCTGTTGGCACCTTCATGGCTCCTCAACCTCCTGTCGTTCCTTTGATTCCCCCAAGGCATCAACCAGCCTTCATCCCCGCTCCTGCCCCGAGCTACCCAGTGGCTAATGGCATTCCCTATGCTCATCCCAGCGTCCCTGTGGTTGGCATCACCCCGTCTCAGATGGTTGCACATGTTTTCGGCACAGCCACACACCCGCAGATGGCCCCCCAGCCGTCCCCTGTCAATTTCTCCAAACAGAGCTCTTTTCCTCAGTATGATGGAAGGTCGAGCACCAGTCCGTTCTTCAAGCCTGAGCAGCAGCCGCCTCAGCATCTGAATGGCACTGCCACGTTTAATGGTGAAGATAGCTGGGGACAGCCTACGCTTGCACAGCAGGTGGATCCCTTTGAAGCCCAGTGGGCAGCACTTGAGAGCCGATCCCGGCAGCGCACTTCTCCTTCTCCGACAAACCCCTTTTCCAGTGATTTGCAGAAAACTTTTGAGATTGAGCTTTAGAGCAGATTTGAGTTAGGAAAGTCTTAACTCATTAACTTGAAAACTGGAGTATAGAAAAGTAAAATATAAATCATATAATATATTGGAGGTGGCAAATGGGAATGAGGATCTGCTTTGCATCGTGCTTTGTTTTTTTTTTGTTTTTTAGCTGTTTAAATTCCCAGAGCAGTATCTGATACCTACACGAGAAGAGACCTGTGGAGCTGAAGCGTTTCAAACTTGTGTTTAATTTGGAGTCCGTTTGACCTACGAGTGCCCGCTTTCTTTGGTCTGATTTCTTTTTGAAAGAGTGAGGGGGATATCAGGACCCCCGTTTATGTTAAGATACCAGAGACCTGAAGAGCTTCCATTTTAAACTTGAGACTTAAGGAAATGAGAATGCCAAATGTTTATTTTTATGCATTTAGTGTATATTTTAAATAGCTGAGAAATTAACAGGAAGAGATGTAAGTAATCTTGCCAAAGGTAAGCTAACTGCTGCGTGACACGTGTATACTGTATATAGAGCTGATTTATCTCTGATTCTGTTGTAAGTGAGATGGGCGGGTATTGTTGTCCTCTGATTGGACGTTTCCTGTTCTACTGTTAGTTGTTTGAAATTGCAGTAACAATCATAACCACTTGGTAGCGCACCTGTATCTCTGTTAAGAGCAGTATTGTCGTGGTGGCTTGAATCCAGGTTTTTTGTTTTCTTTCATTTTTTGTTTTCTTTTTGTTAAGTCTTAAATGTATTTTTATGGATTTTTAACACTATTGTCAATTTAGTGCTCTATTTTTTTTTCTAAAATTGCATTTGCACAAGGTTAAAATGTTGAAGAATTAGGGCTTTTTAACCCTTAAATAGTTCTAGAGCAAAGGTTTTAACCTTTGAAAAATGTTTAAAAATCTGAGTGTGTGCTGATGACATACACGATACACACGCATGTATGCTGTACAGGAAGAAGGAAGCTTTTCTTTCCATTTGTTCTATTTCAGTATAAGCCTTACAATCACTGTAATCAGGTTTTGACCAGATTGAATAAAGAATGGTGATAGAAAACAACATTTTCCACTGTATCTCTTGGACAAGTCATGGTAATGGGTGGGCTTCATGGTAGCTAACCATTTATGACCTTCTTCATGTGAGCCAAGACCTTCTTGTCTCAATAGCTTATTTATACAGGGTGGAGCAGGGAAACGGCAAATTTTCCATTGTCGTTCAGTGCACGAATAAACGCAGTACAAAATACTTTTAATGAAATGTATTGTGCAGGATATGCAATTAATGATGGTATTCAATATTCATTTTATGTTTTGAAGAAAACATCATTAAGGTGTTTTCTATTTCTCTGTACACTTTCTGACAGCCTGTTGTGGAAATTCTGCTTTGCTCGATGTCACCTGTCAAGAGGAGTGCCAGCGATTTCCTCTTCAATCCTCTGTTTTAGTTCAGCAATGGTTGCATGGCACATGCGGTACACTTGGCTTTTAAGATGTCTCCACAGGAAAGAAAAAAAAATAATCACAGTGAGATGTGGAGATCTCAGAAGCCATGGGATGTCACCGTTGTGTGAAATGACGCGCCTGCCATACAATCGTCAAATAACTGCCATCGATTGTCGGGCTTCTTTTTTAAGGCTAGACCCATTTCTTTGAAATTACGCACCCACGTTGTAATCACATGAGCAGATGGGACACGAACATGATGTCCTAACTGGTAATGACTCCGAAATTCCCTTTGCACAGCAGTCACGCTGTCACCATTCTTATCAAAGGCTTTCACAGTGAACATTCATTATGCGCCACTCCACTGCTCCATTATAACTAAACAAGGTTACATTAGTCCCATTTAACCCCAGGGTCGCCAACACCTACTTCCAAAAATTCCTGTTTCCCTGCGCCACCTTGTGTTTGTTCAGTTCACTTTTGCTCTTGTCAACAGCCCTGTTCTCTTTGGTCTTGTGTTACCAGATCTTTATTTTTAGTTCTTTCTTTGCAGCTTTTCCAGCACCTCAGGATTTCCTTCTTTTGGGTTTCTCCACTGCCCACCTCCCAGTGCTGCCATAAGGGGAATCGCTCAAGCTGCTATTACTGGCCTCCCGCCGGGAATGCCAGGACTCATCACTTCGATCCACTCCTCCTTGGGATGTTCTGCACCTTCACATCTCATCCAGTTCTTAATGCTGCTGTGCTGGTCAGGACGTGCTAGGATTGCCTTATCATGGGGCTCCCTGTCTTTTTCATTGTTCTTTGTGTCCTCTAATTGCTGGATGACACTTGTTTCCTTTCATTGTTACCAAGTCTCAAAAGCTTTTTTTTATGTTGATAGGAGCCAAAAAAAGAGTTTTTATGTTTTCCTTTCTATATCTGTGAACATGTTTATTAAAAATCTGATTATAAGAAACAAATACAGAACTGTAAATCACTAAACTTCCCAAAAATGTAATCTTGGACAAAGGGCTACTATGACTGCACAGTGGTGACACAGACGCCTGGGTAGGCAAGCAGTTGTAGTGTGTCTGGGGTCCTTACGTGCCCAGGATGGGTATTATTTTTCATAACTCTAAGGTCATTTTTAGAATTAACCAATCAGTGTTAAGCTAGCAGCTTATTTTTCTTTTGGTAGAAATGTCAGGAAACAAAGACTTTTCTCAGTGTTTCAGAGTCCAAGAAATACTAAAACAGCATAATAGAGATACACGCATGTATGGTCACCTTTCCCTTGCTTATCTAATGGCGACCTTCATCCTATTGTTCTCTTTGCCTTGTTTATTTTCTTGCTTGTTATCCTCCTCCATCCCTTACTCAGAAAACGTCACACTGAAATGTTCGGCGCTCTGCTGGGAAAATGTCTTGTCGGCCCTCAAAACGCAGCCCTGCACATCCTAGTTAGCAGCGTGAACAGAACATGCAGGCTTGTCTCGCGTTGCCTGGACGTAATTAAACGTGTAGCTCGTCTCCATTGGCGAGAGGTTAGTTGCTTGCCACACTTGGCACAAACATTCATCCTGAGGTGCCTAATTTTTCTTTCTTATTGCCTTTGTGCCATAGTTTGAGACTTGCCTCATATTGTAGCTGTGAACGTAGCCAGACATCCTCTTGTTTTGCTATTTAATCAAAGTACAGTAAATCCTTACCATAAACTAAGCTTTACATTACCTGGCCATGAATCATAAAAACTAAAAAATAAGGAAACGAATGCAAAACATCAGAGAGGTGCAGGGTGACGGTCACTTTTTTTTTTCTCCTCCTTATATTTAGCAAGATGGCCTTCTTGTCCTGTCACTGCGTCTCAGTGTCTCACATTTCATTAGTCTCAAACAGGTCACGCCTACACCTGAGTGGGCTGTGGGCACTGCCAATCCAGTGTCAAAATAATGCCCGACTGTCTTTGACATTTACGGTACCTTTTCTCTCTACATATCTAAATGCCCGTCCTAGATAACCCTCTAGTCTAAACACCGGTGGTCTTCCATCATGAAGTGAGTATGTTTTAGCTGTCTTAGTTGTGCTTGTATATTCTCAAGAGCTGATGTCAACTGGCCGTTGTTTCTCCAGAAAGCCACTGTGGTCGTGTTGAACTGAAGCAAAGGGCACTTATGAGCCTGAGCCTCCCACATACTAATGGAACTGTGCCCGGGTGTGTGATATTTCAGGATATTTCTGACTTGCACAAGCTAAACCTGACCCGGGTGTACAGATATGTGAGTGCTTGTCTCCAGACGCGTGATGCTATGGACTATATCTGATGTGTAAAACGAGACAGTTATGAGAGATTACATATTTTTACATTGAGGGGTCCCGATTTCCATAGGACGTACTTGGAGTTCTGTTGATGCTCTGCCTCTGCTCTCTACTGCCATTCACAGAGAGATGTGTAAGCGCTGAGGTGTGCTTTAGGCTGGGACTCTGTCCTCTCGGTAGGTAGGTCACATTCTTGCTCACGTTTGATATTCTGTCATTTCAGACTTCATTATTGCTTTACTGTTGGCAGCAGTAATTCACAAGCCTAGTGCAGCGTGTTACAGGTCTCTGGAAGAATGAAGACTGCACACTGATAGCCTCAAGGGGTTTTCTTGTTAGGTGTCACGCGGACATTTTGTATTTGCTGATATGCTGTCAGCTGTGAACTCCTTTTAAAGACACGTAAACAAATGTGCTTAATTTAAACAACATAAATGTGTGAGGTACAAGAATGGTGAACTCTGGAGTCCTCTCAGTGGTGACCACTACAAGTCCGCTCTGAGCACCAGAAGATGGCTGAAGGACAAGTTGAGCCGCAGAGACGGACCAGGCTGGTGTGAGGAAAGCCAGGAGTTTGGGCTGCTGCCCTTTTCATTTGTGTCTTCCGGGGGGAGGCACTCCAGTCACACAGTGTAAGTTAAACCATGGCGCTCATGTTTAAAGAGCCGTCCCAGATAACGATAGTGAAGGGACTCACATTATGAGGAGCTTAGTAATGCGATATGGACATGCAGGATAAAGGACAGTTAATGTCTGTTGATATAGCATATACGGTGTATTAATATATATTTGTGTAGAACTAATGCTGTATTTACAGTTCCATGCAGGAGTTTGGACCTCGTTGCCAAACAGCATATTGTGTTAATATTTGAAGCAAGCGTTTCTTGCAGGTAGCTTTTAGAGTTTATTTGAATTCTTGTTTTGGACTTTTGTCTTTTTCGTCTCTTCTTCCTTGCAGATAACCTCAGAGATATTCTTGCCCTGCTACGCCATGTTTAAGATCTACACGTGGACTTCCAGTGCTGTTCAAGTTTGTTGTCTGCAGGGGCCGTTCCAAACATTCACCTTGTTCTTGTTGAGGTACGTCATCTTACACTTCCAGGTGTATTTTGCATCTTTGTCTCGTTTCAGACCCCATCCTTTTTTTAGTCTCAGTTTCCTAATTGACTGTCTGACATTGTTTTCTTGGATCTCCTGATATTTCGTGGAGTCCATTCTTCTGGCGTGTCTCACTCTGAAGCATAACAAATTCCTCGATGGCTGGCAAGGTGGTGTTTTTTTTTTTTTCTTCTTCTTCAAATGCTCCTTTTTTGCCAAACAAGCCCTGTGGTTGTGGCTAAAAGGTTTGATTTGAATTTCATCTTTCCTTAGCACTTGATCCCAAAATGCCTCGGTCTAATGCAGATGTTCTTTTGGCACTTGAGACCTTGTTTAGATTGCGGGTAACATTTCAACCTAATGGCTCTTCCGCGGGCGCCGTGTCGGTAACACTGCACAGTACTTTCTCAGCAGGTCCCTGCCAGTCCTTTGGGGTCTTTTTTCCTTTACACACTCACATGGTAAACATGCTGTTCCCTCTGTCACTTTTCTTGGTCTTCTAGATCTTGTCTAACCTCAACGGTTCCCCCATAGCTGCTGTTTTTTTTCAATGTCATTTTGCAAGGCTTCTTCAAATAATTAATCCATTAAAATGAGTGAATTAGTGGAGGTGAAAATCCATTAGTAAAACAAACAAGTCCTTTAAAAACAACGCAAACGAGGTTAAAACAATGGCTGGAAGAGGTCCCTTAAAATCCAAAGCACGGTGCCTTCTTCTTTCTACTTGGCGGCTCCCTTGCTTCTCCCATTGGGCTTCACAACAGGGGAGTCACCCTAGCTGCAGGTGCAGCTGCCTTCCGATCCCTGGCTACGTTGGGCTCCATCCGGACCGAGACTTGGGTTCTTTCTCCAGCTGCCAGGGCGCTCACGCTGGGGCTAAACCAGCCCAAAGCCTCCACGACTGCCGCTGCCTTTCGACAGCCAGTCGTCTTCAGTACCGGTCACTCCAGCTCCGTGATCGCTCATCTGGAGCGACCACTTTCTTCAGCATCACGAATTCCCCGGGAATGATCGGCCACACATACCACGCCCCCCGCTAAGCCGCGAGTGCGGCGATTACTTATTTAAAAAGTGGCCTTTTTGACTTGAGCTGTTGACCCGCTGCAGCCCACTGTCCAGTCGAAAAAAACCCGTGTGCAAAATCGTGGATGAAGTCTTGTGGATATGGTTTCTTCAGGAACGCTGAAGAGGTGCAGTACGTACCTTAGAAATATTTTTCTACGTGAAAATAGGTGTGCGTCGGATTAACCGGCCAAAACGGCAACCAACCATGGGTCCAGTCCCAAGGCGGACAGTTAAGAGGGATTGTACTGTTTGTTGGTTTAAACAGTGATATAAACAACAAAAGGAAGCTGATCGAGTGACATAGAGTGTCAGAGAAACTGGAAAGCTCAAGTTCACAAATTGATATTTTCCTGATGATAGAAGTTAAAGCATGTTATTAAACATGGGAACACGGTGGCGCAGTGATTGTCTGCGACCTTCGATGAAATACTTTATTGCAGCAGTACTGTCTCTTTCAAACGTACTAACCTCCAATTCCTGTCCCATCTTTTCTTTCTCCAAATACCCAATCGCCACACGATCAGCTCTGTAACAGACGTTAAGCCATCTGTAAGCTTGAAACGCTTACACCTCTCAGTCAGCGTCTTTTGTCTTTTAAATGTGTCGATAAGCCCAAGCACCCTGCTATCTCATCCTCCCACCACCGCAGAAACGGCAAAAAGCTCTAGCAGCTGAAGCCTTGTTTAACTGGCAGTGAGGTACTGGGAGCTGTATAGGCTAAAAAAAAATATATTGTCATTTGAAACACATGCATTTCACGTGCGTTCTGTGTCTACAAAGATCTATGCAAGTGTAGGATGACAAGAAATGCTGAACACATACCTAAAAGACAAGCTTTTTCCATGTTTTAGTACTAACGACAAAATGTTGACAAAGTGTATAATGTGTGAACACTGAAGTCCAAATATCAAATACGCACTTTCACAAAGTAGAACAGAACAAGTGTGCCTTTATTCAAAGTGTTCTAGTGTTAATTCTCTGTGTGTGTGTGTGAGAGAGAGAGAGAAGCTGCAAAGCCAAGCCACACGTTTTCCAAGAGATCCCAGTCAGATCCGATGTTTCCTGCACGTTGAGTGTGTTGTGACAGACAGGAGTGCTTCTTTATGTCTCGTCAGGCCTGTTGATGTGATGGCCTGAACGCTCCTTTGCCTGTTCTTGAGTTCCAGGTAGTGCAGTAGAAGAAGCTTAACTTGAGTGTTCATGTGGACGTACCAGGAGTGAACACCCAGGGGGGTCCAAAGACCCAAAAAGCGGTGTGTGTGTGTCCCACTTGTTGTTTGTGTCCCTTTCGTCATCTCACGTTTGGATTGCTTTCACTGATGTGTTTCTGACAGATTCACTTTGGGGGAAGTGGGTGTCTTGTGAAACCTCGGAGTTCAGCTGCCATCATTTGAAGTGGACGTGTGTGGAGGAGGAGGTGCCACCCTGTTACCTGAGCCTGGGCTGACAAAATCAAAGTAAAACTGACCTGCCATTCATCCTGTTTTGTTCTTATTTGTGTTTGCTTGTGCAGTGACACCTTTCTTTGTATCAAACTGTTTAGCATTCATTAAATAGCAAATGTACGAAATTGTACTCCTTGGGTGGCTGGGGCCTGAGCCTAAGAAGTATGAGGAGGAGGAGAAGTCAGCATCAGCCAGTGCCAAGCCATTTAGAGTCGTCGGTCACAGCGACGGGTCTGACGTCTTTATCAAAGCGTCATTTGACAGGTGAGGTGCAGAAAGGTTTTGGATGAGCTTAACAAGCTCTGTGTAACAGTAAGTGGCGTGCAGAGTGAGGTCATGGGACAAACGCGAGTGGAGGGTCTCCTCATGCAACTACTGGGTGTGTCAGTGTTTTCAGAAGGGTTTCTTGTTGCCATCAGTGCCACCATACAATGCCCAGCATGTTCAGGTTTACATACTTTATTTTTGTATTTTGTAGTTGAAAACTGTGACTCTGTGGAATGAGCTGTCATCACACAAGTCATTGGTGTTTTGTTGAGTCTTCTCGCTTGTCGTTTTTTAAGTGTGTTTTCTTGTCTTACCAGTAAGAGTGGCCCCCATAAGATGGACATTAACCTGAGTGGTGACCCTGCTCATTCGACTCCTGACTTCACACAAGGCCCACTGCTCACCCCACATCTTTGCTCCAACTCGACTCGTTTTTTTTTCTGTCACCTGCACAAGGACCTTGTGAAGATTTGTGTCACTGGAAGAAAGCAATCTGATGAGTGAGCATGTGGGACCTGAGCAAATGTCAGCAGTGGCTTTATGTGTGTTGTTAAAGTGGGCTTTTCAAATGTACTTTGTTGTTACAGTATTTCTGTTAAAAAAGGTTCAGATTGTGCCATTCAGTGCACAGGGATAGCGCCATCTGCAGCTGCACAGCAGAGGTGTCCTTGACCACCTCACTCCCTGGCTCCACTTTTTGTTAGCCACACTGAGTTGTCCACCTGATGTTAATTTTACTGGTCAGTGAGAATTGTAAAGAAATACAAAAATCCTCTTGTGTGTGGTTTGTTACATTTCCCTCGTTTCTAAAGCCATCTTAGGTCCCTCAGTCTGAATGTCGTACTGTCCCGTGTAGAGAGTAGCTCTTACCTGCAAGTGTCACTGACAGGCCAAAGAGTCGGAAGCCTATCAAGTCATACTTGAGTTGACATTGTTGTCTTCCACTTTACGTTTACTTGTCACTGGCAGTCACTCCTTGTCTTATCCTTTTTATGTCCTCAGACCAAGAGGTCCCTCACCTGATTTCTATGCCAAATCTGGGAGGGCACTGCACAACATTGTGGTGGCTTCGTTCTGCTCACCGCACCTGCCAAACTTGGTGCTTACCGCACATTGTTAAAACACTGCGTTTCCTTCGCGGTCTTTCTTTGTTTTATCCGTCACTGTTGGTACAGTTGAGCCCTCGGTAACTTTTTAGTTTTCACTTTTTGACCCTCCTCTTCTGACACTACACCCCGACTTTCTCCTGCTTTGTGCCCAGTTTGGCTGGATTAGGCTTCATGCCCCAGTGACCCTGAATTGGATTTGGTTTGTCATCAGTCTTCCTAGTCCAGGCTCTCCCTCTGTTTAAAAGTTGTGCATTTGAGGAGGTGACCGTTTGGATTTTGACAACAGTCCAGATGAGATTTAAAAGTTATTTGAGATGATTCCATATTTTCATTGGTTACGCTCTCTGCTGAAGCCTTTTGAGAATAGAAATGACACCTCCTGTAGCTACAGAATGTTAAATGTGCCTTCTCTGAATGAAATGGTTGAGGTCAGCCACTTGTTGCTGGATGGTTTCCCACTTTTCAGTAACAGTGATGTGTTAGGTGTGCTTGATGTGCGCCCCTGTAAAACAGAGCAGACCCCCTGACCGAGCTCCAGCCCTTTCTGTATTGGTTTGCAGAATGATAGGAAAAGATTGCCGGGTTTGACATTTCTGTAAAAAACACACAGTTCTGAAAGTTTCTAAAGGGGCATGAACTCCAAGTGAGAAATGAAAACGTGGCAGTGACCCACCCAGAGCTCGCAAGCTGCCACTTGCCCTGCTGGGTTTAGGCTGAGAAACAAGCAACACGTTGTGCGGGACTGATGGATTTCCAGTACCTCACTGGTTAGGGTGGCTACAGAGAGCCAAGTTCGGTTCCTCTGCCGATGGGGAGTAGCCTGTGAACACACGTCCTTTAGTGGAGTTGACCTGCTTTGTGAACGGGTTTAGTCTGAAATTGGGTCTGGTGCATTTGCAGTAAAGTAGCTGGCTTAATGTTTTAAAACTGGCTATGAGTGGTGCCATCTGAGCTCAGGCCCAGGCTTCAGCTGGAGTTGTGTGGATGTGTACGCTTGGCTCACACTGTGCCAGTTTTGCAGCACCACTTGTGGCTTCAACTTCAATGACCCTTGGTCTTGTTGGTGGGTGAAGGTAGCCGTTTCCTTAAATGCTGCTGGACCTCCATCAGTACTGACTGGGCCCTTTGTTTTGTGGCAGATGGGATCCCTCCATATGGGTTTACATTAAGGCCTGCTTTAATTTTGAAATGATTAATAAACATTATCAAGTTGTGTGTGCAATTTTACTGAGTTCTGTACAGCTGAAGTTATTTTTATGCCTGACGGGCTCAGTCCACTGCTGTGCTCACTGACATTTTTTTTGGCAGGACTGTGCAGTACCACCGGAGCTTTTATACTAGCAGATGATAGGAGCAGTTGACCCAAAGACCGTTTGGACAAGGAGGGGGTAAAAAAAGAAAAAATGTTCTGTGCAAATTGTGATTGTTAATAAAGAACATGAGTGGTCTCAGTGTTTGTATTTGGGTGCACATGGGGACAGTGGGCTTTTATGAACTTGGCTCTCACAGCCAAGGGGGACAAGTTACAAGTCCAAACAAGATGTGTTCGGGCACAGGAAGGAGAAAGTCAAGGCTTGGTACCAAAATTTTACATGGATTACCAGGGTTATAAGTGGGCAAAAGTTGAGACTTTATGCGATTACATTGCCAACCTTTTATTAAAAGCAAAAATCGGGCCAGAAAACGCACTAAAGTCTGGTTCTACTTTCAGCATCGCACACAGAAAAAAGAGACTTCAAGCTCTACCAAACTGAATAAGCCACAAAACGAAGCCTCTGCAAGTTAAAAGATCAACGTCTTAACGTCAGAAACACGCGAACGCCAAAACGCAGCAGCGGCACCGCCAGTTCGTCCAAGTACACGATACAGCAACAAAAATACGGAAAACTCGCCGCAAGCCCCTAAAAACACAACGCCAGTTTAAACAAGAGCGGATTCCCAATCTAGAAAAGCCCCAAGTATTCCACAAGCCGACATGGCAAACGCACCGTCACTGAACCGCGAAACTCCAAAACTAGCCAGGGAAACACAGCGCCTCTAACCTGCGGGGAGTCAGAAACGCAAATGCCGTTCAAAAAGTCAAAGCGTAGCCGAGCCTGACACCGCCGCACTAACATTGCAAAAAAAGTCTGAAGATTCATCCAGGTGAAGACTGACGAAGTGCTTGGAGAAGCAGTGGAACGTATCTACCTAACAAGAAAGAAGTCCAGATGAAATGATTCAACTATCATATTGCAAAAAACCGTCGAACAAAAACTACGAAGCAGCCAAACGCTAAAACGAAATTACACAAAAAACTGCTCCTCTTGACGATCTACCGCCTCCACTTAAATACAAGTCAGTCAGCACGGCAAGCCGCTCACTTCGACGCCAAACCCCAATCACGGAAAAGAACATCAAGAGCGAGACGAGCAGTTCGACAGAAAAACTCAAATAAGCCCGAAGGCTCGCCGCGTGGCCTTAAGTGCGAAACGCCTCCAGCACACCTGACACAGGTCTGCACTGATTGTCGGAAACGTCATGGGATGACACGCCTCCGCAGTGACTAACCAATACAATTCAGAGTCGGAAAGATGGATCCGCCTCTTGTTTAAATAAAAAGGAACCGGTAAACAAACAGCAGCCGTCAGCGGCGAGCTGTCAAAATGAGATCTGCAAAGACAAAAGACGTCCGAGGCGCAAAAATGTTGGCTTTACCGGGGGTCGCACTGAAAAAGGAAAACGGTAACGTACGACCGAGAGCACCTCTAACTCAACAATACAACAAAATATAACGTCAACAAGTAACCTGACTGTGTATGCCAACTCGAGAAATCGTCCGTAACCACCTGAAATTCGCAGTCCCGTTATGCTTCCTGATGGATCCAATGGCTCAAAATGAAGAGCTCAGCAGCACACCTCTCTGCACTTCTGGCCGTTGAGCCGGGGACGCGCCGACGTCAGGTGACCCCCAGGCTCAGCACCGAGCACGCACCGCTTCTCTCTTCGGGCAGCACGGTGGCTCGGCGGCAAGCGTCGACGCCACACGGCTCCGGGCGCTATGGGGTCGAATCCAGCCCGCGACCCCCGTGCGGAGTCTGCATGTTCCTACCCGTGACTGCGTGGGGATTCTTCCAGATTGTCCGGTTTCTCCCCACAAGCGTAAAGACATGCGGTCAGGTCGATTGAAGACCCGTCCCGTCCCGGGTATGATCTCAAAAGGGCAAGATCGTACCTTGAATGGATTCCTGCCTTGTGCTAATAAGTGTATAATCCCCATTTAGTGGCATAAGGCAGGAAGTGACACGACATCTACGCCTGAATCCCAGATTGGGGGCCGTGGATAGAAATCCCTCCTAGCGGCTTTTTGACAGCTAGCTAGGTTCGCAATTAAAACTGGAAATGAATGAATAAATAAGTAAGCGAGTGAGGCTTTCGGTGGCTTCACACTTTTACGGTGAGCCTGACAGTACCTGTACAAAAACAAACTCCGCATCCAATTTGAAAGGTGCTGCTAGGCGACACACACACACGAATTCAATCAACGACAACACGTACGCCAAGAAAGCCAAAGAGCCACCTAACCGTTGAGGCAGGCTCACAAATTTTATTTTCCTGCTGTTTTAGTGAGCTTCGGTAAATAAAAACAGACAATGCCGGGCTCACCTACCTCCTTATCCGCTGCTCCGTGTTGAAAGGGCGCGTGTGCCACAGGTGACGAACACTCGACGCTGATTTCCAAGCACGTCCAATCAGAGCGAAGAGAAGGCGTGGCATCAACGCCCGATTTCAAAGGTAAAGCCGTGAGCCCGCCTTATGTCAAAAGTGTCATTCTTTGAAATAAACGCTATAAAGTGCGCCTTACCGTCATACAGACCGAGAAAGTCAATGAGCTCGCACGCCATTGTCACCAGCAGTAATCCTAACAACACAAGAGGGACACACATCACAGAATACAATTGCTTATAATGTGGCGTAACTCACGAAGTGGGCCCGAGGTTCGGTGGGTAAGGTTGCTGTCTAATGCCCCTGGGTGCTGGAGTTCGAATCCTACAGGGGTAGCACGTTAAAATTGGTAGGAAACACCGCTCAGTTCACAGCTCTGTTGCGGAGGGCGAAACAAGGGGGATGTTCTCTGTCCCCCCTGGCCATTGAACCTTACTCTTATTCGATGTTAATTAATGTTGATTTATTTTGTTTTATAATTGTGTCTTTCATTTTTCTATTCTTTATTATGTAAAGCACTTTAAGCTACTGTTTGTATAAAAATGTGCTATATAAATAAATGTTGTTGTTGTTGTTCAACGTGCGAGCGTCCTTCACCAACGCGTTAAAGAACCATTTTGACGGGCTCATATTTAGTTAACGCAGTAGCATCCCAAAAATAATTGGGTAAAATGATATAATTATACCAATATCATACAAATATGCTCTGTCCATTATATAGTACTTTGTATATGTATCAGTGTCTTTCTCATCGATCATATACTGTAGTGCCTTTATGAGTTATCTATCAGTCTATTTTATAGTGCCTCACTGATCTAGCTATTATTTCATTATATAAAGGCTTTTATACTTGTCCTTCCCAACAGTGCCTCTGTTGTAACATTGGCTTTTTATAGCTCCTTTCATATCTTCATATCTGCATTGTACTTCAATCTAAAAATCAGCCATGCGTAGCGCATGCAGCAGGTTCATGCTTCTTTATGGTGCCATCTTGTACCCCACAACAACACTTCTAAACGATCTTTTTTAATTCCAGAAGCACCCACAAGGCCACCCTGCTGTAACAGCACACCTTCAGCTTTATCCCATTCCGGAACTCACCTGGGATGATTCAAATATGAGCAACGGAAACTGGCGTCACAGAAGACACATGATGAAACCCACCACAGCCAGCTTACATGGGGGCCATGTGCAGCCGAAATGTCACAGGACCCCTTTGGATGTGAACTGTTACTCAGGCCAGGGCCAATGTGGCGGTCCGAAGAGTTCTAGTTAGATCTGGCGAGTCAGGTTCACTTCTGCAGACAGACAGGGCAGGGGGCCACATCAGTGAAGAGCCGGTGGGAGTTCAGAGGGCACATCCGTACTCGCCAGGTGACCTTGTGTGATGAGAATTCAACAGGAGACCCCCCTCTGTGTTTTGGTGGCTTCCAAAATGTTCTGAGAAAACAGTGAATGCCCCACAAAGTTCCAGACCCTTATCTACAATGCTAAGGTACCTCTGCCAGTATACAGTGGTCTTCATCCCCATGAAATGAAGACAGACCACTGAGACTCAATTCCTTACCCAAAAGCAGATGAAAAATACAAAAGTAACCTTACATAAAATGGCTGCTGCAATTTGATGATTTTTGAATTTTGTGTACAGTAAGCTTTGCTACTTTCCGTTTGTTTAAGAGGACAGGCCATGATGAATAAACAGCCCACGTCTTGAGAAGGCCAGGGTGCTTTTGATGTACGACAGACACAAAGACAAAGGGGATCTGATGGCCATGTCTGATCAGTGACCTCTTCCAAATCTCCAGAAGGCCTCTGAGAATGCGTGGGCACCCGCCCTGACATAAATGACACTGCCACCCTCGTCTGTATCAGCATAGGACAGTTTTATTTAAAAGATCTGTAGCTGGAAGGAGACAAGTCCAAGACCACCTGAGCCAAAGCTTACAATGCCCTGTTTATTTAGTGAAGAATGTTCCTCTTGAGCCACAGCAGAATTTAAATACATGATGCAACATTTGTACAGAAAACACAATCCAAAGCACACTACATGCGGTACAAAGTAGAGCCAGACAGTCCCACCTGCAATGGCTGACATTGTCATCAGACTTGGGTGGTCCTAACTGTTCCGTGAAGAAGGATTAGCTGTTAAAAAAAACAGCCTGACCCCCAGCAAATCAAACACCTGCATCCCTTTCTCGTCCAGTGTTCGATGTTCTGTTTAAATGGTCTCTTTTTAATGGCCAGACGTGGCACATTCCAGTTTGTATTCCAAACCGAAGAGCTCAGGGAGAGAAGACATTTCATGGCATCTTTTTATATTTGCTATTATTTACACTCAGGCTAAGGGGGTCTTTCGAGGTGCATATCCATTATGGCAGAGTTTCTCAACCTTTCTGGTCTCATGACCCACTTATTTATTATTTTCCCCAACACAAGCGTTTTTGCAGCCCACCAATGGAAGGCCGTCCTAATCAAATGCGATTGTCAGAGGAGTGGGTTCCCCCTTAATAAGTCAAGTGCAGTTGTCGGAGTGGGGAAATACCGAAGCCAACCCACCTCGGCCCACTCCACAACCCAACATGACCCTCACGGTGGTTGAGAAACGCTGCATTATGAGATGCTGCAATTAAAAATGACAACACGTTTAACTCCATGTTTGAATAACCCCAAATCTAGAAGCCAGCGGCCTCAGGTGTGGATGAAGCCTGCGCTCCTTCGTCCATCGCCTCACTCCTCTTCCATGCATGTTGTTCTCATTGGGACTGTGGGACGTTCTTGACCATCTCCTGTATCACAGCAATGGCGCACTTTTCATAAACCAGTTTCAAATGGAATCCTTGTCATACAAAGCTGAAGGCTGACATTCAAAGGTCTTGCAAGGGGCAACAGTTCTGCTAGAAAGAAGCAACTGCATCAATGAATGTTTACAACGTCAAATTTAGAGACCCTGGATTTTTGTCATTACACTGCTTACAAAAAATAAAAAATCGAATTAGGTAACTGCTACAGGTGTCATGGAGGACGAGCGGCAGACAACTGCGTTCTAAAAACCAAACTGAGGACTGAGCTCACCTGCAGGACCCAGTGACTGAGACCTCCAGCAAACATGCTGGCGAATCCAAAAGTAAAGGGAATGATGTAGTAACCACGGAAACGGACTGAAGATGGTGCTGGACAACACATTCACAATGGCTTATGGGTAGTCTGAGCAGGCACAGCACAGCACTCTGCCGTTACTCTACTCACAGCCAGGGTCAACTGAACAGGGATGGTCCATCGTCGCACCATAGTGAGATTTCATTGGGCGGAAGGTGTGAAACCTGAAAAATGCAGAACTCGACAAAAATGTTCTGATTGGGCAGAATGGTCTGAAGCAGGACAAACAAGTGTAATTGACAAAGCTTGAGCTGATGGACCATCAGCATCGCACACTCAATCTCTCATTGACTTGGTGAATGCCTTCATCACAGAAGACCACCAACATAGCATGGTCTCTGCTGTTGCTGCACATTTGGATATCAGCTATGGATCTGCACCTGCCATAGTGCAGAATGACGTGTGGTACCAGAACGTTTGGTCAAGACGGGTACTCAAACAGCTTGCTGATCTGCACATGGAGGTTGCGACCCAATTCCTAAATCAAGAAGAAGATCTGAGTATTTTGGGGAAGAAAGTCACTGGAGATGAGACAGGGGTCCATCACTGGGAGCCAGAGAGCAAGAGGCAAAGGAATGCAGTGGAAACATCCATCTTCACCAGTAAAGGAGAAATTCAAACAACAGCCCTCCACCAGGAAAATCATGGTTCACTAAACTCACGGCTGGACTCGTTTCCTGTCTCAGGCACTTTTGTAATGACGTTTGCTCAGCTGCACTGTTGTCGCATTTCGTTTTTTGTGATACTTGACCTTTGGATGTGGAGACCTTCTTTTACGAAGCAGCCTTCCTGCTGTTCGCTGCCCACTGGTTGTTGATCGACAGTGAAAACAGGGGTTTTACGTACCTTGCCTGCAGGTAGATATTCTGAAAAGTGTACAATGAGAGCACCAGCTCTGTGGATGTGGACCGGTGGAGTCCTGCTGTTGTCTGATATGTTTGCTGACACACAAAGGATTGTGCCACATGTCAATCAAACCTGTAAATGGAGCAGTGGTGGCCTTTCACTTGCACCTGGTGACTTTTTTTGGGTGCTTTGCCAGGACCCCCCTCCATGCAAGTCCCCACTCTCCCTGCAGACATGTATAAGGAGACTTGCTTGGGAATTATAAATGTCGTCAAAACCAAACAAAATAAAAGGTCTGCACTGAAGGCATCTGTTACTGGCCCATAATCCCCTTCCCACTGGATGACTGCACCCAGGTCTCCCACTCACGGTTTACTGGAATGCCATTGGAGGCTCATAGTGTCTAAGTGAAGGAATCAAGTTGGCTTCATGGCGGCGGCTCCTCACTAGACCCTCTCACTTTTCTCTGTCTGCTCTTCTGCATGTTTACTGCCGTCTTCCGCGTGCTTCCGAGATCTTGGGGAAGGTCTGGAACAGCTGGCACAGCAGAAACTGGAATAATATTCATTGTTGCAGAGCTTGGCATAGACGATCAAGTCACAGTTGGCGAGGTCAGGCTGGTCTATGCAAAAGTGATTGCTGACTGATGACGGCAGCACTGCAAAGACAAAATGAAGCAGATGTATGCAAAGACTGCAAAACTACGTGAAGCTGAATGACTTGTAATGTGGGTGGGTGTGCAGTGGACCTACCTGAGGCAACCACTCTGAGTCACTGAGGAGAATCTGTGGAGCCCCACACACAAGAAAAACAAGCATCGTTAGATCCTTCACCAGTCCCGTTTTTACAGTTATGCCAGTAAATGTTTTCTACTACTACAAAATGACCATTATGTGCCACCTCAATGTTTACACGGGCACCGCCTTGAAATGGGTAAGCGATCTGAATACAGTCATATGAAAAAGTTTGGGAGCCCCTCTCAGCCTGCATAGTACTTTACTCTCCTTTCAACAAAAAAAGATAACAGTGGTATGTCTTTCATTTCCTAGGAACATCTGAGTACTGGGGTGTTTTCCAAACAAACATTTTAGTGAAGCAGTATTTAATTGTATGAAATTAAATCAAATGGGAAAAACTGGCTGTGCAAAAATGTGGCTGCCCTTGTAATTTTGCTGATTTGAATGCATGTAACTGCTCAATACTGATTACTTGCAACACCAAATTGGTTGGATTAGCTCATTAAGTCTTGAACTTCATAGACAGGTGTGTCCAATCATGAGAAAAGGTATTTAAGGTGGTCAATTGCAAGTTGTGTTTCCATTTGACTCTCCTCTGAAGAGTGACAGCATGGGATCTTCAAAGTAACGCTCAAAAGATCTGAAACCAAGATTGTTCAGTCTCATGGTTTAGGGGAAGGCTACAAAAAGCTATCTCAGAGGTTTAAACTGTCAGTTTCAATTGTAAGGAATGGAATCAGGAAATGGAAGGCCACAGGCGCAGTTGCTGTTAAATCCAGATCTAGCAGGCCAAGAAAAATACAGGAGTGGCATATGCACAGGATTGCGAGAATAGTTACAGACAACCCACAGATCACCTCCAAAGACCTACAAGACCATCTTGCTGCAGATCGCATATCTGTACATCGTTCTACAATTCAGTGCAATTTGCACAAAGAACATCTGTATGGCAGGGCGATGAGAAAGAAGCCCTTTCTGCACTCACGTCACAAACAGAGTCGCTTGTTGTATGTAAATGCTCATGTAGACAAGCAAGATTCATTTTGGAACAAAGTGCTTTGGACTGATGAGACAAAAATTGAGTTATTTGGTGTCACACACACGTGTATAGGAGACAACTAAAGGGCTTGAATGAATGTAATTCCACGCCGGGCCAGGGGGTGGCGGCGAAGTGTACTAATTCTCTCTCTCAATCCCTTGCAGACCATTCTCGGGAAATCCCGCCTGTTTCTGGGTCAGCCAGCGATGTCACTTCCGGTTCTGGATCTGATGATATCACTTCCCTTAATGGCCTATAAAACCGCCATCTTGCCTTCAGTATATTAGTTCTGTTTTGGACTCAATTGTGTGAACATGTCTGTTCATAATAAGCATTTTTGCAGTCAGGAAATATTATATGGGTGGCTGCCCCAAACCTTTGCAATGTCTTTGTGTCATTCTTGTGACAGTGGCGTAGCCCGGCGGGAGCCAAGGCCCCGCAACAAAACGGGGCTTCCCCAGACTAGCAAGTGAGGACCCTGCAGGCGTAGAAGCTGGATCCTGAGCAATCCACCCAAGAGCAGGCTGATGCTCTTTGGGAAATGGTGGCAGGATGGTTAAGGCCCACCAAGTGCTCCACCTTCCAATTAGTAAAAAAGGTAGCCTGCTTCCTATTAATGAGCAACCTTCCCGCCCATTTCACCCAGCCGGTCTGGGGAGAATTTACCTCTATGGACGAGCTCATCAAACTCGTGGAAACAGCTGGGACGGCCTTGCAATTTGGGAGAGCAGAATGATCCTTTAGCAGACACTACGCAGATTACGTCTCTCCTAATCTGCCTCCTCAGCATAAACCGGAGTTTATGAAACACCTGCAGCACGTCCGAGCAGTATTACGGACGCTAGGTGAGGCCGGTCTTTGGATCAATCCAAAAAAATGATTTTTTTGGGTTGGAAAAAGCCAAATATTTGGGCTACCTAGTGGGTCATGGTACTGTGAAGCCACAGTGGTCTAAAATGGATGCCACTTTGAAATGTCCCCGTCTGCGAACCAAGCAGCATGTCCAAGCATTTCCTGGTTTAGCTGGGTACTACCAGCAGTTTGTGCCACACTTTACGGAGAGAACTGCACCCTTAAGTGATTTATCAAAGAAGAGGGCTTCCATCATTGTGGTATGGACCGATACGACGGAAGCTGCATTCAGTGACTTGAAAAGGGCCCTGACATCAGCACCTGGTTTGAAAGCACCTGACTTTTCTCGCTTCCTTTTATCCTCCAGACGGACACTTCGGACTCATGGCCTAGGAGCAGTGCTGAGCCAAAGCGTCAATGGTGCTGAACACCCCATCATGTTTCTGAGCCGAAAACTGCTGGATTGGGAGACCAGGTATGCGGCGGTGGAGAGAGAGGCTCTTGCGATCAAGTGGGCAATTACACAGTTGAGGTACTACCTCCTGGGTCAGGAGTTTACACTTGTCACGGACCATGCACCTTTACAGTGGACGGCCCTGTCAACCCTCGAGTCACTAGGTGGTTCCTTGATCTGCAATCTTATAAGTTCTCGCTCGTTCATCAGAAGGGCTCGCTCCATACCAACGCCAATGCCCTCTCGGTGCAGATCACCCGGCCCGACGGCACTGGGCCGAGGGGGGGGGTCCTGTCATACATGCATGTTTAGGAGACAAGGATCAAGTGGGTGACGTGTGTTTTGTGCTGACGTGTGCTTTGCAAATGCTAGAGTCTGTTGAGAGTTTTTGGTGTGTTCTGTGGTGTGAGATTTAAATAAAAAAAAAATACATTTTGCTCTTAAAAACTTGGGTTTTGGTTGCCAATAAGGAACCGTGTGGGAATTTGTGAAGCTTTTTTCCCTTTAGAAGGGTTTTTTTTTGCTTTTTTTTTCGCTGGCACCAGACCAAAAGTAGCTGGGTGTTTGGAGGTGCACTTGGAAACGTTACTTGTACTTGTACCTGTTCTTGTTATCTGTATTGAACTAACATCGAGGAGGCAGGGTAGAAACCAGCAGTAACTGATGTCGGCTTTTATAAGCAAATAACTGCATCGTCGTAACAGCAATTCCTTAGTTTAAAGGAAAAGAAAAAAGGCTGCGGCTGACTTCAAAGCAGTAAAAGGGGAAGGCTAAGCAGCGCACAGGTAAGCGGCCAGCGTTAAGACGCCGATCAGACACAAGGTGGTAAAGTTTTATTTATTTGTTTTAGATTGAACACTCCTTAGCGGTCCAGAGGTGGAACAGTTAAGTGGGCGACAGCGTATTGGTTCATTAATACGGGGGAATACAAACAGTGCGAGTGGAGAGCTTATAAGTAAGAGAAGCGCAAAGTTAGGAGAAGAGACAGAGAAAAGTAAAGTTAACCTCACAGAAAGACAAATAGCAGGCAGCTGAGAGGGAGAACAGTACAGGGGCTTAAGGGGACAGAAGGTGTAAAATATCTGTAGCAGATCTTAGTGTTACCATTTAAGTTAAATCATTTAATTTTAAGAAAAGAAAAAAAAAGTTAAGGCAGTTTAGTAATCCCAAATCAAATTTTAATAATGAGGCCAGTGCAATGCAAGTCCTGTTGGATGTTGGACTTTTTAGATGATGGTTTGGAAGAGCCAGTTGTCTATGAGGGCTACATCTGCAAGAGATGCCAGCTGATTCAGCACCTCAAGCTCAGGGTCGCTGAACTGGAGGAGGAGTTGGCTGACCTGCGTTGTAATAGAGAATTGGTGTCCTTTAGGGAGACAGTGTGCACCCCCAAGGTGGCACTGGAAGAGATCCCAGACCAGACAGGTAGAAATAGGTGGGTCACGGTCACAAGGCTTAAAGTAAAGGGTGCACACTGTCCGGGGGCATCAACCTCAGAATTAAAAAAGTGTCTAACCATTATCATGTCCTTGCGGAGCTGGACGGTGACTCTGATAATTTTGAGGTGGTAGGCAGGGATGAGGAGCCCCAATGGGCCACCTCAAAACCAGTTCCCAAAAAGAGAGGTAGTGATAGTTGGGGACTCAATCATTAGGGGGATTGAAGCGCAGGTGTGCTCCAGAGAGAGAGAGTCTCGTACGGTGTGTTGCCTTCCAGGAGCACAGGTGGGGGACCTCCCTGGAAGGGTAGATAGGCTCTTGGCCAGAGTGAGGGTGGATCCAGTTGTCATTGTCCATGTTGGAACAAATGACATACATAAGAGTAGTCTGTCAGTTCTGCAATCCAAATTCAAAGAGTTAGGTACCAAGCTGAGGAGCAGAACTGACAAGGTAGTCGTCTCCGAAGC
This sequence comes from Polypterus senegalus, assembly GCF_016835505.1. Classification (NCBI taxonomy): domain Eukaryota; kingdom Metazoa; phylum Chordata; class Cladistia; order Polypteriformes; family Polypteridae; genus Polypterus; species Polypterus senegalus. The sequence goes on from NC_053171.1 coordinate 53,994,863, forward strand.
TCTGCCTGTGCCACACGCCAGTCCAGGCAAGACTGAGGAGATTAGAACGCATGGTTCAAATAGTGATGTAGGGTAGAAGGGTATAGGTTTATGGGGCATTGGGACTCCTTTTGGAACAGATGGGACCTGTTCCGCCATGACGGGTTACATCTGAACTGGAGGGGCACCAATGTATTGGGGAGGCGTATGTGTAGGCTAGTGAGGATTGTTTAAACTAGGAATGGGAGGGCAGGGAGTTTAGGACAGGCCAGGTTTAGATCTCTGCATGGAGGAACATACAACTGGTGTAGAAATAAAAATGCATAGTAATGTAAATTTAAGCAAACATAAATGTAGAAGGATTAACACATTAAAATAGCTTGCCTTAATGCTAGAAGTATCAAAAATAAGGTAAGTGAGTTTGGAGTTGTATGTAGCAGAGCATAATTATGATATTATAGCAATAACAGAAACCTGGCTAAATAACAAAGATGGAAAACATAGAAGGATACACATTTTTTAGGAAGGATAGACAGAACAGAAAAGTAAGTGGGGTTGCTGTTTATGCCAAACAGAATTTAAATGCAAGACCTGGATGATGAGCCCCATCTTAGTGAGGACATGTGGCTTCGCCTGGAAAATATTAGGGAAAGAGGTCTTATTTTAGGAGTGTGTTATAGACCACCCAATTCAGACAGTTATTTCAACACACATCTTTTAGTAATATCAAAAGGCAAGTTTACAGGAAGATATTATAGTCATGGGGGACTTTAATTATCCAAATATTAACTGGGATAACCTTTCAGATGGCAGGAGTTTTTAGAAGTAATCAGCGACTGTTTTTTAACACAGCATGTTAAAGCACCAACACGGGGTGAAGCCTGTGCGGATTTAGTATTCTGTAATAATCAGGATAGAATTGAGGGTGTAGAGGTGATTGAACCACTAGGGTCAAGTGACCATAATGTAATACAATTCTCAGTATTTTGTAAGAGCACAGATGCAAAGACTGAAATTGTTAAGTTGAACTTTGGTAGGGCTAATTTTGAGCAGATGCGACAAAGTCTAAGTAGGATAGACTGGGATAAGCTTTTAAATGTGGAGACAGTCGAGGAGCAGTGGAACAGGTTTAAAAATGTGTTAAATGTAATGCAGGACAAGTACATTGTATCTGGAAAGTATTCACAGCGCATCACTTTTTCCACATTTTGTTATGTTACAGCCTAATTCCAAAATGGATTAAATTCATTTTTTTCCTAAGAATTCTACACACAACACCCCATAATGACAACGTGAAAAAAGTTTACTTAAGGTTTTTGTAAATTTATTAAAAATAAAAAAACTGAGAAAGCACATGTACATAAGTTTTCACAGCCTTTGCCATGAAGCTCAAAACTGAGCTCAGGTGCATCCTGTTTCCCCTGATCATCCTTGAGATGTTTCTGCAGCTTCATTGGAGTCCACCTGTGGTAAATTCAGTTGATTGGACATGATTTGGAAAGGCACACACCTGTCTATAGAAGGTCCCACAGTAGACAGTTCACGTCAGGGCACAAACCAAGCATGAAGTCAAAGGAATTGTCTGTAGACCTCCAAGACAGGATTGTCTCGAGGCACAAATCTGGGAAAGGTTACAGAAAAAATTCTGCTGCTTTGAAGGTCCCAATGAGCACAGTGGCCTCCATCATGTGGAAGAAGTTCAAAACCACCAGGACTCTTCCTAGAGCTGACCAGCCATCTAAACTGAGCAATCGGGGGAGAAAGCCCTTAGTCAGGGAGGTGACCAAGAACCCGATGGTCACTCTGTCAGAGCTCCAGAGGTCCTCTGTGGAGAGAGGAGAACCTTCCAGAAGGACAACCATCTCTGCAGCAATCCACCAATCAGGCCTGTATGGTACAGTGGCCAGATGAAAGCAACTCCTTAGTAAAAGGCACATGGCAGCCCGCCTGGAGTTTGGCAAAAGGTACCTGAAAGACTCTCAGACCATGAGAAACAAAATTTTCTGGTCTGATGAGACAAAGATTGAACTCTTTGGTGTGAATGTCAGGCGTCATGTTTGGAGGAAACCAGGCACCGCTCATCACCAGGCCAGTACCATCCCTACAGTGAAGCATGGTGTTGCGATGTTTATCAGCAGCAGGAACTTGGAGACTAGTCAGGATAAAGGGAAAGATGACTGCAGCAATGTACAGAGACATCCTGGATGAAAACCTGCTCCAGAGCGCTCTTGACCTCAGACTGGGACGACGGTTCATCTTTCAGCAGGACAATGACCCTAAGCACACAGCCAAGATATCAAAGGAGTGGCTTCAGAACAACTCTGTGAATGTCCTTGAGTGGCCCAGCCAGAGCCCAGACTTGAATCAGATTGAACATCTCTAGAGAGATCTTAAAATGGCTGTGCACCAACACTTCCCATCCAATCTGATGGAGCTTGAGAGGTGCTGCAAAGAGGAATGGGCGAAACTGGCCAAGGATAGGTGTGCCAAGCTTGTGGCATCATATTCAAAAAGTCTTGAGGCTGTAATTGCTGCCAAAGGTGCATCAACAAAGTATTGAGCAAAGGCTGTGAATCTACATGTGATTTCTCAGTTTTTTTATTTTTAATAAATTTGCAAAAACCTCAAGTAAACTTTTTCATGTTGTCATTATGAGGTGTTGTGTGTAGAATTCTGAGGAAAAAAATGAATTTAATCCATTTTGGAATAAGGCTGTAGCATAACAAAATGTGGAAAAAGTGATGCGCTGTGAATGCCTTCCGGATGCACTGTACATACCTAAATTTGGAATTAATAGGAAACTAAAAAAACTCCACGGTGGATTAATAAAGATTTAAAAAAAGAAGCTGCAAAGGAAAAAACTGCTTTATAAGGCATATAAGACTAATGACTGCAAAGTGAATCGTAGAGTGTATCAGAACCTGAGGGCAACCATTAAGAAGGATATCAGAGAGGCTAAAAGACAGTTGGAGAGAAATACAGCAGATAAGGCGAAAGAAGATCCCAAGAGATTCTTTCAGTGTTTTAGTAGTAAAAGAACAGTCAAGGAGGAGGTCAAGTTCATCAGGAATAGTAAAGGGGAATTAAATGATACAGACAGCGAAATAGCGTATGCCCTAAACTTACATTTTTCTGAGGTGTTCACAAGTGAGGAAGTGGATAACCTCCCAGAGGTAAACGCGACTACTAAGGAGGTACTGAGGGATTTGGAAATTGTAGAGGGAGAAGTGCTGCTCAGATTAAATAAGCTGAAATCAAACAAATCACCAGGACCAGATAATATTTATCCTCATGTTCTTAAGGAGGCTAGTGAGTACATATATAAACCCTTGACACATTTTTAGGAAGTCACTGCACACTGGAGAGATTCTGAAGGACTGGAAAATGTCAAATATCATCCCATTATATAAAAAGGGTGACAGGGCAGATCCAAGCAATCATAGACCAGTAAGCCTAACATGCATCACAGAAAAATTAATGGAAGGAATTATTAAGGATAAGATTGAGCAACGTCTGGCAAGGACAGGAGTTATTCTGAACAGTCAGCATGGATTTAGAAGAGGGAGGTTGTGTTTTGCTAACATGTTGGAATTCTATGAGGAGGCAACAAAAGGATACGATCAAAATGGAGCTTATGATATTATTTATCTGGACTTTCAGAAAGCATTTGATAAGGTGCCACATGAGAGGTTGGGCATCAAACTAAAAGAAGTCAGAGTTCAGGGTGATGTTTTTATATGGGTGCAGAATTGGCTCAGACACAGGAAGCAGAGGGTGATAGTGCGAGGAACCTCATCAGAATTGGTCGATGTTAAAAGTGGCGTCCAGCCATTTTTAATATATAAATGATTTAGATAGGAATATAAGTAACAAGCTGGTGAAGTTTGCAGATGATACCAAGATAGGTGGATTAGCAGATAATCTGGAATCCATTATATCATTACAGAAGGACTTGGATAGCATACTGCCTTGGGCAGATTTGTGGCAGATGAAATTCAATGTATCAGTAAATGTAAAGTATTACATATAAGAAGTGAAAATGTTAGGTTTGAATACACAATGGGCAGTCGGAAAATTGAGAGCACACCTTATGAGAAGGATTTAGGAGTCATAGTGGACTCTAAGCTATCAACTGCCAGACAGTGATTAAGATGTCAAACAGAATGTCAGGTTATATAGCGCGATCTGTGGAGTACAAGTCCAAGGAGGTTATGCTCAAGCTTTATAACGCACTGGTGAGGCCTCATTAGGAGTCCTTTGTGCAGTTTTGGTCTCCAGCCTACAAAAAGAACAAAGCAGAACTAGAAAAGGTCCCGAGGATAGCGACTCGGCTGATTCCAGGGCTACAGGGGTTGAATTATGAGGGAAGGTTAAAAGAGCTGAGCCTTACAGTTTAAGCAAAAGAAGATTAAGAGGCGACATGATTGAAGTGTTTAAAATTATGAAGGGAATTAGTACAGTTGATCAAGACTGTTATTTTAAAATGAGTTCATCAAGAACACGGGGACACAGTTGGAAACTTGATAAGGGTACATTTCGCACAAACATCTTTCTTTACAGAAAGAAGATAGACTTTTGTAATTAGCTACCAAGAAGTGTTGTGGACAGTAAGACTTTAAGAACTTTCAAATTTTATGTTTTTTTGGAAGAAATAAGTGGATAGGACTGGCGAGCTTTGTTGGGCTGAATGGCCTGTACTCGTCTAGAGTGTTCTAATGTTGTAATGTTCTAACTAAAGGGCTTGAATAAATGTAATTCCACGCCGGGCCAGTGGGTGACAAAGTGTACTAATTCTCTCTCTCTCTCAATCCCTTGCAGACCATTCTCGGGAAATCCTGCCTCTTTCTGGGGCAGCCAGCAATGTTACTTCCGGTTCTGGACCTGATGACATCACTTCCCTTACTGGCCTATAAAACTGCCATCTTGCTTTAAGTATTTCAGTTCTGTTTTGGACTCGGTTGTGGGAACATGTTGTGGGAACATTTTTGCAGCCAGGAAATATTATACGGGTGGCTGCCCCAATCCTTCACAGTGTCTTTGTGTCATTCTTGTGACATTGGTCATAACAAAAATAACTTTGCATGGCGGGAGAAGAACACCGCATTCCAAGAAAAACACCTGCTACCTACTGTCAAATTTGGTGGAGATTCCATCATGCTGTGGGGCTGTGTAGCTAGTTCATGGACAGGGGCCCTTGTTAAAGTCGAGGGTCGGAGGAATTCAACCCAATATCATATATAATGGCCGTCACAGTCCCCTGACTTGAATATCATCGAAAATCTATGCGATAATTTGAAGCAGGCTGTCCATGCTCAGCAGCCATCAAATTTAACTGAACTAGAGAGACTTTGTTTGGAAGAATGGTCAAAAATACCTCCATCCAGAATCCAGACACTCATCAAAGGCTATTAGAGGTGTCTAGAGGCTGTTATATTGCAAAAGGAGGCTCAACTAAGTATTGATGTAATATCTCTGTTGGGGTGCCCAAATTTATGCACCTGTCTAATTTTGTTATGATGCATATTGCATATTTTCTGTTTATCCAATAACCTTAATGTCACTGCTGAAATACTACTGTTTCCATAAGGCATGTCATACATTAAAGTTGCTACTTTGAAAGCTCAGTCAATGATAAACAAAAATATAAAGAGGGGTTCACAAACTTTTTCATATGACTGTAACTCACAGCCCTGACATATAAGAAGACCTTGAGCTTCACAAATGTGCTTCAAGATCTGCAGCCACCAAGCTGTCGTGATCTGCTAAACATCACACATGGGTATAAACTGGCACATTACATCATTCGCAACTGAGAGGTAAACCCACTGATTCAAAGAACACCATCTCTAAGGTGCTCACCATGAGCCCAGGTGTTGAAGAGTTGAAGTCATCGCAGCTTAATCCCCCATTTGACATGCAGGCTTTAGCAAGTCATTGGATGACCCCACTCATCTCCTCAAGCTAGAACGAGGTGCCGGTGGGAGTCAAACTAAAGCTAATGCAAGCTAAACTGGCATTGCAGGTCAGATGTCAAAAAGGTCACATGGCTGCTGCTTCTGGCACTGGTTTTTGGATGTACGTGGAGATGAACACGAGTTTGACAACACTTATTAGATACGTGTGGCTACTTTGCATTTCAAAGCTTTCAGATTTCATTTCTTGTGCGAAATTAAATGAGAAAGGAAGGGCAATCTTGGAATAAAACTTGAATTCAAGATTGTGAGGTGGCACACTTAGTGCTTAGGGTCTAATTAAGCTGAAGTAAATAAAAAACAAACCCACAATACTCCACTTTTCCTTACTCAAGTATCGAACGTGAGTTATGTCAAACAAGACTTCAAATCACTCTAATCCCAGCAGTGGATGGCTTGGGACAAGATGGGTACTGTGAACAGGGGGCCATTGGAGCCATTGGATTACCCAGTGGTGTGTGTGTGGATCCCAATGCCCCAGTGCGGTGACGGCGACGCTGTGCTCTAAAAATGGGGTTGTCCTTTGGATGAGACGTAAAATTAAAGATGCCTGGGCATCCTTCATAAAGAGTAAGGTGTATCCCAATGTCGTGGCTAAACTGTCCACCATGGCCTAAACATTCTGGCCCCCTAATCATCCCCTGTCTCTGTCACCCTTTCACCACCTAATAGCTCAATGAGACTGACACAAACATGTCTGCCATCACATCATCCAGGTGGGTGGTACACAGTGGGGCTCCTCTCTCACTATAAAAAAGCGCTTTGAGTAATGAGAAAAGCGTTATACAAATGGAAAGAATTATGAATATTATTGGCAATCTGAGCTGATGTTACCTTGCTGCGATGGCTTCATGACCTTGATCTCTGCACTGGCACTGACAGAGTAGGACCCCGTGTAGGCATTGCAGGTATAGGCGCCCTCGTCAGCAGGCTTCACGTTATTCAGAATTAGGCCGCCATCTGGGGACACCAGCACGTGCCTTCCATCGGGTCTCACGGGGGCGCCATTCCTGGAAAGCAGAAATGAGAGCTGTCTGAGCAATAAACAATAAAAGCTCCATGTGTTTTTAAAGCTTTTTGAAAAAGAACTGAAATGCAAACAAGAACTGAACTCCATAACACAAAAAACAGCAGAGTTTGGAAGGGCAGCCCTACAAGGTCTGGAGGCAGAAATGTCGCTGTCACTCACCAAACACACCCTGCTATGTCATACATTAACTGCACCATACAAGGTAAGCAGAGAAACAGTGAAACCACAAAACTGCCTGGAACCAGACAGAATATGGCTGTGGATGTTTGCCACAAGAACCACACATCTGTGTGGTGGCCTACTTGAAATTCACCACGACTATAGCACCTGAATTGCAGAAAATGGGGAAACAGAAACATCAACTCTCCTCAATTTACAGACATTCTGATCTGGGTAGAAAAACAAATAAGCTGCAAATATACAGCTTAATAAAAACTAAACCTTAAGAAACTACCAAAATGGATGAGTTAAATTAAAAAGATCAATGTATGGGAAAAATAAACATCGGTCCAAAAAACAGAAATTCAGGAGACATATGAGGGATTAGGTACTGAAGCACAGACACAGAGTGACATGAGCAAAGCAAAGGGAATGCTGGTGACACTGTGCACACTCTGTCACCCCGAGCCACTCACCGAGACCACTGGATGTTGACGTTGTTGCCGGACACCACGCAGGGCAGCTGAGTACTGCTTCCTTCTGACACTTGCACATTGTTTGGAGCGACTGTGATCTTCAGGTCCCCTGAAAAGGAGGGCATACAACAAGTCGTACCTGGCATCCCCTTTCTTTACAAGGCTCGGTTAGTAGGTGGGCACACAGTACAAAAATTGCAAATATCACAATGTGTTAAATTTGTAATGACCTTAGGCAAGACATAAAGTACTTGCTACAAATTAATTTAATACCTCAGATTTCTATGCAATAATTATATACTCATAACTTAGAAATAATGGCAGAGAGTCATGGTGGGTAATTAGGACTTTCACGTTAGCAAAGCAACACAATTCAAAATATTGTAGCTGTAACCTAACTTCACGTCCACTCCACATTTGTTTGAGGAATGTGGTGACCCACTCTGTCTGAGCAGTTAATCCATCAAAGTCAAATGCCAGATCTCACAAAGTCACGTCTGCATCTGCCCAGTTGTCATTTGCAAATCAGAGAAACACCAGAGGACACAAAGGACACACGCAGACAGCAGGTGGCAGATCAGTGCTGAACAGGCCCAGCTCCTCATCTTGAAGAAAAAAAGTCTGAGAAACAGTGGCAAGCCTTGTGTAGTAACATTGTTTCAGATTTAGTATTAGTGTAATATTTAGTGGTGCTGTACAATGGCTGACCCTATGTGCTGTGGTATAGCAGGTCCACAGCTCAGAAAAATGTGACCAATTTTACATAAATAAACAACAAACACGCTCATGCTGGGGAGTGGAGCAGGTAACAACCATCAGTGGAGAAGACTCCACGATGCTGCCAGGAAGTCAGCCGTCCATACGTTGCCTTGCCAGCACATGTGGATAGTCTGATTATCTCATTATCAGCCCAGGGTGAGCATGAGGCACCTGCAGCCACTCCCCAGCAAATACTGTAACAGGAGACAGAACAAAGAGTAGAAGAGCTGTTAGAACAGCAGCTGGTGCAGGGGCAGGTCGGGTCAGCCAGCCAGTGTGGGGAAAGGTAGCACCGTCGTTCACCCCGCATAGCAGCAAAGTTTTGGTGCTCTAGGGGTGCATTGTGTCCGCTGACTGTCCTTGAGGAGCAGGTGTGATCAAGGTGGTGTCCTCCCCAGGGAACCAAGGGACGACCGCAGAAGTGTTAAGGAAGATGGGAGGACAACCAACCCAGAGTGGTCTGGCTGATGCCGCTTGAGGTGGCTAAGAGAGAGTTTGGGAGGAGAGGACTGTGGCTGCTAGTGTCTCTGCCAGATGAGTGAGCTATGGCAGAGCTGGGGAGACAAAGAGTGGGTTCAAATCTGGAAGGAACAATGACCTGCTGACTGTGGCATTAGTTTTGGTCTCATTTTACGTCTTGTTTTTAATCTAATGGATTTCCACTATTTTTTTATTATTGATGAGTTTTAGAAGTGCTGTATTTTAATTGACACTGTTTTGATCTTTGAGTTGATGATTAGAAGCACTAGAGCACTTTTTCACCATTCCCTTGCTTGGTGTGTGTTTGTCCTCATCTAGCCAGGCCTATCCTGGTCGTGACTATTGGCAGTTCAAGAGGCTCCCAAAATGGAAGAGGAATCATGGAGCTGACCTGCACCATCACACGCACTGACCCCCAAAAGTCAAAAGGTATATCCACAAGTATCCGCTAAGGCAGGAGTGGCCTGGAATTCAGATGATGACTACAAATGTCCATATAAAAAAGAAGCAGAAATTCTCATTCAAAATGGAACTTCACAGACAGCTGGGACTCCTAGAGTTGGGTTAAAGTTCTAAACCTCGATTGACTGCAAATAAGGCCTCTGCACTTGAAAATAATGGTAAGATGACAAACTCTGGTCACATATGAAGTGAAAGAAAATCGTTGGGTCAGATGAATCGCTGTCAGTAAGCAAGTCCGTCCATGGAGAACATGCACAGAAGGGGCTTGCAGGTCCAAATCCTTGTTTTCTGCTGCAAACAGCTCTGGTGACTCTGCTAAAATGCTGAATGAGTTTTCCTAACATGGTCTACATAAAGATACGTGCCAAGGGATTCTGATTGATCATGTCGTGTGGAGAAATATTTCCATCCTGACCTTTTCCAAGATTACAGTACCTTCACAGGGCACAAGTGGTCTGCTTCAAAGAACATAACAACAGAGCAGAGCAAATCAATCCATTAGGCGACTTAAGCGGCCGTCCAGGAAATCGTCACCTGCTGGGCACACAGCAGAGCTTCACCATGGACAACAAGGGGGACACTATGGAGGGGCATGTGCTCCAAATACTCAGCAAGTCCCCCCCTCCACAGTCCTTGAAGTTTAATAATACTGAATGTACACTGTGGACACTGAGGGCCACCATATACTGTATGTGACACAAGCAGTGCGCTCTCCGGACCTTTGTGATTACCGTCTGCACTATGGACTACAGGTCTGATTTTAGTAATTAGTATGATCTATACTAGTATTTTAAGTGAGAACTGTTTACAGCATAATACAATAAATAAACAAATAAAGACACTGAGGGGGACCCCTCCCCTCTAGGGCTCCATTTCCCATTCTTCAAGTGGACACTATGAGAACATTCTAGAATATATTCTGGAACCGTCTTTAAAATATATAAATCTGGAATATCTCACAAAAGATTGGAGTTTAATTATGTCTATAACTCTATGGGTAACAGCGGCTTTTTTGCTCACCGTGTACTTTGAGTTGCAGCTGCAGGAAGTCTCTCTCCTTTCCACGATAGGCTGAGCAGGAGTATGAGCCAGCATCTTCACTTCTCAACTGACTGATAATCAAGGAGCCATCTGACTGCTGTGTATGTCTGCAGAAGAAAAATCAGGAAAATCCCTTCACTCTGGTGATAAAAGGCGGTCTGAAGGAGGCGCAACTTTAACGCTGCCGCAGCAATAAGAGGGTCTTCTACCTGGGTAAACTAGACAAAATGACAAGTCCTGGCACCAGAAAAGGAGATGGTTGAACAGGCGGAGTATTTCAGACCCAAACTGCCTGGGACCCAAAGTATTTTGGATATTTTTGGATTTTGGAATATTTATACAGCTGTGCAAAAGTTTTAGGCAGGTGTGAAAAAATGCTATAAACAAAGAATGCTTTCAAAAATGGAAGTGTTAATCATTTATTTTCATCAATCAACAAAATGCAGTGAATGAACAAAAGAGAAATCTAAATCAAATCAATATTTGGTGTGACCACCCTTTGCTTTCAAAACAGCATCAGTTCTTCTAGGTACACTTGCACACAGTTTTTGAAGGAACTCGGCTGGTAGGTTGTTCGAAACATCTTGGAGAACTAACCACAGAACTTCTGTGGATGTAGGTTTCCTCACATCCTTCTATCTCTTCATGTAATCCCAGACACACTCGATGATGTTGAGATCAGGGCTCTGTGGGGGCCATACCATTAGTTCCAGGACTTCTTGTTCTTTATGCTGAAGATAGTTCTTAATGACTTTGGCTGTATGTTTGGGGTCATTGTCCTGCTGCAGAATAAATTTGGGGCCAATCATACGCCTCCCTGATGGTATTGCATGATGGATAAGTATCTGCCTGTATTTCTCAGCATTGAGAACACCATTAATCCTGACCAAATCTCCAACTCCATTTGCAGAAATGCAGCCCCAAACGTTCAAGGAACCTCCACCAGGCTTCACTGTTGCCTGCAGACAATAATCAGCAAATTTTGACTCATCAGAGCAGAGCACCTGCTGCCATTTTTCTGCACCTCAGTTGCTATGTTTTCGTGCATACTTGAGTCGCTTGGCCTTGTTTCCATGTCGGAGGTATGGCTTTTTGGCTGCAACTCTTCCATGAAGACCACTTCTGGCCAGACTTCTCCGGACAGTAGATGGGTGTACCTGGGTCCCACTGGTTTCTGCCAGTTCTGAGCTGATGGCACTGCTGGACATCTTCCGATTTCGAAGGGTAATAACCTTGATGTGTCTTTCATCTGCTGCACTAAGTTTCCTTGGCCGACCACTGCGTTCGATCCTCAACGTTGCCCGTTTCTTTGTGCTTCTTCAAAAGAGCTTGAACAGCACATCTTGAAACCCCAGTCTGCTTTGAAATCTTTGTCTGGGAGAGACCTTGCAGTATAACTACCTTGTGTGTTGTTGCTGTGCTCAATCTTGCCATGACATGAAACAGCATTTTTTTTTACACCTGCCTAAAACTTTTGCACAGTACTGTATTAGCATAATGAGACATCTTGGGAATACATGTTTGATCAAGTAAGTAATGCAGCTAGATCAGCTAAATGACAGCTCAGGTATATAATAATTTATATTACTGAGTCATCATTATAATCTGCATTGATGTGACAAACCTCATCAGTGATGACTATGATGTGCAGATGGGATTTTAGCTCCTTTTTAAGAGGAGCAATGTTGCATATTTGCACTGAAGAACTTTTTTGTTTTTTTGTCAGTTTATATCGGTTATCAGTTGTCACTTCTCAAGGAACTGGCAGACAAGTCAGGAACATCTCAGCCAAGCTTCACTTCATCAGGTCTGCTGTGCTGGAAGCCATTAAGCGACTGACGAGGAGCTATGTCCAGTGTTTGTCTATAACAGGGGTGAACAATGTCAGTCCTGGAGAGCCACAGTGGCTACAGGTTTTCATTCCAAACCAATTGCTTAAATAGAAACCAATCCTTGCCAATCTCAGACCTTATTTAATTTTATGTCTTGTTAGTCTGCAGTTTAAGGTTCTTGTATTATAGATTTTTTTTTCCTTTTTTCCAAGGATATTACCCAAACGATTTGAAGCCTAATACAGATTATTTTCAGTCTTCACACTTTCTAAGTGTTTTATTAAATCACACAATGTGTGATGAACACACACTGATGTAAATGGAAACAAGCTAGATTGAGAACTGCTGGCTACTTTGTCTTTTATTTCTCATTGCTAAAATGGAACCATTAAAACAATGAATGCAGCTGTTTAAGACTGAAATAAGCAATTAATGGTGGGGAACCTTAACAAGTGAGACCACTAAAATGAACCATCAAAATGTCACTTGAGCAATAAGTGCTCCTTCAGCAATAATTGACTTCTCATTAAGAAACTGGGTTGGAACAAAAACCTGCAGCCACTGCGGCTCTCCAGGACCGACATTGCCCACCCCTGGTCTATAACAATTATAAACTGGATTTTTTCTTTGGCATATGCACTTTCCTATTTTTTGGGATTTGCATATTTTAACACTCAAATCAAAGCAAACTTTTATAAATGAAACCCCTGCTCTGGTGTTCTTTGTTTTGGTGTTATTGTTTCCCACATCACAACAGTTCACGAGGGACCGAGAGATCCTTTACCGTATGGCGGTGCCTTGTGGTGCTTGCTGGTTTACTGAAGACCCCAACCCCAGTTGTTGATTGTGTGTCACAGCTTTGTGGCTCTTGTTGCTTCACAGAGGCGCCAGGCCAAAGCTCAGAATGAATAAATCCATTTGAAATCTGCACAGACGAGATTAGGCAGGAGTCCCCATGGACTATGATGTTTTCTGATGACATTGTGATCTATAGCGATAGTAGGAAGCGGGTTGAGGAGACCCTGGAGAGGTGGAGATATACTCTAGAGAGGACAGGAATGAAGGTCAGTAGGAACAAGACAGAATACATGTGTGTAAATGAGAGGGAGGTCAGTGGAATGGTGAGGATGCAGGGAGTAGAGTTGGCGAAGGTGGATGAGTTTAAATACTTGGGATCAACAGTACAGAGTAATGGGGATTGTGGAAGAGAGGTGAAAAAGAGAGTGCAGGCAGGGTGTAATGGGTGGAGAAGTGTCGGGAGTAATTTGTGACAGACGGGTACCAGCAAGAGTGAAAGGGAAGGTCTACAGGACAGTAGTGAGACCAGTTATGTTATATGGGTTGGAGACGGTGGCACTAAACCAGAAAGCAGGGGACAGAGCTGGAGGTGGCAGAGTTAAAAATGCTAAGATTTGCATTGGGTGTGACGAGGATGGACAGGATTAGAAATGAGGACATTAGAGGGTCAGCTCAAGTTGTACGGTTGGGAAACAAAGTCAGAGAGGCGAGATTATGTTGGTTTGGACATGTGCAGAGGAGAGATGCTCAGTATATTGGGAGACAGATGCTAAGGATAGAGCTGCCAGGGAAGAGGAAAAGAGGAAGGCCTAAGAAGAGGTTAGTGGATGTTGTGAGAGAGGGCATGCAGGTAATGGGTGTGAAACTGCAAGATGACGAGGACAGAAAGATATGGAAGAAAATGATCCACTGTGGCAACCCCTATCGGGAGCAGCTGAAAGAAGAATAAGAAGAAGGAATCTGCACACATGTTGTTCATATCCGCTCAGCAGAAAAGGCAATATAGGTTGTGTCACATTGCACTCAAAACGTTTCGGATTTTGGAACATTTTAGAATTTTCGGAACAGGAATATCAACCGGTGTTTTTCAAAATCTTTTGACCCTGGTCTGTTTGATCTGAATGGTTTGGTTAGCATTTCAAATATTGTCATATTCAAAATATTGGCTCTAAAGGTGTGCTATCATTCACTTTTAACAGTGAAATAAGGAATCCAAACAGAACCATGACGTTTTTTGTTTTTTTTTAATTGGTGTCTGTAAAAACAAGTAATTGTGTGGTTATATCTTATCATTAAATTTAAAGAAAATAATTAATATATAAGCTAAGTTCCACCTTAGTTACATTCAGAAAGCTACACAGGAGTTGGGTGAAATTTGTGAAGTTCAGCAGCCTACCTGGGAGACGTCAGCAGGTGGCCGTTTTTCTTCCATTCGACAATAACATCAGAAGAGGAGGGGATCTTACAAGCCAGCTTCACTGTCTGGCCGGGTCTTCCTGCCACCGTCGATGGGCCTGACTTATCAATGATCTGCCTATAAAAGAAATTCAGGATGTGACTCACAGTTTGACATTTTTAAAGAAAACCCTTTAAAGCTTCCCAGCTGCTTTAGAAAGACAACAGGAGACCATCAAGAACAACATTGTAGTCTGATTTCACGTTTTTTATTTTAAGACTTCACCATTTTTACACATAAACAAGCAAGTTTCCTTAGCAGTCAATGCTCATCATTTCAGTAACATAATTCTGACAGCATAAAGAAACAAATAAAATAAGCTGGTATTCTGTACGGTAAATTATTCCAAGATCACATAAGCTTTTTCTGTTATTCACACATTTTCCAAAATCAACCTTAGATGGTAAGTCATCCACATAAGGATTATACCCAGAATCACGAGAGACACGTGCCAGGAACTGGACTGCTGGGAGCCCCCCACATAAAGAGATGAGAGAGTGGGCCCAGCCTGAGCCACAGCAAGGGAAGAAGGCTGGACACTAATTTCATTTTTAATTAAATGAAATTGAATGTTGTGTCATAAGTTGATGGTGAGTGTTGAGTGAACACTGCAGAGTTGGCTTTAGCGCGAGTGCAGCACAATTGCAAAAATGTTCGGGGACTTCACCAAATTCACTGAAATGCATTCAAGTCAATGGGGAAGAAGACAGTGAACAAGTTTTGAGGGATCTATCATGGTGCAGTGGTCAATCAAGTGTCCCTGAAGGACTAGTAAAGCATCTGCCAATTACTGTGGCCAAAAATAAGACCGTAGCTATGAGGTAGAAGTGCTAACCGCTGCACAATGAACAAAGCAGATGGAACAGCAGCCACAAACAACACACAGCAAATGGCCAACAGAATAGCAATAAGTAGGAAATAAAATACAAAAATGTTAAATAAATATAAATAAAAATAAATATAAATAAAATCTTGGGGGCAGTAACTGGCCATGCCACACAGCTTTATTTGATGTAACTCTTGCAAAAGCCACATGACGCGGTGGGTGTCCATGTAAGCTATCACATTTGTTTCCATTCTGTTCTTCACACTTTCAATCTTCCATCAAGACAACAGAAACAATGTGTAAAGAGTAATAAATCTTTTGTTATTGTTATTATTTCACAGGGTCTCATGGGGTTTCGTTCTTGTCCTTCCTTTAAAGATTCTTTGGGGTCGTAGCTCTGAAACACAGCTAATTAAAGGGTGGGACAGGAGCTTCAGCCGCCGGGACTCAAAGACTGGTGAGCACTACTGAGCTACTCTTTACCAGCACCTCTCTGTTTGAGCCTCTCTAAACGGTACCAAGCCGATGACGAGGGGATCAACATGCCCACCACCACCTGTATAGTGAAGAGCATAACACACTTAATCTGGCAGTGAAGGAACAACATGCAATGAATGTATAACAGAACAACAAGGAACTTTCATAATATTCTCATCATTGTCAATTAATGTACCCTTCAAGTGAAAATACTATCCGTTTTTTTTTATTTTTTTTAATGCACATAGGGTGCAAATCTCGCTAGACTTCTGATAGGATAGTCAAATCACGAATTCACAAAGCAGTGGTGTAAAATGTGATATGCTTACAGTACACATGGTATGAAAGTTCTGCGCATGGCCACTACAGCCCTGTGATGATGCACTGACCTCGCAAAGTGTCAGGAGGCAGAAGAAGAAAACTGAAGTAGAAAGTGTCCATTTATATATAAGCAATAGAGGTGTTTTGAAGGAAATCAAAAAGTTCTGCTAATGAGGTGATGAGTACAGGAGGTGGTGTAGCAGTAATGACAACAGTGAGAGATGTCTGGATGTGTGGATGAAGCTGCCCCTGATTTTCACTTCTCAAGAAGAGAGTAACATTTATGCTGTAGTGTGCTACATGAGAGTCAGACACGGCCAAGGTAGTCAAAACATGAAGCAAATCTAGAAAGAATGGACACAAGGACGATCAGGTGGATGTGCAGAGTGCTATGCAGTGAAAGAAGATTAATGTCGAGTTAACAGACAGAATGGAGGTCAGAAGTGTTGTGCTGAGTAGACTGAGATCATTTGGCACAAGAGGCAGAGGATGACCAAGATGGAGATGGAACTGATGAGGCAGAGAGGGAAACGGAAGACAATGGGGTCAGAGGCCGTGTGAAACAATATTGAAAGAATGGGTACCGACTCAATGAATCACAAAGACTATAAAGAGGGGAGGTAGAGGGTTTGGTGGGGAAATAGCTAATCTGTTGAAACGTGGAAAATGGCTACTGAATCAGTGAGGATGATGTATACAGAAGTGCCTTTAAAAATCAAAAGTGTGCTATGCAAGTATGTATGAATGTTTTTCAATGAAGATGTACCCCATCATCTAGACAGAAAAATAACTGCAATGTCCATAGAAGAAAAGGCACAATATCTTAATATAAAATAAGAACTCTAAACATTATGTGTGGTGCATCAGAGGCAATTAAAATGGTGAAAAGATACAGGAGGCTGATAGGCCACCAACAGGCACAAGTCAATTCTTTTACAACTTCATGTGAATTTCCCCTTGGGGATTAATAAAGTATCTATCTATTAACCTGTTTTTCCATTGAACTTGATTTTTTCCAATTTTAGAGCCAATTACTTTCTGAAATGAACTGTGCAGTGTAAAAGGCACGCGTCTAGATGTGTGACAGTCATTACTGAAAACACTCAAAGAAACTAAAAATCCTGAAGACCCTGACTGAAAAACTGGGTGTGTGCAGTTCAAACAAAACATATTTAAAGTCAAGAGGAGCACAAACTGATTAATAATGCCCACCTGTGAGACCCCTGATGTGATGGCCGTGGCACTACTGATGGAGTGTTCTGAGGAGAAAGGTCCACCGCCTGTCCAGACACAAAGCTGCCTCCTTGCTGCTTCGAGGGTAACACCGTAGGACGGGCATCTTCTAAAACCACAACACAGGGTACAGTTTAGGAAGTCAGGATTTATTGTTTTTTGCATTTGTTCAATGCTTAAGAACATTAAAAAATATTTCCACAGAAAAAGAAACACAACCTATTTTGCTACTTTTAAAATGTTTTCTTTTAGGACTCATTAATGGGATGCTAATACCTTTCTATCTAACATGTTCTTCTAACATACATATACGTAAATCAAAGTTTGAAAAAAATAAATAAAACTGTTACCTGAGACAGACAGGTGAATGAAATGGTGGTCTCTTTCCCTCCCATCTGAAATGACACACATTAACCATCCAGAGTCTTGGGCTGTAAGTGGATCAATGACCAGAGTACCATCAGGCTCCTGGTTGTACCTGAGAAGATGATGTGACGTGAGATCAGTCGTGTGTTTGCAGAGGTAGTGAAGGCTACTTACACTGGATTTAGTGCACATCCAGACCCCTTCACTTTCTGCACACTTTATTGTGTTGTACATTTTATTTTTATTTAATTAAAACATATTTTCAGAAAGGTTGGAACATCTCTCTATTAAATAATAAAATCCTGCAACGCGACAAGACTTTTTGGAAGACTTTTTCAAGTCCCACGAGTTGAGACTTTTGCCATGAGATATGTTTTCAAGTCCTGTCCTCCTTTCAACCATATTCAACCACACAAATGGTAATCTCAACTCTCATTCATGTGAATGCTTTTGTCAGACACATTTTATGCTCTATCAGCTCTTATAAATCTGCTCTTATAAATTTTAACATTTTCCTCACTTTAAGTTCCCAATTAAAGATTTATTATGTCCAAATGTTATTAAAGAATTTCATCACAAAGGGTTATCAATAGAAAAAATGAGTACAGTGCACCCCCAAAATTTGCAGAGAGCACCCGCGAATTGTGAAAAACCGCGACTTTTGGATCCATCCATCCTCTTCCGCTTATCTGAGGTCGGGTCACGGGGGCAGCAGCTTAAGCAGAGAGGCCCAGACTTCCCTCTCCCCGGCCACTTCTTCCAGCTCTTCCGGGAGAATCCCACGGCGTTCCCAGGCCAGCCGGGAGATATAGTCCCTCCAGTGTGTCCTCGGTCTTCCACGGGGCCTCCTCCCAGTTGGACGTGCTCGGAATACCTCACCAGGGAGGCGTCCAGGAGGCATCCTGATCAGATGCCCGAGCCACCTCATCTGACTCCTCTCGATGCGGAGGAGCAGCGGCTCTACTCTGAGCCCCTCCCGGATGACTGAGCTCCTCACCCTATCTTTAAGGGAAAGCCCAGACACCCTGCGGAGGAAACTCATTTCAGCCGCTTGTATTCGCGATCTCGTTCTTTCGGTCACTACCCATAGTTCATGACCATAGGTGAGAGTAGGAACATAGATCGACTGGTAAATTGAGAGCTTTGCCTTACGGCTCAGCTCTTTTATCACCACGACAGACCGACGCAGAGCCCGCATCACTGCGGATGCCGCACAGATCCGCCTGTCGATCTCACGCTCCATTCTTCCCTCACTCGTGAACAAGACCCCGAGATACTTGAACTCCTCCACTTGGGGCAGGATCTCTCCCCCAACCCTGAGAGGGCACTCCACCCTTTTCCGGCTGAGGACCATGGTCTCGGATTTGGAGGTGCTGATTCTCATCCTAGCTGCTTCACACTCAGCTGCGAACCAATCCAGAGAGAGCTGAAGATCACAGCCTGATGAAGCAAACAGGACAACATTATCTGCAAAAAGCAGTGACCCAATCCTGAGTCCACCAAACCGGACCCCTTCAACACCCTGGCTGCGCCTAGAAATTCTGTCCATAAAAGTTTTTTGTTTTTTTTTTTACTTTTGGATGTGATTAAAAAATGCCTTTTAAATGTCTATTTTTATAGTTTAAACCCTAAATGCCCCCAAAGCACTTTGATTTCATTGCAAACTCAGCTTAATACATTAATACATTACCTAAAAACAGAATGTAAAGGTAAACCCATCTACGGTGCTAGAATGTAAAATACCATTGTCACTGCTATACGTACTGTAATTCATGCAAGTGCATTTTCTTTGGTATGTGCCGTCGTTTTCTTTGTTATAAGCAGAATAAATACATAATTTCATTTAATTAAAAGACAGTAAAATGTACTACGGGTACTCACCAATGATGAATGATATTGATGATGATGATGAAGTAACTGTGCAGTACGATGCAGAGGATTTAAAACTCCTCGGGTGGCACCTCTTCTTCAGGAACTTCAGGAGTTGTCGTATCTTTGGACGGGTCTTCTTCTGGGTTTCATGCCAGCTGGGTTTCATGCCAGCTTTTCTTTATAGGTTTCAGGAACATTGTGATGGGAAGTTGCTACATTGTCTCCTGTAGAGAACTGCTGGTACAATTTCTGTGTTTTCTCACAGATGATGTTACCGTCCAAAGGTATGTTCTTCTTCCTGCCAAGGCAGATTCCATCCTGGCAATATTTTTATTCCTTACGGTCGTTACCTTTTTGGCACTATCACAGAAACTTGCAGATACGGTACTCCAGATCACTGCTTCGTTCTTTATGTAGCATGCAGTGCTTTCATTAATGCCATAGTGGCGTGCTACTGCAGCATAACTTTTTAGTTCCCGGAGCAAATCCAGTAGTTCAACCTTCTCCTGGAGTGTTTTAAACTTCTTCTGGTGCTTAGGCTCAGTGCCAGAAGCCTTAGAAGGTGCAGGGTGATTCGGCAACATCTTGTGCGTTTAAGAATAACAAAATGAATACAATAACAAAATGGAAAATACGAGGACACTCAGCTGGAGTCACGTCACAGGGCAGCAATCAATCAGCAGCAAGGAGAAATGAATAATGCTCTCGGATTGGCTACTTTCACCATCCCAAACCGCATTTCCCTCAGCGGTGATAAACCCACTCACCTGGAGACGCGTCACAGGGCAGCAATCAATCAGCAGGAAGGAGAAATGAATAATGTTCTCGGGTTGGCTACTTTCACCATCCCAAACCGCATTTCCCTCAGTGGTTGTTTTCTGTTCTCTCTACAGCACAGTATTGCCATGAAAAAAGGCATAAAAAATTGCGGAGGATATTTGCGCTTTCCGCTAACAATTAGTAGTTAGGTTCTAAGAAAAAAATCTGCGAATGACTGAGTCTGTGAACCCTGAACCGCAACTTCGCGGAGGTCTACTGTACATGGGTAATCCTAGCAGAATGAAATTGTATTACACAGTGAATAACTCTAATGCAACATGACATATAATTTAATTTCAAATTATTATGTTTTACACTTTTTTAATATGGTTAATTGCTCGTTGTAATGTAAAAGAGTTCTGTTATGCATATGTAACAATTCTCAGGAAAATAAAAATCTGTTTAAATTGTACATCCGCATCCCCATACGTGAGAGGCTGAATTGCAAAGAGGCTAGCGCGTAGCGTTGGTTTGGGGGCTGGAGAGCGAAGAAAGCAGGGGGCAAAGCCCCCTAGTTTTATTAAAAATCAAAAACTGAAATCTCTCCTTCATAGAAGTATTTAAACTGGAAGTTCTGCTAATGTGCCTTCCGTTTGCCTGAATTCTCCTTGAGACGTTTCTAGAACTTGATCGGAGTGCACCAGTACCAAAGTAAATTGATTGGACATTAGAAGAGCATACGTGTATAGAAGGACTGACGACAATTACATAATGGAGGAAGACTGGAACCACCAGCACCCCTCCTGGAGTCGGCTGTCCAGTTAAACAGAGTAACTAGGCAAGAAGGGCATTGGTCAGGGAGGTGACTATAAGGGAAAAGAAAAAAAGTGTTTGACACTGCCTACCTGTTAAGCTGGGACATCCTGACATCATTTGAACGTAACACTTTATATTAGGAAATGAGATCATATGTAACATTTAACTTTGTGCTTTGTTCTGTGATAACAGTTCACATATAAGAAGTTCTGTAAACCAAATGTTTCGACAAGACATTTAATGATTAACTTATTTTGGTACCTTTGGAGGTTATTCATTGGCTAGAATGTACTGTGTATCTGAGTGGTCATTGGTGGGACTGAAATGCTTACTAGCTACTGTATGCAAATAAGCTTAACAGAAGCTGTTCTCTTAAGACTAATCACACTTACTATGGAGAGTCTTGCTGTTCACACAGTGAGCCTCCATCAGTTGGTGTAAAGAAAAATGTCCTTGGATTTCATTAATATTGATGACTCAAGGCTTTTTCTATTTATTAAGTCTTTTCTACAAACAAGTTTTTTCAAAGAAGTATCAGGCGTGCCAATTGATAATATTCTTGACATAGTAAATTCGTCATTAAATACGGGGGTCTTCCCAGACTGTCTTAAGACTGCTGTAGTTAAACCCCCTACTCAAGAAAAATAATCTTGACCCCTCTGCTTTTGAAAATTTTAGACCCATCTCTAACCTGCCCTTCTAAGTAAAAGAAGTAAAATTCTAGAGAAGGCAGTCATTATGCAGTTAAATGACCACCTCAATAAACATACTATTCTTGATAAATTTCAGTTGGGTTTTAGAACAAATCACAGCACAGAAACTGCACTCGTTAAAGTAGTAAATGATTTGCGGGTAAATGCAGACAGAGGCCATTTATCTGTTCTCATCCTCCTAGATCTGAGTGCCGCATTTGACACCATTGATCATAATTTTCTTAGAAATCACCTTAGTCAATGGGTGGACCTCTCTGGCAGGGTCCTAAATTGGTTTGAATCCTACCTGGCAGGGAGAAAATTCTTTGTTAGTTGTGGTAATCATAACTCAAAGACACATGATATCCAATATGGTGTTCCTCGAGGCTCTATCCTGGGTCCGCTGCTCTTCTCAATCTATATGCTTCCGTTAGGTCAGATTATTTCAGGGCACAACGTGAGCTACCACAGCTATGCTGATGACACACAGCTGTACTTATCAATAGCACCTGATGACACAGATTCTCTCGATTCACTAACACAGTGTCTTAATTGTATTTCTGAATGGATGAATAGTAATTTTCTCAAGCTAAATAAAGAGAAAATTGAAATTTTAGTGGTTGGCAATAATGGATTCAATGAGGTTATCAGAAATAAACTTGATGCATTAGGATTAAAAGTCAAGACGGAAGTAAAAAACTTAGGGGTAATTGTTGACTGTAACCTGAATTTTAAATCGCATATTCATCAGACCACAAGGACAGCATTTTTTCACTTAAGAAACATAGGAAAAGTTAGACCTCTTATATCACTGAAAGATGCTGAGAAATTAATTCACGCTTTTGTTTTCAGTCGACTAGATTACTGTAATGCACTACTCTCTGGACTACCCAAAAAAGACATAAATCGTTTGGAACAAGTGCAGAATGAATCTGCTAGAATTCTAACTAGGAAAAGAAAATCCTAACACATTTCTCCAGTTTGGATGTCACTACACTGGTTACCTGTGTCATTCAGAATTGACTTTAAAACACTGCTTATGGTTTACAAAGCCTTAAATAATCTCGTTTCATCTTATATATCGGAATGTCTGACATCCTATATTCCAAATCTTAACCTTAGATCCTCAAATGAGTGTCTCCTTACAATTCCAAAAGCTAAACTTAAAAGAAGTGGTGAGGCGGCCGTCTGCTGTTATGCACCTAAAATCTGGAATAGCCTGCCAATAGGAATTCGCCAGGCAAATACAGTCTGCACCACCACCACCTACTCAAAGCATCATGATGCTCCAACATTGATGGACTAAAAGCCAGAAGTCTACATGACCATCATCATCAAGTCCTTCCGTGAGAACCCTAAATCCAAAGAGGACTGCTTCATTTATGTTAGGTAGAATGCCCAGAGGGGACTGGGCGGTCTCATGGTCTGGAATCCCTGCAGATTTTATTTTTTTCTCCAGCCGTCTGGAGATTTTTTTTTGTGTTTTCTGTCCTCCCTGGCCATCAGACCTTACTCTTATTCTATGTTAATTAATGTTGACTTATTTTATTTTCTTACTGTGCCTTTTATTTTTCTATTCTTCATTATGTAAAGCACTTTGAGCTAAATTTTTTGTATGAAGATGTGCTATATAAATAAATGTTGTTGTTGTTGTTTTCTGCAACAGTGACCAAAAACCAAATGGTTACTCTAACAGAACTTCAGGACTCTCCTGCTGAGAGAGGAGAGCGAGTAAGTATGCCATCTCGGCAGCATCCCATCAATCAACCTTTTATGATAAAGTGTCTAACTCCTGCTTGGAGTTTGCCAAACAGTAAAAGATTTTCTGGCCTGAGGAGTCAAAAATTGAAATCTTTGGATAAATCTACAAGGACTACGTCTGGAGAAGACCAGGTACTGCTCATCACCTGCCTAATAACATCCCTATGGTACAGTATGGTGTGGCAGTACCATGCTATGGGGACAGGGTGACAGGTCAGAACTGAGGGAAGGATGAGTGCAGCCAAACACTGAGAGGTCCTTGAAGAAAATCTACTCAAGAGTGCACCTCACCACAGACACGGGTGACAGTTCAATGACCTGAAGCAGACAGCCAAAACCACACTGGATTGGCTTTGGTACAAGTCTCTGTCCTTGAGTGACCCATACCTAAACCCCATAGAACATATGGAGAGACCGGAAGATCAGAATCAGATTTATTGGCCAAGTATGCATGCATACAAGGAATCTGATTCCAGTTTTGGTGACTTTCCAATTATAAGTTACATAATCAACATACACACAACAGTTAAAAAAAGTTAAAACAGTTAAAAGTTGGCGGCTGATACAGACTTCCCATCCAGCCTAACACAGCTAGGGTGGATCTGATGGATCACTACCCAAATCTAGGGGTACAAAGCTTACCCAAGAAGCTGGAATTGCTGCCAAAAGGTCTTCTACAAAACTCTGAATTAAGGCTCTGAGAAATTCTATGAAGGAAAGATTTATGTTTTCAACGCCGAATACCATATATACTCATGTTTAAGTTCTCCCACGGATAAGTAAGGACTTGATTTTACCGTATAATTTCCAGTATTTTATAATGTCGGCCGTATAAGTCGAATGCAGAAAACTCCTGCTATTGGTCCAAGAGATTATGTTACGCTAACGCCCACCTGAGAGAGTAACCACGGAGCACACTGTCATTTTTTCTATGTAGTGTGCCTATGTGACCACACAGTAATACCAGAATTATTCTGAAGCAATGTTTGCATGGTTTTGTGTTTTTTGTATTATGCACTCTCATACACCTTTATCGTAAGAGCATCCCTTATCTACAATGGAGTGTTCAATCAGAAAAAATATGAAGCTGGTTTTAAATTAAAAGTCATTGAAGTGGTGAAAGAAATTGGTAACTGCACTGCTGCAACAAAATTCGATGCGTCTGAGAAACTGGTGTGAGATTGGAGGAGGCAAGAAGATGTAAAAAAAATGTGTCGCATTTTTGAATGGGCATACAAGTCAGGGTCTGATTTTATGATCAATTTTTCAGGTTTCAAGACCCAACATATACGCGAGTATATACCGTAAATCTGCAAAGCTTTTTCAAAATGTTTTCACCTGTCATAATGGGTTATTAAGTGGAGATTGAAGGGCAATGATGTCCAGTTATCTATTTAAATTTAAATGTACACCAGCATAAAGTGTGCAAAAAGTGGAGGGGTCTGAAGACTTCCTGAATGAAAACCTATAATGCTGCAGAGAAAGCACCAAAGCAGACATGCCTAGAGATGTGTCACTTAATGGTCCTTCAGGCTCACGTTACTAAACGCCAAATAACAAAAAGCACCCAGAAGACAGACATGAAAAAACTCTAGTGAGTTTATGTACATGTGAAGATTTCTACAAAAAGTGATTTAAATGCTGTAAAAAAAATCTTTTACATTAGAGGTTCCCAAATAAATGAATGCCATTCCCAGAATGTATCTCTTTATGTTTGGATTTGAAAATAAATTCTGCCGGAAAAACACAATTTTTGTTCAATTTTACAAGCACATTCTTAAAGACAATGTAAAATATTACTACAAGAGATGAAAAGAATTATAATTTTCAAAGTATTAGTTCTTCAAGTGGCAAGAACGCTGCTGCAAGTAAAGAAATGAGAGCTCACATACCATTTAAGGAATAAAACACAGAAGAAAACGGCTCCTACCTGGAGGACGGGATGGGATGACTGTCCTTTCTCCACTCAACATTCACAGAGGAACTGGCAGAGAACCTGCAAGGAAGTCTTACCATTTGGCCGGGCCTTCCTGTGACTGATGAAGGACCAGACTTATCAATGGATAGCCTTGGGGGTGGAGGGAAAGAAGACAATTACTTAAGAGAAACAGTAATTTAATCTGGGGTGGATTTCTGTTTTGTGGTATCTATATAGAGAAATAAAACACACAAAACACTTTCTCTGAAAGAATTCTGCATAGGAAGACTATTACTACTGAATAAAACCAAAAAAAAAATATCTTATTACAACCGAGGTCCCAGGCATAAAACAACCAAATACATGTACAGTGCAGACAGAAACCAGGAATGGCCAAGACCACTAACAAACTGTCCAGTGTAGGACGACATGGGCGCTGCCCATTCGGCCAGGCCGTAGTGTCACACCAGGCTGGTTAAGGAAGCAGATTTAGAAGACATCCAGCTGTGCCTTCCCCCACTTGCATTCCAAACTAAATGACTGAACTCCAGCTGGCACCAGGATCTGCCTGGACATCATCATATAACAAAGATGTTAATTAGAGTTGAATGGACATCTCTTCAGAGGCTCCTCTGCAGGCTTCTTGAGTCAGAAGGTGTAAAATGGACACAAAGAGGTAAAATTCAAGGGAGCTGACAACACTGATGAGCAGAATAACTTGCCTATGAAAATGTACATTGATTTTGTAACTGGAAGTGGCTTTAATCCAATCAGGAGAAATTATACTTCCCTTTAAAACTAATTACACTCATCCCATCTGAGAATATTCTGCTGCACACTCTCACTCAGGGAGGAGAAAAATCTGCAAAATGACCTTCTGAATCTTCTGACAGAAACATAAAGCTGATGAGCCATTCTATGTTTGGAGAGCTGATAACTTCTTTGAGAATCACATGTTGACCATCTTTCTGCCAAGCCATGCTGTGGGCCAAAAAGACTGAGAAGCAGCCATAACATCAATAAGGGAACTTCAACACCTACACCATTGTGCCAGAAAGAGTAATGGTCTTCCCTAAGTTGAAGACAACACACTGTCTTATGGCAGAAAACAAACTGAGAAAGCAGCAATCACAGAACACCAGAAATAAAGGATCATGCAGCAAAGAGAAAGCGCCTACTCCAATGCATGATGAATCCTCTATTTGAACTTGAAGCAACAACAAGGTAGTAGCTCCACAAAACATTGAACATCATCTTTAAAGATATGTTACTGTTAAACTGTTTATCTGTGCTAAGATAAATCAAAACTCTGAGTAGCCACTAAACAGCAGGCCTCTCTATGTTAGATGCTTGTCTGTCTTATATGTCAACATATACAGTGTGTACAGTGATCATTTCTATAATCCTTCTGTTTATCAATAAAGTGAGCTTCAGTTACTTTGATATAAATCTAAAGGCTGTAGAACCCCTCCTCCAGTATAGAAAGGTAAGGTAAATAAAGTAGAAGCCTTAACAAATTATTGGATGTATTAGGAGGTGACTGATCATTAATGAACCAAGTTAAAACTTACCTTTCCATTTCCCACATTTATTGGTGCCCCTCTGGGTGAGCACAGTATAACAGGCCTGCATTGACTGGTGTCCCACTGGCTGGGCACCTTATTGATTATTAAATATCATTCCTACACCAGTCATTCAGCCTTGTCAAATTTTTAAATGGATTTACAGCTGATTAGGTCTCTGGGACAAACTTTAAGAGTGATGCTCTTTTTATGCCCGCCCTGCCGTGTTCACCTTTCTTACTGAGAGTGTAAGACCTTCACTAAGCCACCTCTATTTTGTTTGCTGTTTTGATGACTGTCCAGGTTTATGGTGAGGGTTAGTGCCTCAGTAATAGAATATTACTGTATTACTACCATAATGCACATGTGTAGCTAGCTGTGTTCTTTGGGTGACATGCCATAGACAGAACTTAATTTGTCCAGAAGAGGAAATTTGTCACAGAAAGAGGGTTCAAACCAAACGATGATGTGAAAATGTTTAATTTCTCTGGTTAGTTTAAAACTTTCTTCAGATCTCTCAATCCTGCCTCATTGTGAGATCATTTTCATGTGTTTTTTTTTTTTGTCAATTTAGGCTAAAACACAAGAGCGCCACATTGACTTTAAAATGATCGAGAGTGGTTTCTCTCACTTTTCTTATTTTCATCTTCTCTGATCCAGACAAAGTCCTTGTGCTATCTGTCATTATTTTGACAGTGTTGCTTGGGAATTATGTTGTTCAAAGATTTGAAAAATATTATGTCTTTCGACTGGTCCATATCTTTCATACAACCTTATCTCCTGAGAGGTCCCCGCAGCCCACATTCAATATTTATAATGAAATGCACTAGAAGAAGCCTACAAAGAAGCAAATGACTGAATACAATAAGCCAATTAGTGTGTGATCTTGAAGGCTGGTTACAACCAGAGATACTTTAAATATTGTTTAATTATCCAGCGTATTTTTTAGAATTCTTAACCATTTACATTCCTCTTGAAAGGCAGTATCTAATGCATACAAAAGGTTAATAAAATAAAAAAAAATAAGAAGCTACAAAGTGCGAAGACTGTCAATAGATGCTGCAGAAACATCTGAAGTATGTTTGTGTGTGTAACCAACTGGATATTTAAATGGTTAAATATCAAAATTAATATACCATATTACTGCTGCTACTGAATTTTGTAAATGATCTCCTATGGCCAGCAATTTGTCCACATAACAAGACCCCATCACCCATCAAACAACCTTTTATACCTTCCCAAGCTATGGTCTGACTGCGTAAGACCTGACCACAAACATCTGCCATCTCTTTGAAAAGTCTGTGCAATGGCAGTACCCTTCAGCATTTTGGTGAGATGGACACTCTCTGATGGTAACAGCCAGTTTACTACTTCTGTGTGTCATTGCCTTAGAAAAATTTTGGATAGATTATTCACTGAGCATTATTCATATACTCCATGTGCCTGCATGTTTTGTTCTCCTGGTGCTCCAGTTTTCCCCTACACACCCATATGTGCTGGTCATATTATCTGGTGATTTCAAATTGCCCCTGTTATTGAGTGGGTGGGTCCTAAAGTGGGCTGACAGCCTGTTTAGAGCCATTTCCTACCTTTTGAGCCAGCAATCACACCACCTGCACCTCAGAAGAGGTCATCCACCTGAAGCTAAGCCTGTTCGGGCCCAGCCGGGACTTGGATGGGAGACCATTGAGGATTACTTGTTTGACGATTACTTGTGTTCTGTTCCGTGTTTTGTGTTGTATTTACCCCCTTTTTTGACACCCACTGCTCGCTCACTGACAAAGGGTCTCTCTGTAAATTGCCTTTCCCCGAGGTTTCTTCCATTTTTTTTGGGAGCTTTCCCTTGTCTTCAAGGCTGGGGTGCTATCAAAAGGCAGGGCCTGTTTAAGCCAATTGTGGCACCCTTTGTGTGATTTTGGGCTATATAAAATAAATTGTACTGTACTGTATTGTATTGTCCTTTGGATGAGACGTAAAACCGAAGTAATGACTCTCTGTGGTCATAAAAGATCTCTGGGCATCCTTCATAAAGAACAGGGTTTATCCTGATGTTCTGGCAAAATAGCCATTCATGGCCTGGTCATTCTGGCCCTCTAATCATCACCAGTTTCTAACTGGCTAACAACCTCTCTCACCACTTTGCCACCTAAACAGCTAAAGTGTGGTGAGGTACCATAATGTCTGCCATCACATCATCCAGGTGGATGCTGCACGTTTGTGTTAGTTAAATTGACTTCCTATTCACTATGTTAATGCTTTGAGTAATGAGATAAATGCAGTGTCTTCTTCTTGTGTCATTTGCAGCAGAGATACACTCTAGCACCCTGTGACACTGAATGAATACTATTACATTCATGATCTGATGACCCAATGCAACAGATATTTCTATCTGATACTAACAAGCCTCACTTGTTCCCCGAATCTGGACAAATTCATTATTCTTTTTCATGTACTATGAAATCACTCCTTCTCTTGTGTCACCTGTTCTGTTTTCATGCAGACTGGAACAAAGATGGAACTCTAATATACTGAATATCTAAATAAACCCATCAAGAGTTGGAAATACTTTGAAAATGCATTAACCACTTTTTGAAAGCACCAGACAAGTATGGCCCATGCATCAGCTGTTAAATCATCATGACTTTGTTCTTCAACATGCTTAACAAAAAGAAAAAGTAGCACAGAGATATTTTGTAGAACAAAGCTACACAGTTCACCTTCATATAGACTAAGGACCAACTCAAAAAACCTCTAAGCGCCCAAGAAGGGGCCGCTGTGGACCACAACGATGGCCTCTACTTTCATGCTGTATTCACAGGGCAATGCTGAAATTCCCAACCTAAAACTATATTACTATTGGTCACTAGGACTATTTAGCTAAGCAGCTTTTCAGTTGATGAGAATTTTGGAGAAACCCTGGCAGACACAGGAGTAGTCGTAAAAACGTGAATCACAGACCATGTTAAAATGCAGCAGTTTCCTCATGCAGTCAACTTCATTAAATGCCTTTGCATACCATCACAATAACTCCAGGCCATACGTGTAGAGAGCAGGTACATGGAGATAAAACACCCTTAAGATCACCAATTGTCTCCTTTCCTGGATACCACCATTACCTTTGCACTTTCGGTGTGTTGTGATAATCCACCGCAGCATTACTCTGTCCACGCACCACTCCAACTTGAGACTGGAGACTCGTCTCTGTACGCGCAGGCCGTCCAGTATGGTGATCATCTTTGGCACCCGAGTCATCCTCCTCTTCTACTTCTTCTCTGGATTTTGCTGGGTGTTTTGCAACCTCAGGCTTTGAGGTGATCACCTGTGAGAATACAGGTGAACCCCTTCCTTGCTGATTCCTGGCTGGAAAGAAAGCCGCCATCCCTACATCAGTAGGGTATCTGACGTTAACTGTTTCAGGGTTAATGCTCTCTGAAGTGTGGATTATGTGTTCAGATTTACTTGAAACTCTGTGATTATCTTGGTCAAAAGGGAACTGACTAGTACTGAGAACATCGGTTATTTTTGACCCATGGTTAGAATTCATAGGGGAGGGTGTTTTCTGTGACCCACCATGTATAAGTCTGTGTTGACCCTTCACAAAATTCACCCGTGACTCTCTGTCATAAAACCTCCTGTTGTTATTACCATCCACTCCCATACTTTGTCCTTTGGAAGCCAAGGACACTTCAGTTTGCCCTTTGCCATTAGCATAACTTGATACTCGAGAATCCAGATTCTTTTCAATGGTCAACAGTGGATCCCCTCTGTGATAAACTGTTAAAACTTTGTGATTATTTTGAGAGTTTACTGGACTGGTACTGCTGGGTGCATATTCGTCACGAGGCACTGTCCAGGTGTCTCCCCTTGGAGTTTCCTGCCCACCTTGCACTGCTAGCCTTTGCTGGCTGCGATCAGATGAAACACCCTTTCCTAAGTTGACAGTCTGAGCCATGATGTCTTGTCCCCTTCCTGCTACTGGATGCAACTGCCTTGTGAAATGGCTTCCATAGTCCAACCCGACATTTTCTCCTTGCGGTTTACATTCCTTCAGACAAGATTTCTCTGACTGGAAATTGTTGCGATTGCCTTGGCAGCCTCCGTACCAAAAGCGGTTACAACCACCAGTTGATGGAATGAAGTACCAGCGAATAGTCCAATCCGCACATGGGCCATTGGCACTGGGAAGAAGACAGTGAAGAGGATACGCTATAAGAAACAAAAAGAAATATTGTTAGATCCATGGTCATGCCCGAAAAAACCAAACATACCTTGCCTAAAGCAAGCCCTTGCATAAGAAATCACTGCAGTGCAAAGCTAATCTATAGATGTAATTAAAATACAGATATTTTAAAAATATTTTATACCACAGTAAGGATGTAGTAATGTTTATTGAAGATTTATTTACATAGGACACTGAAAGTACTCAAAAGCAGTTTCACCTAAATCATTACAAGCTCTGACAATGACCCAACACCCTTTTCCACCAGGGGCTGAAGTGTCCCCTAAAGTGTGTCGCAACAACAACAGCATTGAGAATGGATGGCAAGACCAATAATAACATAAGGAAAAACTAGGCCTATCAAGGCGCCTTTCCAGTGTGCGATTGTTTGGAAAAAACATGCTTCAACTGCCCCTAAAGTCAACCAGCCTCAGCTACACACAAGAGAAGGCAAATGATGGAGCTGACAGAGTTGCCTGATCAATCAGCATGCAGAGCAAAGGCTCAGGTTAGAGCAGACATCAGATGGAAGGCTGTTAACCAAGCCATTAGCAGACTGAGACTGCAGGAAGTGGTTGGTAAGACACAGACTGGGAGAAATGGTCTTGGGTGAGGAAAGGCTTCTGTGTTGTTGTCTACTGCCACAAGAAAGGAAAAGAAATAGCAGTTGATCTCCAAAATAGCCAATATGGAATTAGAGCTCTACAAAATGAAAGCTGTAAGTCAGAGTCAACAAGTGAGCTGGACAACCTGGGAGAGAGTTGTCAATGGGGAACTGAGCTGGAATGACACATGGAGGAAACCACAAGCCAGACGTAGTTTACTCCGAAGATTAATGTATGACACTTTCCCTAGCCTCAGCATCCTGTGTCTTTGGTACACTTCATCTGAAGAATGTCTAGTCTGCAATGCTCCAAGTCCCACACTACTCTCCAGCTGCAAGGCTGCATTGGCGCAAGGTGACTATAGATGGTGGCATGACCAGGTATCAGTGATCTCAGGAGCATGCAAATAGGAAGCAAATGGAGCTGATCCAGGACATAAACAACTGTTGATTCCCTTAAATAGATCAGGAGGGGGAGGACCTACATCCCTCGAACAGCATAAGTCCTATCACCTAGTGGCATCTGGAACATGAGGGGGAACCTTGACAGGAATCTTCAGTTCCCCTCTGAAATTGCTACAACTCTCCTCCTGCCAGACATTGTACTTTAGTTCCCAAAAACCAAAGTTGGTTACATTGGAAGAGCCGACCATGCCATGGGAAACAGGTATGGAGGAAGCCCACATGAGGAAGAGAGGGAAATATACAGATTTTAGGGCAGAATGCATAGAGGCAGGATGGAGAGCTGTCATCAACTCTGTTGAGGTAGGAGGCTGAAGCTGCATGGGGTCAGCTACCCATCATATCCTGAGGGGTGTGGGTGTGTCTGTGGCCAAGCTAAATAAGGCACTAGATGAAGAAGCAGAGATAAGGAGTTTCTGGCTCTGGATAACGAGGAGAGACACGATATGGAGGAAAGGGTCCTAGGGTCAGTGACGGGGAGATGGTAGAGAGATGTTCCTGCTACTGCCTCACCAACTGGAGTTGTTTTGAGAATAAAAGTGGGAAACATCTACAGTATGAGGGGTTGCTTGTAGCTGATGACCTTGTAGCTGGTGCAACGGAATCACTGAAAGTGTGTCAAGCAGCAGTGTTCTGCAGGTACTCCAACTGCCTGTGCAGCTACTCAGCTGTTCTAGGATTTATTACACTCGTCACTATTTGAGATCTCACCATATTCTTTATTCAAATCAAAAGCAAGGAGAGACAGAACTTAGGGAGAAGCTAGTCTGGGTCTGCATCATACTGCAATAAATAATGTTTACCAGAAAAACAACAGCAAGTCTTTGGGACCTTGAAAGCAGATTTAAAAAGTGATTGAGGACAATAGACATTTACCTTATTCTAAAACAATTTCTCTTTTTTTTATCCTAAAACCTCCTGGGTCTACAGAGATTAGTCATTCTTTATTATTTTCTCATTTTTATTACTGTCCTTTGGAATTTAATGCATTAGTCTTTTAAACCTTAACTTATTATGTGTATGCTCAGGCTGTCAGGACAGTCAGATGGTTACATTTATGTCATCTGAATGTTATCTATGTTATTTCAATAAGTTCTATTTAAGGATTGCGACGCTCGCATGAGTTTGCTTCAGAAATTATTCACTAAAAGGCCAGAAGACAGGAGTCAGTCCAACTTTGACCAAAATGTTGTAAGAAAGGTCCTTCTAAAACTAAAATCAACACACACCATGGACCAGAATGAATAAGTGGACCCCTGCTTCACTCTGGTGTAGAGCAAATGAGTTCAGTATTCTACCCGAAATCTCAGATTCTTCTAGAAATGCAACCAATGCCCAGGGTCTAGAAGAGGTAACCAGACGGGTGTCATGAAATCCTTCAAGGACCTCATTAGGAAAGAGCTGTTAAGCAAAACGCAGACCCACCTGGGCCCTCACCATTCTGCTTATAGAGCTAAGACGGGAGATGAGGGTGCCATGTTGACACTTCTGAATGTGCTGGATGACCACTTGGGAAGACCAAAAACCCACACAAGTTTGACATTTGTCCTGATTTGTAAAATCGTCATTTTTTGAAGTTACAGACTTTTTATACTAATTTTTAACTTTGCTTAAACATACTCAAGACTCAGAAAGCTATCGAGCGACCTGGGCCATTAATACTATAAACATCTTTTCCTATACATTCTTCCTGTTTTGCACTAGTAATGCATAATTTTAATGTATCTCTTTCATTCGGTTTATAACTTAATGGTTAAGGTAATGGAATCTAATAAATACATTTTCAGATCACATACGGTAACTGGGCTGCTGATGACAACCCTCTCCATTTGGGCCAGCGGCAGGCACATCATTATCAAAGCAGCAACCAAATGGTGCAGATCGACACACATCTGATGGGGTCCTCCGAGTCTGAGAATGAGAAGGCTGCAAACAGATCAAGAGAAAATTTTATTGAGATGCCCTTTAGAATCAGAAAACAAATCCACCCAGTTTTTGACACAACAGAAGATGATACATCAGCACTTCTACTGGAAAACCAACAATCTCATTTTTGTTTTGTAAAATTTGCCATTCCTGCCTTTGCTAATTTTTGACATTGCCACACACCTGAGAGTGTGATTCGCTTGTTATGCTTCCTGAAAGTGTTTTGCCATGGGTCACAGGTCTTCAGTGATATGGAAACAATGAACCAATGTCATCAATAATAATCGATAAAGAAGATAGCTGCCAACAAATCTTATCAATTGTTGCCTTGTTACATACTGTATGTCACACACGTGCGCATGGGAGGCAGCTAAAGGGCCTGAATGAAAGTAATTCCATGCCAGACCAGGGAGTGGCAGAGTTTCTTTCACTTCTCTGCAGACCAGTTATGGGAAATCCCGCATGGCCCAGATGATGTCACTTCCGGTTCTGACCTAAATGATGCCACTTTCTCCGCTCTCCTTTAAAGCAACCAACTTTTTGCTATCAAGCCAGTTCTGTTGTGGACTCCAGTCTGTACACATCTGTACATTAGTAACATCCAATTATGCAGCCAGGAACAATATATGGGTGCCTGCCCCAAACCTTTTAGTGGCTCTTTTTGTCGTGTTTATGACACATATTACATATCACTTTGTTGACTAAGATTAATGTGCATCGCAATATGAGAATTGGTGGAGACAGAAATGTACCGAAGGTGGAGCGTCAAAGGGCAAAGAACTCAAAAGCGTGGAGTCATTTCAACTTTGCTTCTGGTAAGAAATTGGTGGCTTGCAAGACCTGTACATTGGAGAAATACTCATTCGGCTCTCATTCACACTAGAGGGTAACTCCAAAAGCCCTCTTAATGCCCCTTTTGTGTTTCTTAAGGCAATTCAACATCCTCACTTGACACTGAAGAATCGGCGGGGTCAACAATACGCACAACTTCCATTACAGAAGATTTGTTTTGACAGCAGTGACTGTCACTCAGTTCATCTTGTGGTCTTTTCTGCCATCTACTGGAAAAAATCAAAAAATACACTATAGGCAACTTCTCAGCCTTCTACCCCTAGATGTCAACAACAGACTTGAAAGTACTAAGCTAGACAAGGGTTACCCAATCACGGTCCTGGAGGTCTGCAGTGGCTGCCAGTTTTCACAGTTTTTTAATTAGAACCTGTTTATTTACACTAATAAAACAATATTTTACACTAATAAAGCAATATTTTTTTGGCTTTTACTTGTGACACAGAACCCTTAATTGCTTGTTTTAGTTTTTAGCATTACCAGTAAGGTTTTAATTTTTGCCGGTGGTCTTACCCAGCCATCAGTTGATATTGAGGTGCAAATGACAATATTCCAGACAGTCCGTCTTCATACAGTCATAAGCACATGGTGCAAAAACAATAGCATATCCATCGCATACCACCCTGACACACCTGGACAGTGAAAACAGCTTTGCCAGGGTATGGTTACTAGACTACAGCTAAGAATGTATGACTGTTGTACCATCAACGGTGATCATCAGGCTGCAAGATCTGGAACTTAGGGTCACCTTCTACAACTAGGTTTTGGACTTCCTAACTGGGAGACCCCAAGATGTTTTGATTTATGACTTTCTCCACACTGATCCTCAGCACAAACGCCTGAAGGCTGTATTGCTTATTGAGCTATGAACAAGTGGCCCAACATCATTTTTCTAAAGATACCATTGCTGTAGGTTGACAAGAACAACACGATTTAAAGCATAAGGACATGTATTCTGACACAGTAGTGGCAGGACAGCAGTCTCTTCATTAATGTTAGAAAACCAGAGAATCTGCTAATATACTTTGGAAAGAAGACCACACTGGATGGACTGTTGTGGGTAATTAGACCAGCTTTAAAGTTATTATAGTAACCATCGCTCACAACCAAGTTGAAAACAACAAATCTCTGCTTTAGCCTAGAATGATCAACAACACGTTTACTTAATTAGATGTCTGAAGAAAGCCCAGACATCTCCATCTATGCTCACTGACTTCTATGAAGATCATCCTCGCTGGCTGCATAACGTCCTTGTATGGCACATGCTCAGCTCAGAACCACAAAGCACTGCACAGTGTGGTAAAGTCAGCTGAGAATATTAATGTCACAAAATCCCAGCTGTTCAGGACCTACATGACACATGCAGCATTACAAATCCTTCCTGCACATTCACTCTTCTCCTTCCATGCTTCAGGAACATAAGTGCTGCCACCAGTGCATTCAGGTCAGTGGCCACATACAGACAACTGAATGAATACATCCAATATACTGTGCAGCATTGTGTACTGCATTAATTGTAGGTTATTGTATTCATTGTCTGTTGCCAGCTTTGTATGGGTCTGTGGGAAACACGCAAGTAAGAATTTCATTGTACTGCAGACACATGACAACAAATGTGCACTTTTTGGACTTTTTGGAGAGCTGGAGTGAGATTCTGATTACACAAGTTGAATTAACAAGCAGGATTAATGTCAAATAAAGAAAATGTCTGAAGGAAAAGTTGAAGCCACTGTGGCTCCAGTATTAGAACCAGACACCCCTTTTGAAATAAATCAGTCTACACATTTCCAATTACAAAAAGCACTCACAGGATCAGTGTTTGACGATGGTCTGGTGCCTCCATTGTTACTGTCACCAGCGTATCGATGACACCCAGCTTGGTTTGGACCTTCTGCTGCTGTATGACCATCTGGACAACATCCATACCTACGTCACAATACAACCAAAATAGTGTCAAGGAGACCACCTAAATGAGTTGTCAATATCGGGGTATCAAAAATCAGCGTCCACTAGTCTGGGAGAAATACACATGATAGAAAAGGTGCTAGCCCTCATTTTTGATCACCCTGTTCTTCTATTCATGTTTTGCAGTACAAGCTTAGGAAGGTCAAAAGCCTAAATTGACAGAAATGGCCACAAGCTGGAAGCAATATCATATATTTCAGAAGTTGAACTGGAACTGCTTCATCTAGGATACACTACGTACTTTCCATTTTTTTCTTAAAGAGATAGGGTTTTAGTAACCATAAAATTGAAAGAAGTTATTATTTCATAAGGGTTAATGTTTGGTTTTTATTAATGTCACTTTTACAAATCAGGCCCTGTAATTAAATGTATTAATTAGCTACTATATCAGTCTTATACAGATGATACCTGGTCTGTGCGCAGTTGTAACCTGGGCAGCCCCACCACTGAGGCCCTCGTGCCGGTGTGAGACCATCTGGGCAACAGCCATGTTGAGAATGGATGCAGCCACGATCAGGGTTCAGAGAAGAGTCTTGACGGGATTGCTGATGGTAATCCCACCTATAAGGTAAGTTGTTCCTTCCTCGTTCCTCTTCGACTGTCGTTCCCCCCACAGATTCCCTGCGTTCTGTTCTCCTGTACCCTAAAACAACAATTGCATTACGAGTCATGACTATCAATTTTTCTGTAACTCAGAACAAATTATGGCTGATCAAACAACCAAGCCAAGCTAACTAAAGAGAAACAAAAACAGTAAATTAGTCAGTTATTTTTAAGCCTGTTTAGTCTTGAACAGGGTCATGGGGGGCGCTGGAGCCCATCCCAGTTAGCACAGGGTGCAAGGCAGAAACAGACCCTGGACAGGGTGCCAGTCCATTGCAGGGTGAACACAAACACACACACACACAGGCCCAATTCAGTGCCACCAATCCACCTAACCTGCATGTCTTTGGACTGTGGGAGGAAGCGGGAGCACCCAGATAAAACCCACACAGACACAGGGAGAACCAGGATGTGAACCACAGTCTCCTTACTGTAAGGCAGCAATGCTACCACTGCACCACTATGCCACCCACGGTAAATTAGGCAAATAAAAATATAAAAATAATGAAGTTTAATCTGTGGAAAGTAGGGAGAAAAATGCAGGAATAGGACTTGTGCAGAAAAGTAAAATAAAATAAACCGAATACCGTCAACAAAATGATACAGGAGCTGCTATGTTCGTGTGAAAGGCAACCTGAGTAACAGTCAAGGTGGCACCGACTGCTGAGGCAGTGCCAGGCAGGGTGCACACGCAACAATAAGTCGGGTTTTGAAACACAAAAAATCGATCATAAAATAAGACCCAGACATATACGCCTGTTCAAAAATGCGACCCTTTTTGTTTTTTTTTTGTTTTTTTTTTTACATCCTCTTGCCTCCTCTAATCTCGCACCGGTTTCTCAGATGCATCGAATTTTGTTGCAGCAGCACAGTTAGCAATTTCTTTCATCATTTCAATGATATTTAAATTTAAAACCAGCTTCATATTTTCTTCTGATCGAATGCTCCACCATAGATAAGGGATGCTCTTACGATAAAGGTGTATGAGGATATGAGATACAAAAAACACAAAACAGTGCAAACGTTGCTTCAGAATAGTTTGGGTATTACTGTGTGGTCACGTAGGCACAATACATAGAAAAAAAAGGCAGTGTGCTCTGTGGTTACTCTCTCAGGTTGGCATTAGCATATCATAATCTCTTGGACCAATACCGGGAGTGTTCCACATTCGACTTATACGACCAACAGTATTTATGGTGTTTGGAGGTAGGACAGAAAGGATGTTCTATTAACATTCCACCAGGAGTACATCTACCATTAGATCTGCATTCTGGGTGGACTCCCTGGGGCCCATGAGTATTGCCTCTGCAGTTATCATATATATCAACTTCACTGCTCATTTGGGTAAAGGATTAATTAAAACTACTGAAGATATAACATGAAAGAAAGAAAGAAAGAAAGAAAGAAAGAAAGAAAGAAAGAAAGAAAGAAAACAGATTTTTAAAGAAAATAACTGAAGTTGTATAAAAGTACAATAAAGTCCTAAATCCATTTTCTAAACAGACGCTAAAACGCAGATTAAAGCTATTACAAATTAATTGTGGTACATTATTTAAATTAAACATCAATTCTTGCATCCTTCTTACAAGACAACCAAAACATTTCTTAATAAGTATAAGTATAGCACAGAGGAAAAGAAAATGGTCCTGACCTGTGGAAGATTCACGTGGGATATAAGGGACCAAGATTCCATGACGGGTGTTGTCATAGCCACGAGGGTCTGGCATACTAGGCACCTCTATGTATAGATAAAGAATAAATATTAATTGCAAATTAATGTGCATGAAGGTATTACCGTACATCAAAGTAGTACACTACTATGCACACATCTCATACCAATTGTCTTTACATTTTCAAATTTAAGTTCCCTACAGCAATATAAAAGAAACTTTAATAGAAAGAAGAAAGACAGACGCAAGGCACTGCAGGAATGAAAGCCAAATGTTTCTTATGAAATGAGCTCACTAGGAACTTCCAAATCAAATATTCTTTCCAAAGATAATTGTTCAAAGAGGTAGGTTGAGAAAATTTGGAGAAAGATTGGTTGGACATTTTAGTCATAAAATGCGTCAAGTGAATAATTAACATATGGCAGCAAAGTGTTCTCCTCCGTGTCAAATTCCTCTCTTGGAATGGGTTATTAAAATATTTCTCATTTCTCAAAAACTTATTATTATTACACACAGTCCATGTTTCTGTACAGATTATATTTTAATCCCCAGGTGGGTTTTACATCACTTTATGTTGCATATGTATAACATAAATTGGAGTACTACTGGTACAATTCTATACATTCATTTATAATTTTTCTACTCCATTCTCTCTAGCGTGTGGCTGACACTTTCTGCCTTTTTAATAAATGATCACTGACTCACTCTACTAAAACAGAGATTTTATTTGTGAAAATAAATGCAGAATATTTAGTGGAGTCCAGGAGGAAGTTGCCTGCTTTGGATACGCTTTACAACTGCACAGTTCTTTCTGATAATTTGCTCAGCTTGATCTCTTAAGTATTAAACAAATCCAGGACTATGACAATCAAACCCTTGTATGCTCCAAGGCAGATTTCCCCATTACAATCAGACTGTTGTAATCTTTTCAAAGGTAAGTTAGTTTATTAGCTAATGATGCAAATTTGTATTTGTTTGGAATATTCACATTACATGTTAGATCTCATTCAGGAGTGTAAAGGTACTCTCAGACAGGTACAAATTTAAACCCAAGCTTTACAATGACACACCACCAAAACCAATCAAAGGTAATAAGCATTTTACTTGTGAAAGGCTATGGTAGAGCAGACTATTTCCTCATTCTGATATTTCAGTTTCACTTCTGCATATTTTGAGTGTTATATGTTGTTAATGACACATTTAAAATCCAAACAAAGTCATAGTTTATGAGGACTAACATAATACAACATAAAAATTTCAAACTCATTTAAATCCAATTCAGGGTTGCAGGATCAGGGGTCTGTCTTAGCACCACAAGGCAAGAACCAACCCTAGATGTCACACTGGTACCCACAAACGCATTTGTACGACACATTAGGGAATGACCGTTAACATTTTTTCAGGCAACTCCCTTATGCTCTTTTGAGCATCTTCTTGTATTTACCTGTTTTTTTATTTTTAATGAATCCTATTTGTTTTATTAATTTAATTATGGGACTTGTCTTCATATAGAACAGAGTTTTACAGTTCTCTCTTTTGCGAGACATTTTTTGAGTTATCTGAAAGTCTCATTATTTTTGAACTTTAAAAGCTCAATATCACTTCATGTCAGTGACAGACTTGAAATGTCCCAATTGCCTGGGGTCAGGCCTGCCTGGATAAGACTTGCATTGGCGCAGACTAGTGAAAATTCTGTAATGTATTTATGGGTCTTTTTTTAAGGCATCACCCGATTCGCTATTGTGTGGTGCCAGAATCACAACGTTGTTGATCAATGTCAACAAAGCCAAATTAAATTCAATAAGATTGAGTGTTGTCCCTCTATTATAATAAAAAAAATCCTGTGATGAGATGAGACTTTTTGGAAGATTTTTTTCAAGTCCCGCGAGTTGAGACTTTGGCCACAAAATGTTTTCAAGTCACGCCCTCCTTTCAACCATAGAGGTACTCTCACCTCTCATTCGTGTGAATGCTTTTGATAGACACAGTTCTTGCTCCGACGAGACGAGACATTTCATCATGAAGGGTTGTCAACATTAAAAATGAGAACACGGGCAATCCTAGTACCGAGAAACGATGAAGTCTAATGAATTAACGCCAAAAATGACGATCGGTTACATGGCAAATTGGTTACATGCGTATCAACAGACTATGCTGAAACTGTTGGTGGTGATTGTGCGAAAAATGAAAACATCAACTTTCAATATCCTGAAGAATATTTACAAGCATTAACACCATCTTGTCTTCCAGCACAAGAATTAATATACTGTAGAAAGAAGGATGTATCCAAGAAAAGTAATGTAGTACATCTTCAGGGGATAACATTAGACACCAAAGGAGATCTTGATATGCCATTCATATTAAAATGTTAACAGTTTCCCATTAGAATAGCTTTTGCAAAGACAATTTACAAATCTCAGAGCCAAACATTCAAAAAAGTCATGTTATTTAATAGGGAGAAAGAAACGAAATTCAATCACGTGCAGCTATACGTGACGTTGTCACGATGAATGCCCAAACACGGAATCACAATTCAATGTGATACTGACAAAAATGTAATTCAAAAACGTGTTTTAAGTGAAGTTTTACAGTAAAAATGTAAGTTTAAACAGTTTTTGCGTGTTAATTTTAAAGCCAAACAGAATGAAATTTTATTACGCAACGAATAACTCTAACACAACATGAAACATAATTTACATTCAATTACATTTTAATGTTTTTGGTTAATTACTCTCTGGAATGTAAAATAGTAAATTGCACATCTGCATCCCCATATGCGGCAGAACCGCAAAGGGGCTAGCACATAGCGCAAGCACGGGGGTTGGTGACCGAAGCCTTTTGATAGGCTTTAAGTCATATCTTATATTTATCAGGCATTATTATTATTATTTTCAGAAGGAATTACAGAACATTTTCAACAGCACATAACTGAATGCTTGAAATATGTAAAGCAAAGGTGGCATCACTTAGAAAATGTTTGGTGATGAACTTCAGCATATTTTTCAGATACTTACGCTGTGATAAGTAACAGGGCTGGGTATTGCAGGTTTCCACAGTAGGAGGACGCTCGACGTCAGAACACAGCTCCGAGCTGTAGAAATTTCTATCCCGGTCAGCACAGATCACCTGACGTTCCCTAAGACCTGAGCTACAGCTCTTTGAACACTGTCCGAGGAAATGAAAAGAACAGTTACATTCAGAAGCATCACACAATGTGAATGGTACTATACCATCTGACTTGGACAGTTATCGATATGTAATTTATTTTTATAACTCACGCTTCTAGAATTTACCGTGTTTTTGTAACCTCCTGTGTGTTACTGTTCATCATTTTACCATATGTGTGGCCAACAAAAAGAAAACACACTGGTATGTTAGCCAAGAACGTAGTGTTAGGGTTGCAATGGAAGAGCAAGAAAAATGTGACCACCTTTTACTTCACAATGGCTTATGTATATCTGTAATTAGAATAAACCATCCAACAATTTCAAAAGCAGGTTCACAGAAACAGAGCTTACCCTTGATTTCAGTTTTTGAATTATGTGAATCAGGTTTTGCAGTAACACAAATAAAGGAGCTCATCCTGGAAGGGATGTCAGTCTGTGATATTTCGGCCAGGGTTCCTCAATTCCATGTGTTGTGTCCATTTTGTTCATCATTGAGCTGTTTATTTATGTTACTACTGTTAACTGTCTGCTGTACTTTCTTCTGCTGTGTTATGTTCCACGTGTCTTGTGAGCAGTCCCCCAAGGGGTGGGGTGCCTGCCAATCACTGTAGAAACTGCCTTTCACTATATATAATCAGATCTCCCACAGTTCTGGTGGTTCTTTTTAAACATGCTAGGGAGTTGGTGAGTTCTTGATTTTGCAGTGCCTGTACTTGTGTGATTTACTGGATTTTCAATTCTGCACTGTTTTTGACTTTTTATATTACTGTCAAAAGGAATACTACTCTGTTGGGCTCTTGAGCAAAGCCCCAAGCTTGAAAATTGCTCCAGGGGTGCTCTACAATGGCTTACCCTGTGCTTTGACTCTCAAAGTTCATGCAATATGACAATTTCCCCTTGGGGATTAATACAGTATATCAAA
Organism: Polypterus senegalus; assembly: GCF_016835505.1. Taxonomy (NCBI): domain Eukaryota; kingdom Metazoa; phylum Chordata; class Cladistia; order Polypteriformes; family Polypteridae; genus Polypterus; species Polypterus senegalus. The sequence continues at coordinate 54,038,297 of NC_053171.1, forward strand.
AAACAAAAAATTTGGATTCTGTAAGGGGACCGTGTTTGCTTTAGATTATCTAAATCGTTTTCAGTAACTCCTTTATGCCTCTTGCGCTTCACAGAGCTTATCTTTTGTGACAGAGTATTCTGAGAAAATAAATTTACCCGCATTCTTGCTGGAGTTAGTGCATTTTGGGAAGTGTAATTGGAGGATTTGGAAGTATTTAGTGCTTCAGACCTAGTCATAACATGGTCGGTCACGGAATCCAGAGACATTCAGTATATGAAGCCAATTTAGGTCTTTCACATGTGGGAAGAAGCTGGAGACCCCAAATAATCCTCTCACACACATTTTGGAGCAGGTGCAAAATCAGAAAAAAGAGTGAAAAACCATCAACTAAACTCAGACCCCTGCAGTTGTGAGGTAGATTATGTAAAATTATAAGATTAATAACATTATAAGATTGTCAATTCTATAATATTTATGGGAAAATAAAAAGCAAAAATGAAGTGGGTATTTTATCACTTCAAATATAACACAACCACTAAATGAGATTTTTCAAATTAGCTTCTTCTTAATTTACAGGACAGAATCATGTGATAGTTCAACATTGTATCAAAAATTGACAAGTATATGTAAAGATATTATGTCTGAATTTTGCCACTGATCTGGCAAGGCATTTGCATGAAATTTCCCACTGAGAAGCTTGTATTTCCCATAATACCCACGGCATGTGAATGTAGCAATTGCCTATATTACAACTGTCCTTCAAATGTTTGTGCTGATTTTCATTAGTTTCTATGGGTTTGCAGTTTAAAGACTACAGAAGCCAAACCTCACCAAGGAATAAGACAAGAATTCATTATGATGTTTTTTTCTCTTGATTGATATGTTTTGATGAAGTTTATTTCTATTTTCATTTCTTTCTGTTCCTAGTTTACACAACATTAGTATCACATCATCTAAATGCAGCCATTGATTTCATAGCATCATTAAAACTGGGGTATAAATACAGCAGCATTTCCACTGTGAATTATCTTCCAGTTGGATAATGAAAACAGGTTTGTAGTGTCAACTAGTTGCTACTTCAAAGTAGGCCTAGAGTCTTGTATTGTTTTTGGATTTTAAACTCGTTTCTGTCTTTTACTTAACAAAAGTATTCCACAAACATGTTCATGTCTAAATTCAAGACCTGCCTCTAGCCCTCATTAATTAGTCAAGAGTCCTGCCTTCAATAGAAAAGCACTATCCAATGTGAACAGTCTTCCTGTCTGTGAACTACTTTCATTTTCCAGAGGTATTTATTAAACAGTATATTAGAAAAAAATGCATGTTATTTTCAAGACATGAGCATTTACTTGAATGAATTGACATGTGGATTATTCAACATGAGTAACATGAGATCTTTTCCTGGACGGTTTTGATATTGTTTATGGTTGTCCAGCGCTGGTCACCACAAGCTGCCATTCTATCAGAAACACTGTTATCTCCATTCTCAATGAAAACATGACATTAAAAATTGCTGTTGGCGATCACTGCTAACCACATAGTTAAGTAACATATAAAAAAATTATAATTTTTGGATCAAGTATTCTTTTGAGCTCTAAAATTAAGTAGCAGCCTTAATCAAAACTAAATGATTACACATTTCGTAGCTCTGTGATAAGAGTTATTTATACTAAACATTTATAACTGAAAAACTGATAATAGTTAATTGTACATGACTGTTATAAAAATTGTAATCAGATATTATTGCGTAAACTCAGTTTTCTGTAAATAGTTTCTTTTTTAACTCTAATATTGTAATTGTGTTACAAGACTTATTATTATACTTGCATGCATGTTGCCATGCACTACAATTAATACTCAATACGGGGCACATTTTTAATACGTGGTTAATTTATAAATTTCATTAAGATGTGTAAAGTGTGCTTTAAAAAACTGTGTTCAATTAATTAGTAATTTCAAGTAATAAGTAATTTCAAAATAAATAAAAATTTTCTTACCAGGCCCCAGTCGCCAATATGCCAGCTAATCTCAGTTGTACAAGCCTGTCTTTCGCAGATCTGTGTGACTGCCGGTTTGTGTAACGATAAACAAGCAAAATCTTGAATACGGGAGCCCTGGCTTGAAGTACAAACTACTGGCCGGGTTTGCTCGCCTTCACCACACGTCACTGAGCACTGGGAGGGATAGAAAAAAAACAAAAGAATTACTAATTACTTTTACCCCTCAAAAACAAAGGCAAGAATCTATTCTATGGTGACATTTTCAGTTGTTACATGCAGATACATAGTAAATAAACCTGCGTTTCTAATGTTTACCTTGCATTCTGAAACACAATATTCTTAGTGATGGATTGATTTAGAGTATATTTATCCAGTTTGAAAAGTCTTAACTATTACTTAGCATGAACTTATATAAAAAGCAAGTTAATTTTAAGTGAGTGAATTTTGTGGTGACCAAAAGAACTAAATCACAGATACAAGCAGCAGAAATTATCTTCCTTCACAGGGTGTCTCGGCTTAGACTTAGATAGGAGCTATAAAAGGTACACACTTCTGCTGAATGATTCATTGTCTGAAAGTCCTCAGTGCTAGTGTGTAACAGAGAATGTGCAGCATTGTTCATAATGGCACTCACTTTTGTTTTAATTTTTTTCTTTGCTATGACCTCCGGGGGTCCAGATTGAGTTCTATAACTATTTTTGCCCTTTTAATTAGCTTGCTGATTCGGTGGGCTTCTCCTGAAGTTACAGATCCATCACACCACTGTCTAGACAATCACACTGGCCATCACAGAGCTATAGAAGATGTGAAGGATGTCACTACCCACATTAAAGGAACACAGTCAAAGTTTTAATAATATTGAAAACACCCTATAGACACTGAGGGATGCTGTTTATGTAACTCCAATTGCATGTACTCCAGATCATTTTACCTCTAAGTGTCCGTCCATGCTATAGACACTGAGTGGCGACATTTTCTTAACTAAAGGAGCATGCACCCTCAGACTTTGGGTTGTGACCTTTTCATAATTGACATGATGGGATAAAAGGACAGCTAGGTATTCTTTTTCTTATCCAATCTGCGTAAACTAAAACTCTCAAAAAGCTTTTGTTTGAAAGTTTTCTTGCATATTTCTTTCTGTTTTGACCTCTTGCTCGTTCTGTTGACCTCAATTTGTGTGTCATATTTTGGTTTCTATTTTTGATCTCTTGCTTTTCTATATGCATCTCTAGGTTCTGCTGTTGAAATACACATTTCTTTATTCTGTTCAGCTGTGCTTCTTGTAATCTTAAAAGCCATACTATAATGGCAATCATTTTACTTGTGTTTTCTGAAACTACAAGGACTCCATAAAAGACAGTATGTAATTTATTTTTCTTGAATTAGCTTTTCTTATTTTCAGAAATGTCATGTGAAAGAGTGTGACAAAAAGGTTTATATAAGCATTAATATAACAATTTTTTTTGGCATTCTACAAATGATTTAAATGAAGTATGACATGGAAGAAAAATACATTAAGAGGATAAAAGGTATTACAATGCTAGTACTTGCTTGAAGTACAATTTAGAACTCAAGACACAGTGCAAAAGGAAGACGGGTTGAAATTAAAAGACTTGGAATTGTTCCATTCTCACCTCTGACCATTCACCAACACTCCAAGTTGCACACTGGCGAAAGTTGCAGGCCTGCTGAGTGTGTGGCCTGGAAGAAAAAGCCTGGCACTGTGCATCCTCTACTACTCTGGACCCAGATGTGTCATGAATGAGACAAAATACAGTGCGTGTCTGAGTACCTCCATCACATGAAGCAGAGCATGCACTCCACTCGCCAGTCTTCCAACTAGCAGGGAGAAAAACAGACAAAGCAAAATCTTTTAAGCTGCCCTTGAATTGCAAAAATCCCACCTACTCTCCCACGCAAGCCTGTCCAAGGATTATTATGCTTTTGACAAATTAAATGAAGTCTCTTAGACATTACTCACTGAGATGGAGTTACTTGCTTTGTTGAAATGTGAAGGGCTGAGAGTGAAAGGACTTCTTTAAACAAGTAGGAAAATAAAAAAAGCTTTTATTTTCAACTTTACCTTTAGTCTAAAGATCACTTCTAAGCTAATGGTACTTTTACACACTGCACATATTCGCAACAATATGTTGGTATTTCAAGTCTGAAGGATTGCTATCATGTTTCTCTACTATTTCCATTGCTTCTGGAACGCTTTTCACATTTCTTCATGACTAGTGACTATCATATACTTGTAACAGGAATGTTTAATGGTTAAACCATCTATAAATACAGCACCACCGTGACCAAGAAAAATTATAGTGATAACACTTTAAAGTACTACAAAAATCCATCTATTACTCATTTACTCGTATGTAGCAAGACCTTAACAAAGGCTTCTTTTGGTCATCATAACATTTAAAACCCATTAGTAGACGGGTTATTCATGTCTGTGCTGTGTGGCATATTGACATGCTAATAAAGGAAGGATACTAAATATGTAAAATCAACAATTGTTTAGATGATCCGCTGTGGCAACCCCTAACAGGAGCAACCGAAAGAAGAAGAAGAGACACGTGTCTCCATTTAGCTACCTCGGAGCACTCCAAATTGACGTTTTGTTAGTAGGTCACATTGTAGAGATGAAGAAGAAACACATGAAGACCCAAAGAACTATATGTTAAGATCTTATTACATAAGAGTAATAGATGCATTTTGCAGTACCTAAAGTTTTGCTATTATTTTTTATATACTTTTGCAATTTGGCACAACAAAAGCTAAATTTATCTTGGAAGATGCTAATTCTTAAGACCTTTATTTGAAACTGATTACAGAAACATACTAAAAGATAATAAAGAATCACAGCATAATAAATAAAAAAAATAAAAAAAAATCACTTGGACATTTATCCCCAATAGCTTTAAGCCGAAACCAAATTTAATTTTTACAAAGTCAACAGCAGAAAACAGAGAGGGATCACTCATTTCAAAGTATAGTAAAGCAAATGCAGGATTACCAAGAAATGCACACCATGATCAAGCAAGCCGCATTCCTGAAACAAGAGTTAAGCTCCCAGAAGGAAACATCTGCACTTATATAATCAGGACTCTCACATCCACCTGTCATCTCAATGAAACAGGTGCTGAGCTGTTCATTTCCTTTCAGAAATATAGTTTATCAACTACAATGAAAGGCAAGAGAAAATGCTTAGACAAAGACCATTCTAAAAGCTGACCCTCCCACCATGCCTTATGCACAATTTAAAATAAAAGAGAAGCCAACTACTGAAGAACTACTGAAGGTAGGGAAATGCCTCTTGAGACTGACATTGTTCTAAATGTTTTCTTTAGAGTCGTCATTTTATAATCAATTACAAAATTTTAAATCCTTAGATAGTTCTTTTTCAGAATGTCTATATTTGTTATTGCATGAAATAAGTGCAGACGAAAGACAAAATGGACATGCTAAACTTAGTAAATTGTCCCCAACACTTTCCAGACCTGCAGATGTAGGAGCCCTGTTAGCCACACTGCCTTCCGCTTGCATAGACAAACATCAGCCAAGGGAAGCACTAGGGGAACCAGGCAAAAAAAAGCAAATCAGGCCATCAAGTGTCAAGCTGGGAATTGGGAGTTACTAATTAAAAACAAACATCCTAAATGCAAATGGGTTTTTCATCACTTCTGTGGGATTACCTTGAGGTACATTTGTAGGGATTGGTTACACCAGCATCCCATCACTCAGGAAGAAGATCACCCCCATAAATAAACTAGAGCACTGTGATATGTTTCAGGTTTTAGAGTTATTTCAAGGGAGTTGTGCACAGATGTGTTCAAAATTGGCTCAGACTCAGGATGCAGAGGGTACAAGGACCTCTATCAGACTGGCAGACGTTAAGAGTGGTGTTCCATGGAAGTTAGTGCTAGGGCTCTGCTATTTTTAATATATACAGTATAAATGATTTGGATAGGAATATAAGCAGCAAGCTTGTGAAGTCTGCAGATGATACTAAGATAGATCGATTGGCAAAAAATCTCGAATCCACTGAATCATCAAAGAGAGATTCGGACAGCACACGACTTGAGCAGATTTGTCACAGATGAAATTTAATGTCAGTAAATGTAAAGTATTATATGTAGGAAGTAAAAATGGGAGGTTTTAATACAAAATGGGAGGTATCAAAATTGAAACTACACTTCATCAGAAGCATTTAGTAGTTGCAGTGGATTCAACACTATCAACCCAGCCAATACTTTGAGAGGCTGATGAATAAAGAGAATGAGAAAGAGAGAAGGTTGAATGATATGGCGATAGTGAATCAGGAAGTGCAACGGATTAGCAAGGAGGAAGTAAGGAACAGCTATGAAGAGGATGAATAATGGAAAGGCCGTTGGTCCAGATGACATGACTGTGGAAGCATGGAGGGATTTAGGAGAGATGACAGTGGAGTTTTTAACCAGATTGTTTAATGGAATCTTGGAAAGTGACAGGATGCCTGAGGAGTGTAGAAGAAGAGTACCGGTACAGATTTTTTAAATATATGGGGGACGGGCAGAACTGTAGTAACTGCAGGAGGATAACATTGATGAGCCACAGCATGACATAATGGGAAAGAGTAGTGGAAGCTAGGTTAAGGAAGGAGGTAACAATTAGTGAGCAGTAATTTGGTTTCTTGCCAAGAAAGAACATCACAGATGACAATGGTGAGGACTTTGGTAGGAGTGATGGATGCATTCGACGTGGAGGTGGGATTACATCAGGGGTTGGCTCTGAGGCCTTTCTTATTTGCAATGGTGATGGACAGGTTTACAGATGAGATTGGGCAGAAGTCACCATGGACGATGATGTTTGCTGATGAAATTGTGATTTGTAATGAGAGTAGGGAGCAGGTTGAGGAGACCCTGGAGAGAAGGAGATATGGTCTAGAGGGGAGGGGAATGAAGGTCAGTAGGAACAAGACAGAATACATGTGTGTAAATGAGAGGGAGGTCAGTGGAATGGTAAGGATGCAGGAAGTAGAGTTGGCGAAGGTGGATGAGTTTAAATACTTGGTATCAACAGTACAGAGTAATAGGGATTGTGGAAGAGAGGTGGAAAAGAAAAGAGAATCTAGGAAGGGTGTAGTAGATGGAGAAGAGTGTCAGAAGTGATTTGTGAGACGGTGGCACTGACCAAAAAACAGGAGACAGAGCTGGAGGTGGTTAAAGATGCTACGATTTGCACTGGGTGTGACGAGGATGGATAGGATTAAGAACGAGTACACTAGAGGGTCAGCTCAGGTTGGACAGTTTGGTGACAAAGTCAGAGAGGCGAGATTGCTTTGGCTTGGACATGTGCTGAGGAGAGATGGTGGGTATATTGGGAAAAGGATGTTAAAAATAGAGCTGCCAGACAAGAGGAAGGCCTAAGAGGAGGTATATGGATGTGGTGAGAGAGGACATGCAGAAGATGGATGTAACAGAGCAAGAGGCAGATGACAGGAAGAGATGGAAAAAGATTACTCGCTGTGGCTACCCCTAATGAGAGCAGGTGAAAGAAGAAGTGGACTCGACACTATCAACTTCCAGACAGTGTTCAGAAGTCATTAAGAAGGCTAACAGAATGACATGTTACATAGCATCTTGATGCGCAGAGTACAAGTCCCTGGAGGTTATGCTGAAGTTTTATAACACACTGGTGAGGCCTCATCTGGAGTGCTGTGTACAGTTTTGGTCTCCAGAATACAAAAAGGACATAGCAGCACCAGAGAAAGTCCAGAGAAGAATGACTAGACTGATTTATGGGCTACAGGGGATGAATTATAAAGAAAGATTAAAAGAGCTGAGCCTTTTCGGCTTAAGCAAAAGAAGATTAAAAGGAGACTTGATTGAAGTGTTTCAAATTATGAATGGAATTAGTCCACTGGATGAAGACTGTGACTTTAAATTAAGTTCATTAAGAACAAAGGGACACAGTTAGAAATGTGTTAAGGGTAAATTTCTCAAACATTCAGATGTTTTTCTTCACACAGAGAAACATATACACATGGAATAAGTACATCTCAAGCTAAAGCAGATTTTAAAAAATGTGTTTCCTTATTTTGATTTATAATGCATGTACTTTGTGAGATGTGTGTGTTACTAATTGAATGGAATTATTGTTTCTTGCATTTTCAAGAATATTTCACATGAAAGGTGGATGGGGATGTCATTCATATGATGGTGATAGAAATGTTCTGAAGTATTCTGTTAATGTGCAGATTCTGACCATTTGCCCAATATTAGAGCAGGACCTAATGAAGATTGACCAACTTAAGTTGTTGGTGACACATAGGCAGTTACGCCACTCAAGATTATCATCATGAATTGAACATATTTAAGTAAAAAAAGTTTCATTTTGATTAATACATTGTCAGCTATATCAGATTGCCTACACAATTATGTTGACTTTCATCCCTATGGCAGTGAGAAGCAGAAAACAGAACCTCATCAAATAATGAATGGTATGAAAATATATAACAGGACAGATTATTCCAAGAAAATGTCATTCCAGCTTGATCACTGAATGTGTGGCCCCTTCCTTCATCCACTGAGCTGCTTGGAAGGGGCCACTGGGAAACTCTGATTCTTATTTTTGCCTTTAGCACAATGAGATGTGCTTCAGCTAATCAGTAAAGAGGCTATTTTAAATGACTAAGGCTTTTATAAAGTATGACTACCAGCCTTCAACTCTGAAGCTTTACCTGTACACCCCTGAGCGCTGGTGTCGATGCTGTTTCCATACCTGTGGCAGGTAGAGGTAGGCCATCCTTTTAATGGGAACAAACAAAAGAGGGTGAGTCATCTTTCAGAACTCACACACTCATTTAACCTTTATACTTATAGCAAGGTATACTTAATTCCAGATTTGCAAGGCCTCCCAAAAACATCATAGTACAATGGATAGATTGATGGAATAAGCAGAAAAAATAAAGAAACTTACACATGATTAGAAAGCCTGGAATTTCAAAAAAGCGCCATCACCTAGAGGTGCACTAAACAGAACTTTTATTAATGTTTAAATGTGATACCATAAGTTCTTTCTAGATGCACACCTGGTGATAAAGCTATAATTAGACTTGTTTGCATTCTTGTCATCACATACCAAGAGTAATTACTTTAAAAAGTATCTCAAAAGTTGGTAGGGAGAGAAAGAGAAAATGTCCAAAACATAAAAACCCTTCTTTCTTTCAATTGCAAATTTGTTTCCATTCCCAGGGTTCACTACACTTGTCATGTGTCTGAACACTTAGTCCGATGTAAAAATACACATCCAAAACAATACAACTGAAGTTTACAATCTGTATTACCTATCACATTATCAAGTACTGATGTTTAGTTCTCTAGCTAAGAACAAATGGAGTCCAAAGGCTTCTTCCCAAACTACGAGAGGCATGTCTGTTGGCAGCATTACAGACGGATGGTGGTACTTGCTTTCAGAGCCTGCTTCTTGAACAGACTTATCAGGAATGCAAGTTTCATCACATGACAAACCCTGGACACACACAAATCTGTTGTGGAAAAGACGACGGAAGGAAAACTGGATGCCATCATGAAAAATCCCACCCATCCCCTTCAGGAAGCACTTGTAGCCACAGGTTAATTCACCATGACAATGCTACCAGGCAGTTCAATGCTTCTTTATGACAGCCCAGACTAAGTACTTATAATCTATAATTTCTGTTTCTGCACGAATACAGTGAACATGTTATGTATGTATTTATTTATTGATCTGTCTTTTGATAGATTATATTTTTTGGAGTCTCCATCTTTGTTTGTTTTATGTTTCTGCTGCTGTATGCATCTAAATGTCTGCTTGGGATCAATAAAGTTTATCTAATGTAATATAATTTTTTTTTTTTTTTGCCAAAGAAGGGTCCAGAAGTGATAAGAAACAACAGCATCATGAGGGAGAAGATCTAAATGTGGTAATGAACTTAGCCGTTTCCAAAATAACAAATTCTGCTTGTTAAAGGCATACTGCAGGACTGAAAAAGAAGGATCTGTTTCATAACATATTCTAGGAAGAAAACCAAGTCAGAATGGATTGAGCAAACTTTCCTATTACTCTCTTACTTGGTTTTTAGTCTATGTAGGCAAAATGCCTGTGGTAATCACATGAGCCCTTACTTAACTCTGTAGGTAGAAGCAAGTGGTTGAGGAATAATATGAAAATATAAAAGTTTTTTTAACAAACTTTTCTTTTTCATCTACACCTTGAAGTTTTAGACAGTATATGCCAGCAGAGCACACAGACAGCTGAATTAGTCTATGATGCTAAACCCAGATTAGTGAGAAGTGACAGCTGAAAATTGCATCAGTCAAACTGAAATGGTTTATAAAATGACCATTTAAACTTGCCAAATAAACAAAATGAAAATCAGATACTTTGCATGAATTTTTTGCTGTTGTTACTAAGAAACTAAACCTGCTGCTTTTTGCATGCTGCCGTGGATGTTTTAAAGTTTGAATGTACAACAGCTAAAGGTCAGACACCTCACATCTGACTTGTCAGACTTGACGGTCTACAGTGTGCAGAAAATGTATTCAATAATTAGCATTTCACTGTGATTTATGTTTTAAATTCTTAAATACATCTTACTTTTTGCTATATTTACATATTTAGATATAGACTTCATTAGCAAATATACACCGAAGTATAATAATATATAATACATACTGGGGGCTTTTCCTCTGCTCGCTTCACTCATCTCCCCCTACTTTACTACTTTACGCTCTAGCCTCTTTGCGGTTTTGCCACTCATGTATGGGGCAGCAGATGTACAATTTAAACAGATTTTTATCTTTATGGGAATTGTTATATATGCATCAACGCAACGTATAACTGCCCATGATTGAATTTGTTTCTTTCTCTTTATTAAATAAAATTACTTTTATGAATGTTTGGCTCTGAGATTTGTTAATTGTCTTTGCACATGCTATTCTAATGGGAAACTGTAAAAGTTTTAATATGAATGGCATATCAAGATCTCCTTTGTTGTCTAAAGTTATCCACGTTTGGACATTTGGATTTGTATCCATTATGGGCTATAGAATTTCTAATACATTGGATCGTTTAACTCTTTCGATTCTATGTTGCATCGCTTCTCAGTGATCATATATATAAACCTGACCAAATTGTGTTTTTTTTTTTTTTAATTAAATTAAACTTGTAGTAGCTTTAATTGTTGCGGGACCACAGATTCTCATAGCGTATGGTCCTGAATCATGTAAATCTACATTTTGAGCATTGCATGATGCGAACGCAAACAGATTATTGTAGATTCTGACATTTTTCCTGTAATGTTTGTGGATTTCACTTTCACCAAATAACAAATCTTTTAATTCTCATGGATAGAAACACTACTTTTCCCTGATGGCAACACAAATTAGATGATCTACAAGTCTCTGACTTAAACTTTAAAGCCAACCAATATCTACATACTTCTGTCATATCACCTATGTCCATAAATTCGATCTCTTAACACTGTTCCGTTATTTCATTGAGTAATAATTTCCATTTGTTACTACTAATGCGATCTTTACTATCAGTTTTTTGAGACTTCGAATTTTAGTACTTTAATAATCTTTAACCTGCTCTGCATGTGTATTGCGCCAACGTTTTTGAACCTCATTACAAAATTTCAGCTTGTTCAGTGCAGTCAGTCGGTTGTGAGCTACAGTTGAGAGAAGGTGTGTTTTAAAGTGTGCCATAAATCATGGATCATAAACAGCGCATTAACATTACATTTTGTTTCAAACTGCAAAAATGTCCTAAAGAAACACACAAAATGTTAAAATTATTTTATGTTGATGCTGAATTGACCATGAAGACAGTTTACAATTGGTTCAAGTGATTTCATAATGGTAGTGAATCAGTTGAAGACGAGGCGAGAAAGAGTAAATGAAATGATTTGATCAAATAGGTAACTGACTATTAGAGAAATTTGAGGATCTGAACATCTCTTATGGTTCCATTCAAAATGTTTTAACAACAAATTTGAACATGGGGCAAATGAGTGTGAAATTTGTTACACATATCTTGATGGTCAAACAAAAGCAACAGCATTTGTCAATTTTATTGGAGCTGCGTGATCATGCCACTTCAGATTCCAGATTTTTAGGAAATGTCATCACAGGAGATGAAACTTGGGTCTATGGTTATGATCCTGAGACCAAGGGGCAGAGATCTCAATGGAAAAATCACCCAGTTCTCCTCATGCAAAAAAGTGTGTCAATCAAGATCCCACATCAACGTTGTGTTTTTTGACCTTGATGGAATTGTGCAAACTGAGTTTGTACCCAAGAACACTATGGTGAACTCTGAGTATTATAAGAGCTTATTAGAGCGTTTAAAAAATTATGTGCATAGAAAGAAACCTGAGAAATGGGCAAACAGTTTCATTCTCCATCATGACAATGCTCTGTGTCACACATTGCTTCTGGCGCAGTAGTAACAGTCAAATAAAAACATTACTCTGTGTCCTCATCCACCTTATTCAACGGATGTGGCACTGTGTGACTTCTGGCTCCTCCCCAAAGTGAAAGTGACCATGAAAGGCAAATGTTTTGAACTGACTGAGGATATTGAGGCATCCACGACAGAGCAACTAAAGACAGTCTTGAAAGGGGGGATTTAGAAGGGGATTAATAGCATTGTGTATTTTACTGTAATAATTTTTTTATTTTAACATTCACAATCATATATATCATATAAATAAATCAAATATAGACCTTAAGCATTAGAAAGGCACTATATAAATAAATTGTATACCTGTATATAAATATTAAACTTCTACTAATATAAACAATGATGTAAACCACAAAGGAAGATCCCTTTGAAATGTAAACATTTAAAGAAAAAGTAGAAAACAACAGTTTATGGTTACTGTATATAGAAAAAGAATGTACAGTACTATACATATCCAAAATTGTATAATTTAATGGGCGAATGTTGAAAATAATGTTTTAATAAGCTGTGGTTTGTCTTGATTTTTTAACATCTGAGTGCTGTTGTTATAAATTACTAAGGCAGATGGCCTTTGAACTATTTCTTCAAAACAAGCCAAATGGACACAGTTGGAGAAACAAAACCTGAGCCTCTGAAGAGACATTTTTTCTTAAGAATATAAGAAATTTGACAAACAAGAGCAGACCATTCAGTCCATCAAGCTTGTTTGTTTAGTTAATAGCTCAGCTGTCCTAATATAACATCCAGATTCATCTTAAAGGTTGTAAAGGTTTCTCCTTCAACTACATGTCTCAGTAGTTTGTTCCAAAGTCCCACAACTCTTTGAATAAAGATGTGCTTTCTGTCCTCAGTCCTAAATCCACTTCCCCTTTATTTCCACTTATGTCCTCGAGTATGCGATTCTCCCTTATTCTTGTTACACCTGAGACAAGTGTTTGATGATGTTGAATTGGTCCCTTGACAGTCATTATGTTTTACAGAGTTAAACTAACACTAAAAGTGACAAGGACTAGTATTAAGCCACAACATAAAACAAATCATTTCCCAAGGAGCACATGCTCCCTGAAAATGACAGTGGGTTTCATGTCATACACAAAAGTGACAAGTGATCAAAAAATAGTTGATATTATTGGTGAAGATTACGAGACTCTAGGACACATAGAATAATTTTTTTACATATTTTTTTTATATTCCTCTAGTACAAGATAAATTCAACTAAAAGTGATCTGAAAGCATTCAATAATGTAGATTGGTCCTGGGCAGATCCTTCCTTGTTCCACGGAGAAAGAGGAAAAATAGAAAGAAAAATCAATCAAGTGCATCCATAACAATAATCATTGTTTAATCGCCTGGCTCAGGAGATTAAAGCTGATGAATGTAAATTAAAAATACTGACAAATACTGCCTACTGAGGGATTTTCATTTGTTTTCTTATTCTAAGTATTGTGATACAGCTTCTTCCCACATTAAACTGGCAAACCAGTTTAACCAGTTTAGTAGGGTAACAAAATCAATCAGAATAGTGTTCAGAGTGCATCCCTCTTCTTTCTTACATGAGGCCAACAATATACACTGCACTCCATAAAGATTGGGACAAAGACACATTTTCCTTAATTTACACCTTGCTCCTTTCCTAATTTGGGATCCTGAGGTAGTTCGTGTGGTGGGTGAGGAAACATGCTGTGTCAGTGCATGCTCCCAACCTCTCTCTCCCTTACGACTCTGCTCCATAGTTTAAAATGACAAATCAAACAACTCAGACATTGTGATTAAAGTGCACATTGCAGACTCTAATTTAGGGGAATTTGCACACATTTTGGTCACACCATGTAGAAATGACAATACTTTTTCTACATGCCCACCCATTTCAGGGCACCATAATGTTTGGGCACAGCAATGGCAGGTCTATTAAAGCCATTATATTTAGGACTTTGTCGCATATCCCTTGCCTGCAATGACTGCTTGAAGTCTGCGATTCATATACATCACCAGGTGCTGAGGATCTTCTTGGTGATGCTCTGCCAAGCCACTCATTCAGACATCTTCAGTTCCTGCTTGTTTTAGGGACTTGTCCACTTATGTTCTTTCTTCAGTATATGGAAGGCCTGCTCAGTTGGATTTCAATGAGGTGATTGGCTTGGCCATTCTACAGTTTTCCATTTTTTAGCTTTGATAAATTCCTGTTACCCAGGTAGTATGTTTGGATCATTATCTTGTAGTGTTACGTGCTGTCCAATGACTTTGGAGTTATTTACTGGAAATATGATGTTTTTATACACCTCAGAATTAATTGTGCAACTCTCTTCACAAGTCATGTCGTCAATGAAGATAAATGTGCCAGAACCTGTGTCAGCCATAACACCCCTACCACCATGTTTTACAGATGAGGTGGTCTGCTTTGGATCATGGGCAGTTTCTTTTCACCTCCACACTTTGTTCTTGCCATCACTCTGATGCAGGTTCATCTTTGTCTCATTGGTCCACAAAACCTTTTCCAGAAATCTGCAGGCTCTTTTAAGTCCTTTTTCACAAACTGTAATCTGGCCATCATGTTTGTTTGCCTAACTAGTGGTTTACATCTTGCATTATGGCCTCTGTACTTCTGTTCATGAAGCCTTCTGCAGATAGTCATCTCTGACAAACACACAACTGCCTCCTGTCTCTGATCTGTCGCACAGACATTTGGGACTTCTTCTTTACCATAGTGAGAATTCTTCTGTCATCAACAGCGGTGGTCTTCCTTGGCCTACCAGTCCCTTTTTTTCAACAATTTCTGTAATTATTGATATCACCCCTCATTACAGTTCCCTGAACATATGCACAACTCCTGATCTGGTTAACCCTAAACCTAGCAGGCGAATACATTCCACCTCGCTGGCAGAACACTAGTACAGTAAGATGGAAAAACATTCATAGTTTCTTTATCTTTCCAGCTGTGGAACAATACATATATTAATTAAATTAATCTTAGAAGCTCTTCCAATAACAATTTTCAAAAACACTTTTGGATGTTTTTTGTTAACTTAGCTTTTTATGTCCAAGGTAAAGTGGTCTTAAAATTTAATCTTCATGCCAGACATGCCAAACTGTTTTGCTACAATTATAATACACCGCCACCGCCTTGCCTAGCACATAACATTGCACAGCTTTTCACTAATTTACTTTACTCATTTCAATAGCTTTTACGAGCAGTATTAGTAAGTGAAACCTTCAAACCAATGCTCTAGTCTTTTTGTCAGTGCCTCATTAGTATGTGCAGTTTGGATTGAGGATCCTTACAAAACTTGCTGACAAAGACCTACATCACACAGTACTGATGTCAGTGTATTTAAAAGTCTCAAGCGTGACTATATAAAGCAGAGAATTTTAATATTTGCAAATCTTCCAAAGACTTGTACAAGCAATAATAAAAAAAATAAATTATTAATTTTCTGTTGGCCTGCGATAGACGGGTATTCTACCCAGGGACCGTTTCTGCCTTCAGCCCAAAGGTTGCTGGGATAGGCTCTAGCCTCTCCACAACCTTGCTCAGGATAAATAGGTTTGGAAATGGATGGGTGGATGGGTGGATGGATGAACAGTTGAAGGGATAATTTTTTTGTTAGCAAACAACTAAAAACTGCAGTCCTTATAGCCTTATATTCTTAAATTCTTAAATTATGTTGGCTACCGAAAATGTTCATAAAGAGAAATGCCACTCTTTAGACTTAAAATTAACCTGACAATATGTTTTGGACTGTCAATTTGAGAAGAGATAAAGAAATAAAAGGGAAATTAGTCAACTGAATGGACACAGTAAACGTGTGTTACACGTCCTTTGTTTCTTTGCCTCAGTCATTGAATGTATCTTTATTAAAGTCTTTTGTAAATCAGTTTGGGTAAAAGCTTCTGCTAAGTAACTAAACGCAATGTAAATGTAATAAAACTACTGTGGTCAAGCACAAATGGGGAATATAGTTAAAAAAAACTGGTCAGCATAGTTTAAATACAGCAGAGTTTTCTCTGCTATAACTAAAAGGTTACAGACAAACAGACAGTTATTGTAGATAAAATCAAACACTAAATAAATTCATCTAAATGCATTTCTTTGCTCATGGAGTGTAAATTAATATACTTCTGGGATTTATGAATGTGCAAAGGTATTATGATCACAGAAAGGCACAGAAAAAAAATCTCTTTTTCTATTTGTGCTACTTTGGCTTTTGTACCAGTGCAGCTACTACAAATTATATATAACAGTAGCCATATGCAGAGAGAATTATTAAGAGATTATTTTCTGTTTTATGCAAGATATCTCTTAGAAAGAGTCCTCAGAAACAGTGCAGCTGTCTTACCGTCGAGTTTGAGGACAGGCCTGAACATTGCAAGTTCTGTTACTAGCAGGTCGGGAAAGGTGTGCACACAAGTAATCGGGGTACGCCTCATTGTCAATGGTGCAGAAAACTAGACGCGCTTGGTATCCTGAAAACAGGAAGGTAGATGAAAACAAATAGACAAAATAAAAGCAAAATAAAATACATAAATGATCACTTACACTTTATAAAAACAGGTTATGTTACTTTTGAAATAAGGCCTTAATTAGTAAGATGATTAGGGAAATACAGTGAATTTCAATATTGTTCAGTACACTTTATAAAATATAACTAAATTAATCATCTAAAAATACTCATACATATAATAAGGAGAAAGGAAAGCAGTAGTGACGCAAACCTCCAGAGTCCGGGTCCAATGTCTGTCCATAGCTTGCACTCCTCGTCATGTCCATGACATTTTTCTCCAGTATGCAATTCTCCTCCTACTTCTCTAAAACATGCAGGGACTCTAAATGGATACTTAATTAGTGAGCTTGGGCTTGAGAGTCTGGGAGTGTGCTCTGTGATGAATTGGCACCCTTGTCCTGGTTTGGTTCCTGCATAATACATGATGTTGCCAGGATAACCTTTAATGCCAATGACTAAGCTGGTATTGAGAGCAGAACTCTTGACCAATGAATGTAGGGGAGAGGTAGGTCTTCAATTAAAGAGCACAGTATTATGGAAAAAATATTTTTGCTAAAAATGCATCCATTTGGGAATTCGATTGGATAATGGAAATGTGTATTAAGTGAAGCAAGCAATGTGAGAATTTTTGTTTCTTGTGGAAGTTTTTCCACATCATTTGCCATTGCACAGCACAGGTTGCCATTGAGTTCTATTATATCATAAACATTTTTCTCTTATTCTGCGTGTAAGCAGGAAATTTAAATAGTATAATTTTTGGGTGGAGTATTCCTTTAATAAAATACAGGCTTTGATAAAATTTCAATAAAAAAAACCTTTGTGACCGTTTGGACATTTGGTAATTCTTGCTGCACTTTGTCATCACAGAATAAGTGTAGTTTATTTTAAGAAATGCTTCATCACACATATTCTAAATATGTGTGATGGCACATTTGTGTCTGTGTATATATACATATATATTTTGTGACAGATGGCGGCCAGCACCATTACCCAGTCAGGATGCTGCTGATGTGGAAGGACAGTTGGAGAGGACTTCCAGGAGACACCCTCTTCCCTGAACTGTTATTTGGCAGCTTCACTGGGTTGCAACACCACGTCGGATTCCTGCAGGGCTGTGTGGGAATTACTATGTGGGATCTGTGGATACCACAAGGGTAAGCTGTGGGAACTGCAGAGCCCTACTTTGTGCCTCAGCCGTAACTGGGAGAAATTCCAGAACTCCATAATGAACCTCCTGGAGTGCTCCTGGGTGTGGCTTAAAAAAGAGGCGCAGCCGAAGGATAAGGCTGGTGAGGCTCATATTCAGAAGAGAAAAGAGGCTGCAAGAGAAAAGAGGAAAGGGGACAGAGTTTTACCCAGATTGGGATTATTAGTGTCGGTCCTTGTGGACTACTCTGGATCTGAGTGCCTTTCCATGAAATAAAGGCTTTTGTTGGCCTGAGCTGCTGGTGTTGTCTATTTGTGTCAGTTTGAGGCAGCAGGCCAATATATATTGTGGTGGACGACCGGGGCCACTGCCCAGCCAGGATGCCCCTATACTGAAAGCAAAGGGGGAGAGAGCATATTCAGGGCATTACCTCCAGATTTCATACAGAATCTGTCGAGTCCCGGGTTAACAACGACCGCCACCAGTACTGTTAGCCAACAGGGTGCTGTCGGAAATTAGGCTACTGTTGGCTGAAGAAGGAGAAGAACAGGGGTGAGACATCTCTGGAGGCAGGAGGAGAGGAGGAAGGTAAAGAGAGTGGAACTGAGGGTAGGAACTTTGAATGTTGACAGTATGACTGGCAAGGGGAGAGAGTTAGCTGATATGATGGAGAGAAGGAAGGTTGATATATTGTGCGTGCAAGAGACTAAATGGAAGGGGATTCAGGCCTGGTGGATTGGAGGTGGATTCAAATTGTTCTATCATGGTGTGGATGGGAGGAGAAATGGGGTAGGGGCTATTCTCAAGGAACAGTATGTCAAGAGTGTTTTGGAGGTGAAAAGAGTGTCAGACAGAGTAATGGTTATGAAGCTGGAAACTAGAGGTGTGATGATGAATGTTCTAAGTGCATACGCCCTACAAGTTGGGTGTGCGATAGAGGAGAAAGAAGATTTTTGGAGTAAGTTGGATGAAGTAATTAACAATGTACCCAAGGCAAAAAGAGTGGTGAATGGAGCAGATTTCAATGGACATGTTGGTGAAGAGAACAGAAGAGATGAGAAGGTGATGGGTAGGTATGATGTCAAGGAGAGGAATGAAGAAGGCCAGATGATAGTGGATTTTGCAAAATGGATGGCCATGGCTGTGGTAAATATGTATTTTAAGAAGAGGGAGGAACATAGGGTTACGAGTACAGGAAGATGCACACAGGTAGATTACATCCTATATAGAGAAGTCAATCTGAAGGAGATCAAAAACTACAGAGTGGTAAGAGGGGAAAGAGTAGTTAGACAGCATAGGTTGGTGGCCTGTAGGATGACATTGGAGATCAAAAGAGGAAGAGAGTGAAAGCAGAGCTAAGGATCAAATGGTGGAAGTTGAAAAAGGAAGAGTGCAAGGTTGAGTTTAGGGAGGAGGTAAGGCAGGCACTGGGTGGCAATGAAGAGTTGCCAGATAGCTGGTTAACTGCACCAGCAGTAGTAAGGGTGACAACAAGAAGACTGTTTGGTGTGACATCTGGAAATAGGAAGGAGGAAAAGGAAACCTGGTGATGGAATGGGGAAGTACAAGAGAGTATACAGAGGAAGAGGATGGCGAAAAAGAAGTGGGATAGTCAGAGAGATGCAGAAAGTGGACAACAGTACAAGGAAATAAGGCACAAGGCATATGATGAGTTGTATGAGGGGTTGAACACTAGAAGAAGTGTACTGGTACCAATTTTTAAGAATAAAGCAGATGTGTAGAGCGGTAGTAACTACAGAGGGATAAAACTGATGAGCCATAGCATGAAGCTATGGGAAAGAGTAGTGGAATCTCAGTTAAGAAGTGAGGTGATGATTAGTGAGCAGCAGTATGGTTTCATGCCAAGAAAGAGCACCACAGATGTGATGTTTGCCCCGAGGATGTTGATGGAGAAGTATAGAGAAGCACAGAACGAACTGCATTTGTGCACCTGGAGAAAGCATATGACAGGGTGCCTCGAGAGGAGCTGTGGTATTGTATGAAGAAGTCAGGAGTGGCAGAGAAGTATGTAAGAGTTGTACAGGATATGTACAAGGGAAGTGTGACAGTGGTAAGAACTGCAGTTGGAGTGACGGATGCAGTCAAGGAGGAGGTGGGATTAAATCAGGCATTGGCTCCGAGTCCCTTCTTGTTTGCAAAGTTGATGGACAGGTTGGACAATGGACGATGGTGTTTTCTGATGACATTGTGATCTGTAGTGAGAGTAGGGCAAAGGTAGAGGAGACCCTGGAGAGATGGAGATATGTTCTAGAGAGGAGAGGAATGAAGGTCAGCAGGAACAAGAAAGAATACATTTGTGTGAATGAGAGGGAGGTCAGTGGAATGGTGAGGATGAAAGGAGTAGAGCTGGTGAAGGTGGATGAGTTTAAATACTTGGGATTAACAGTACAGAGTAGCAGGGATTGTGGAAGAGAGTGTCAGGAGTGATTTGTGACAGACTAGTATCAGCAAGAGTGAAAGGGAAGGTCTACAGGATGGTAGCGAGACCAGCTATGTTATATGGGTTGGAGACGGTGGCACTGACCAGAAAGCAGGAGACAGAGCTGGAGGTGGCAGAGTTAAAGATGTTAAGATTTGCATTGGGTGTGATGAGGATGGACATGATTAGAAATGAGGGCATTAGAGGGTCAGCTCAAGTAGGACGGTTGGGAGACAAAGTCAGAGAGGTGAGATTGCGTTGGTTTGAATATGTGCTCAAAAGAGATGCTGAGTATTTTGGGGGAAGGATGTTAGGATAGAGCTGCCAGGCAAGAGGAAAAGTGGAAGGCCTAAGAGAAGAGTTATGGATGTGATGACAGAGGACATGAAGGTGATGGGTGTGACAAAGCAAGATGTGCAGGACAGGAAAATATGGACGGTGCAATACCTCCCCCTGGACGCTTGATGGCCCCGGGTTGGAGAGGTGCCTCAGGTTCCCGCAGGACTCCACGGAAATTGGAGTTGGGTGCAGTCCTGTTGGGTCCCGCAGGCACTGCCAGGGGGTGCTGCATCTGGGACTCCAGAGCCCCTATGGGCAACGTATTCACCACACCCGGAAGTGCAGCCGGAACACGGCAATCAAGCACCTGGAGCACTTCCGGGTGAACTATAAAAGTGGCCAGTAGCCACCACTCCAGGAGCCAGAATCAGGAGGAGGAGGACGAGGTTGCCTAGGAGGAGTGGTGAAGGAAGAGAAACAGTGCCAGATTGTGTGTGTTGGTGCTAGGGACTGTGTATTGCCTGCGAGACATGGGGAAGACGTGGGCCCACGGATGAAGAGAAGAATAAATATTTCTTTTATTTTACACGTGCCTCAGTGTGAATCTGTGTCGGGTCAGGCACCTATATAGCACCTTATTCTCTATTATATATATACAGTATATATATATATATATATATATATATTCATAGTGATGGACAGCACACATGCACAAGCGTCTGAATGGCTTTGATCCATAACCTGGCCAGGAGGCCAGTAGGGTGGAAGGACAGGGAAAGACAACCAGGGTAGGCTACAAGCTTCCCCCAACAAGACAGATGTCAATCCCCCCCTTGACACTACGAGTGAGGACACCAGCAAAACATACTGGGAATGGGAGTCCTATAGAGCAGTGGCACTGAAATATACCATGGCAATAATGGATACAATGAGGCTATTAGAAATAAACTGGATACATTAGAATTAAAAGTCAAGACGGAGGTAAAAAGCTTAGGGGTAATTGTTGACTGTAATCTGAATTTTAAATCGCATATTAATCAGATCACTAGGACAGCATTTTTTCATCTAAGAAACATAGCAAAAGTTAGACCTCTTATATCTTTGAAAGATGCTGAGAAATTAGTTCACACATTTGTTTTCAGTCGACTAGATTACTGTAACGCACTCCTCTCAGGACTACCCAAAAAAGACATAAATCGTTTCCAACGAGTGCAGAATGCAGCTGCTAGAATCCTAACTAGGAAAAGAAAATCCGAACACATTTCTCCAGTTTTAATGTCACTACACTGGTTACCTGTGTCATTCAGGATTGACCTTAAAATTCTGCTTATGGTTTATAAAGCCTTAAATAATCTCGCCCCATCTTATATATCGGAATGTCTGACACCTTATATTCCAAATCGTAACCTTAGATCCTCAAATGAGTGTCTCCTTAGAATTCCAAGAACAAAGCTTAAAAGAAGTGGTGAGGCGGCCTTCTGCTGCAATGCACCTAAAATCTGGAATAGCCTGCCAATAGGAATTTGCCAGGCTAATAGAGTAGAACATTTTAAAACACTGCTGAAAACATATTACTTTAACATGGCCTTTTTAGAACTTCAATTTAACTTAATTTAACTTAATCCTGATACTCTGTATGTTCAATTCATCATAATAACTATTCATGGTGGCTCTAAAATCTGTACTGACCCCTACTCTCTCTTCTGTTTCTTTTTCCGGTTTCTTTGTGGTGGTGGCCTGCGCCACCTCCACCTACTCAAAGCTTCATGATGCTCCAACAATGATGGATGTATTAAAAGGCAGAAGTCTACGTGACCATCATCATCATCAACTCCTTCCGTGAGAACCCTAAATCCAAAGTGGACTGTTTCATTTATGTTAGGTAGAATGCCCAGAAGTGACTGGGCGTTCTCATGGTCTGGAATCCCTACAGATTTTATTTTTTTCTCCAGCCGTCTGGAGTTTTTTGTTTTTTCTGTCCCCCCTGGCCATTGGACCTAACTCTTATTCTATGTTAATTAGTGTTGACTTATTTTGTTTTCTTATTGTGTCTTTTATTTTTCTATTCTTTATTATGTAAAGCACTTTGAGCTACTGTTTGTATGAAAATGTGCTATATAAATAAATGTTGTTGTTGTTGTTGTTGGAAGCACTCCCAGGGTCAAGATAAAAGAAACCACCCTACCACATCCGGGCGAGTCAGGAGAAAGGAGGACAAAGCTCACCTGGAGGTTTGGAGGAGAGGGAAGAGATGAATAAAAGAGGAATTGTGTGTTTTGAAGAGTCATTGTGATAGTATTATTGATAATAAATCATTTATTTAAACCCGGAATTTGTGTTTGTGTAGTGGTGTGTGAGTTTGGGTGGCTGCAGCACCCCTACAGGTCACAATATATATATAGGTATGCTGGAGAAGTCACAGTGTTCCTAAACTGTACAAAGCAAGTATGAATGTGAGCACTCTGACAAATGGAACTTCAAACTTTGATAGACTTGTAAAGTAACTTTTAAACATTTTAGCCTTATAAAACTCAGCAAACTCTGACGTTGTATTCAGTGGTTTATATGGCAAATGATAAAAATGTGATTTTCCAGAGGTTATAATAAAAAGTTTAAGCAGCGCAATGTCACCACCAATGTCCTGAGATCATACCTGCCCCACACTCTTTACTGCACTCAGACCAGGACCCAAAGCTCCAGAAATACCCTTGACGCTGACTCTGTAGCGGTAAGTAATATTCATATTCAACCTTCTTATTTGGCTCCTGGCTGATGAGCTACAAAGAAAACACAATTTAAAAAGTTACAACAGGTTTAATGAACTTCAGAGACACTAGTTTAGTGTACATCAGTACAGCTTGCATTTCAGGTACTGTATACAACTATGATATAAATGCTTTGTTTTTAATAGATATATGTGTCACTTATGTGTCATTTGTATGAATAAAGTTAAAAATAGGCAACTGAGCTTTGAAAAATTGTAAACACCAGCACCTCTTATAGCTGCAGTTTTGGTACTAGTTTACACTAAAAGGGAAAAATAAAATTCAGATCTGATTCTACTGCAGCACTCAAACATAAAACGTTCTTCAGACTCAAGCAATATATATGGATAAATAAAATATATTTAACAAAGACATCTTTGGAGCACCCCATGCTCTCTGTATTGAAATCACAGAAGTGCTGCTAGTCTTTTGTTAGACAAACGCTTTACTGTGTATGCATATACTGTATATATAAAAGAATGTTTGGCATATAGCCGATAACATGTTAATCTATTACAAATAGGACCATGTAGTATATAGGGCATTAAATTATCCTGAACGAGGTTACACAGAGAGAGATTTATGATGCTTCACTCCAAGTCAGGGGTGACCTTGAGGGACTCATCCTACTCCTAGCAGTAACTGAAAAGGTTAATAGATTCAAAATGATACATAAAGTGTGTCCATTACAACACTCCCACTTTATCCATGATACTGTAAATACAATCTCAAATTATAAAATTTGCAAACCTGCACCACAGTAAGTGAGTTCATTTTTCAGAATTACTGTATGAATTTCTGCATTCAGAAGAGTGGCAGTGTACCTGACAAAGTGGTGTTGCAACAGCAACCTGATTCTGAATGACAAACTCAAAGGTGCTTTCATCGGGGTTAATGTAGTAAAAGTACACATTTCCGGCCACTTTAGCATGGTGAAGCAATAGCGTCTTTTTATTTTTAAAGTCTACTGAGCAAATTAACATATATTCGGGAAATCTACAATAAGTTGGAAAGTAAAAACCATAAAAAGCCCACCCAAAAGATGGTTAAAGCGGTTTTATCAGACTTCTGTCCAGTAGCACAGCTGGTTGTCAAACTATGCTGCATTTTGAATTCTTTTTTTTCTTGTATATTCCAGTCATATTCTATTAGAGTCACTTTCCTTTCTATTTGTTTCTCCTTATTTTATTAATTACAGAGACATTTATTTGAATGCAAGTTAGAATTTGAATGCCAATGAAATTTTCTGTTCACTTGCAAAATTCAGTAATTGCCACAATATGCACAAAGATCAATACCCAGAAGGTAAAACAAATATTTAATATCTTCTGTATTTCGATTAACATGCAGTTTCCGTGTCACTTTCCAGTTGTCAAAGTACACAGTTCAAATGGGAAATACATACGGTACATTTGCTGTTTGCAGCCACTTTACTCATTGGAGAGTTTTAGTTATTGGCTAAATAAAATATTCAATCACTAATTACAACTGTTCATCACTACAGAAACACTGATTTTCTTTTTTAAAAATACATTCATTGCTATACATCTTTTAGGGGCTTTTCAAATAATAGTGTAAGACACTAATTAAAGTCATATTTTAAACTAGGGGTGCATTTTAAATAACATTTAAATAACAATTAATACTTAAAAACGTCAGGTATTAGACTGACTTCTAAATATCAAAAGATCAGAAATTGTGTTAATTAAAATTGCTTCTTAAGGAATAAAGTAGTTCTAGTCAAAAATATTACAGTGCCCTCCGTAATGTTGGGGACAAAGACACATGTGATTAAAGTGCACATTGCCGACTTTCATTTAAACCTTTCATTTTCATGCAGTCACAACATGTCAAAATGACAACACTTTATCTAAATGCCCCCATTTCAGGGCACCCTAATGTTTGGTCACAGCAATGGCAGGTCTATTAAAGCCATTGTCATATTTAGGACTTAGTCACATATCCCTTGCATGTATTAACTGCAGACACACTAGGTGTTGAGGGTCTTTTCTGGTGATGCTCTGCCAAGTCTTTAATGCAGCCATCTTCAGCTCGTGCTTGCTTCAGGGTCTTGTCCCCTTAAGTGTTCTCTTCAGTATATGGAAGGTCCGCTCATTTGGATTTCAATCAAGTGTCTGGTTTGGCCATTCGAGAATTTCCCTGATTTTAGCTTTGATAAACTCCTGTGTTGCCTCAGCAGTATGTTTGGCTCATTATCTTGTTGCAGGATGCGTCTTGGTAATCTGCCATGCAGGCCGTTTTTGCCCAGTCTCTTTCTAATGGTGGAGTCGTGAACACTGACCTTAATTGAGGCAAGTGAGGCCTGCAGTTCTTTAGACGTTGTCCTGGGGTCTTTTGTGACCTCTCGGATGAGTCGTCTCTGCGCTATTGGGGTAATTTTGGTTGGCGCCACTCCTGGGAAGGTTCACCACTGTTCCATGTTTTTGCCATTTGTGGATAATGGCTCTCACTGTGGTTCGCTGGAGTCCCAAAGCTTTAGAAATGGTTTTATAACCTTTACCAGACTGATAGATCTCAATTACTTCTGTTCTCAATTGTTCCTGAATTTCTTTGGATCTTGGCATAATGTCTAGCTTTTGGGGTGCTTTTGGTCTACTTCTCTGTGTCAGGCAGCTCCTATTTAAGTGATTTCTTGATTGAAACAGGTGTGGCAGTAATCAGGCCTGCGGGTGGCTACGGAAATTGAACTCAGGTGTGATACACCACAGTTAGGTTATTTTTTAACAAGGGGGCAATTACTTTTTCACACAAGGCCATGTAGGTTTGGATTTTTTTCTCCCTAAATAATAAAACCATCATTTAAAAACTGCATTTTGTGTTTACTTGTGTTATATTTGACTAATGGTTAAATGTGTTTGATGATCAGAAACATTTTGTGTGACAAACATGCAAAAGAATAAGAAATCAGGAAGGGGGCAAATAGTTTTTCACACCACTGTAGATCTTGCAGTCTGGCCTCTGTATTTCTATTCATGAAGCCTTCTGACTCATCCACATCTGCCTCCTGTTTCTGATCTATTGCACAGGCATTTGGGGCTTTTTCTTTACCATAGTGAGGATGCTTCTGTCATCAGCAGTGGAGGTTTTCCTTTGTCTACCACACCGGTGTATTCTTTCTTTTTGATGATATTCCAGACAGTTGATTTAGGTCATCCTAAGGTTTTACTGATGTCTCTGACGGTTTCATTCTTGTTTTTCAGACTCCTAATGGCTTCTTTGACTTTCATTGGCACAGCTCTTCTACTCATTATGAACAATGTCAACTACAGACCCCAAAGGGTAGAAGCAAGCCAATGTATGTTATGAAACAATGAAACACACCTGAGGAATCACAAACACCTGTGACTCTAATTGTCAAAACATTATGGAGTCCTGAAATGGGGGACCATGTAGAAAAAGTGCTGTGACTGAAATGTCTTCAAAGCCCCTTAAATGAAAGTCAGCAATGTGCAATTCAACCACAATGTCTGAACTGTTTAATTTGTGACTAAGATGTGGAGCAGAGGTGGAAATCAAGGAAAATGTGTTTTTGTCCCAAACATTATGGAGAGCATTGTATTTGTTGTTAAGTTACAAAGTTTGCTTCTTATTGAGTGATACAGACACTGGTACAAAATATAGGGGTCCTCTCATTAAACCTTTGTTTTGTGTTTGGTCTTGGCAGATGTTGCTTTTATAACACTCATACACCTCATCATCAACACCTTTTAACATATTCTTGTACCTTGTAATCTCATCCTTAAAAACTTCAGAAATTATCAACATAATACTCTCCTATCCCAAGGTCCTCAATTGGATTAACTAGGCTTAAGAATAATGTATTAAGCTTCTACATCCTGAATTGCTTATCTCATTGCCATGGACACAGTACCCTTTGTAGATATCTACTTGCAAGGCCATATTGATGTGTCTGCATTTGCATTTTATGTATCTGTCTCTTGACATCTCATTATTTACAGTATCTAGTATACTGCTGACTCATTAATTATGTATAACATCTTTATACTGATATAAATGTAGCATACTATAAAACTCTACCTCCACAGCAAGTGGCTCCGTAGTGGGTCCCCTTCCCCAGATAGTTTCTGGTGCCAGGTCTCCCTCAGCTCCCCTCTCGTAGTGCAGGACTGTGCCAGCTATATGTGCAGCACGAGGAAAATCAATGACCCAGTGCCCATTCAGGTAGTACTCCCCTCGGACATTTTTTATAGCTGTGAAAGACAGCACAGTATTGATATAAAACAAGAAAACTGTTATATAACTGCATACACTAAAAGCTGTAAGCATCATATAGCTTGAAAAAGTACAAACAGTTCACCAGCAAAAAACAAACTTAAAAATATGTGGCTGAATTGCAGATTTGAACAGATTTTGGAGGTAGAATCAGAACCTTGTTCCAACAATTTAAATTAAACTAGAAACTAAATCAATGTAGAGCTACAATGGCTTTTTAATGGAAACACCAAGTAAAAGCTGCTAGTAAATAACTCTTCAGGTGAAGTCCACATCACCACTAAGTAACTGAAAAACATTTATGTATACAGTATACACGCTTCAAACAAAAACTGCAAAATAATTCAATCCTGAATTAGTACAATTGAAACCAAACTTTTGCATGAACTCTTCACATTTACAATTGAGGGTGATGTGAAGAATCCAAATAAGTAACTATTACCACACATGCATCAATACGGTTTGCAGGGATCAGCACCTCTAAATCTGAAGTCTCACAACAGGACTGCCTAATAGTCCATTTTCAAAAACAGTCACCTGCTGTACCCAAATCTATGTACCTGAAGGCCAGTTATTCATAAGGACTAGTAAAAAAAAAATAATAGGAATTCAGAATGTTTTCACATTCCAAAGTAAAACTGCCCAACTGCATCACCAGAAGCAAATTTTCCTATCTCAGATTGGTAATTCAATGGAGATTATTAAATGACATGAAATCTTACAACACCTTTTGCTATCACATAGTGCATTCTGATAGTAAGTAAGGATTACATAATCAACAGAAAGAAAAATTAAAGGTACATATATTATTCCCCTCACTCTTGATTTTTGAGAGAGTATTTAAGAAGAGTAACAGATTCTAATCACATAATATAATTTTAAAAACGTAATGCTGTGTATGAAAGTGATACCACAAAGCTACACATTAAAACACGGAAGAATATGCAAAAAAAATAAAAGTGCTTATCACTTTTTCAGAATTAGGCTGTTTTTTTTATCTACATAGCAGATCAAATGAAAATCTTTTTTTTTTTTTTGAGATGTACACTAGGCAGGGTTATATTTCAGTCAGGGCTCATCCACACACTAGGGTTCAAATCCACAACTTATGTCCTTTATGTTTGTAGTTGAGCCATATATGAACATGAATAATAATATTAATAATAATACATTTTGTTTATAAGGGTACTTTTGTTAATTATATGCTGTCTTGTCTTTGCCTGTGTTGTGTGCCTTGTGTTTTGTAGGTGGGACCACCTGCTAATAACCCCCAGAAACTGTCATCTACCATATAAAAAGTAAGAGGGTGTCCCACAGTTCCAGTTGGTCTACAGTATTTGAAAGTGTTACAAAGTGGTAAGTTACAGTGATCTTCTACACAAATTTTGGTTTTCCGATTTTGATTTCATGCTCTGTTTTGGCTTTTTTTGCATTGGATTGCCTCATTAGTTTAGGAAAGTCTTATTGCCTTTGTGCTCCATGTAGTTTCATTGTTCATTGCAGAGCATTTTTGCAAAGAATCAATCTTTCATTTTGTAAAGACTTTATATATGGATTTTTTTTAATCTAGTTAGGATTTTGATGTGGTTTCACTCTTTTTTGGGCATTTTTGAAAGTGCTTTTGGAACTCACAGTCATAGCAGGCAGGGAGTGTAGTGCAGAGGCTTAGGAAATGACCCCTAAACTCAAAGGCTGTAAGGTCATTTTCCATGTCTGACACACTGTGTGACCTTGAGCAAGTTACTTAAACAGCACATGTTCCAACAGAAAAATACATTTTTTGTACTGTATGATGCACGTGACATATACAATAATATACAATAATGCCTATAAATAGGTATTGATATGTTCATACTGCATGCTGCTTTATGTTTTATTTTAAAAAAGGTTTTATTTGTAATTATGTGCTGTGCACCCCATACCTGTGAGGACTTGATTAGGTCAAGTTTTATAATGGTGTAATGGATGCTTTTTGGATGCAAGTATATAAAGAGTCTTGAGCCTATCTAATACACACATTAAAAGAACCAACACTAAACAGGTCGATTGATTGATTGATTGGCTATATTATTGGTCTGGTGAGTCTATATCTTTGTTTTTTATGTTTCTGCCACAGTATGCATCTGAATTTCCACATGGGATTAAAAAAGTCTATCAAATCTAATGGTGGTCCTGGACAATTACTGTTGCTGCCACAAAACCCAAAAGGCCCATGTTCAATATGAAGATTGGTCGGTGTCTATGCAAGTACAGTCAGTAATGCTGCCAAGACAATAAAATGATAATACTAATGATTTTTTTTCTTCGTTTTCCACTTCCAAAGAAGATACAAACTGCACATTAGCTTATCTACCAATAAAAAATAAAACATTTACTCCAATTCATTTCAGCTTACCCAGAAAATTTCTTGTAGGGACCACTTCTCGAATTCGGATGCTCATAGCACCAACAGGAATGATAAACATCTGATTATAACCTTAAAAAATGTATAATAAAAAAAACTTTCAATTATTTTATTATACCCACATTGTAATTTCCAGTTGAAGTTGTATTACCCTGATTTTCTCTTTTTTTTATTCTGGAACAAAATTACATTGCACTAGTGAAGAAAAATATAAGCTTGTACTTTTTTTGAAAGTAATAACTAGGACAAACTGTAAACATTCATATACATCAAATGTTATACCATTTTTACAAAAGATCACTTACCCATTGTCCCACACCATATTATAAAGTATACACAGATGCATACAAAACAAAATAATGAATTAGAAGAGCAAAAAGGTTATAACATTCCCCATATACTGTACAGTACAGCTCTATTTAAAAAGATGTGCTGCCACTTTCTCTGTCAATTGAAATGAAGACTTATTTTGTACACAGCTCCTAACAGTCATTTTCATTATAGCTTAAACAGTTTTGCTTAGGATATAAGATATACATCTCCTGCCTTGCATTAAAATATGCCCAAGAACACTGAAAACATCAAAACATTCATCAAGGGCAATGTGTTCAAGTTAAAATATAAAGGTCAGCACTATGTCAGTTGCAAGTACCAACAAATATCACTTTCAACCAGCAGAGGGCATAGTTACAACACAATTGTAATCACTGCAGCATTTTATATACTGTTTATTCAAATGAGGTTACCAGGGCAAGGGTACAACCAAAGTGACAGTAAGTACAACTCTGTGCCATATAACTACTAAAAGATTGGGAGACCCATACAAATTAGGGATAAATCAGCTAAGCATGCAATTGCAGGAAGGCAGCAGAACCCCATCATATGCAGTATGGTATGATAGATAGATAGATAGATAGATAGATAGATAGATAGATAGATAGATAGATAGATAGATAGATAGATAGATAGATAGATAGATAGATAGATAGATAGATAGATCCCAAGGGGAAATTCACATTCCACTAGCCAGGACATCAGAGCTGCATTACAGGAGATAGTTAAGGAGATTAAGGCAGGACGGTATAGGGCAGCAGAACCAGATGATGCTATAGGGCTTGTGGGATCATAATGTCCAATTAAGAGTTGTGTTTGAGATTAGGCTGTTTAAAGATTACTAAACACTTAAGCATGCAGGAACACCAATGGCTTCTAGAAGACGTTTTAGACTG
The DNA here is from genome assembly GCF_016835505.1 of Polypterus senegalus. Classification (NCBI taxonomy): domain Eukaryota; kingdom Metazoa; phylum Chordata; class Cladistia; order Polypteriformes; family Polypteridae; genus Polypterus; species Polypterus senegalus. The sequence goes on from NC_053171.1 coordinate 54,069,784, forward strand.
TAGATCAAAGTAGATCTGGAAATGTTTCAGGAACTTAGCTAAAACTCATCATTTGAAGGGTTTTAAAGCTGCCTCCTCTCAAAGATACAATTCAGAGTGAAGTTGAGGAGCTGAGCTGAAGAACTAAAGAGGAATGAGGAACACAATAAAAAAATGCTTTGAAAGTACTAAAGAGGTGGGCAGGTGGGTGGTACACAGTAGATGAAACCCCTGAGAAGACATGCCCACGGCAGCAGTGGGGGTTTGTTTTTCACCTGCTATTTTTATTGATTTATTTATTATTATTCTTATCTATTTTTTCTTTGATGTCACTTTGAGCTAAATCCTTTGTATGGAATTGTGCTATAGAAATAAATGTCATTTTAAATGTTGTTATTTTTGATAATTTTGGCTCACCAATGAGTTCCTTTGTGCTTCTTTTAAATATATCTATAATTAGTATTTATATGGCTTCCTTGGTTTTATTCTAAGTGTGAACAGAGAGCACAAAGGTGTCCTCGACTGCTTAAATATACACATACAGTACAGTATATACAGACATATCCATGCTGAATATACACACCCCTGCTTCACACAATCACATTCTAATTCATACTGTATATTGTAATAACAAGAGTGCCATATAAAATAATTATAATATAGGCACAAGATTTAAGAAATACTGGTTTACTTAAACAAAAGACACAAGAGGAAGAGATGTTTTTTAGGACGGAGGTGATAGTCAATATCAGTCAATTGGCTGGTCACATTGTCAATGTTAAAAAAAAAAATCTACGATTTCCTCAAAGCGGCAAACAGCATCCGTCACTTTTTATTTGTTTATTTTTTAAACATCTCACACACTTCACAAGGAAGCTGTCAAGCAGTTGTATTTGCAGCAAGAGGTGTGTGAGATTCCTATGCTATGCTAGTTTATAGTTACACATCCAGGCCTCTTTTCTTTTTTTTTTCTTTCTTCTTCCACAGTGGGTGGGTAGAGTAGAGGAGCCTAATTATAAGACTAATATAGTGACAGGGGATTGGCCAAATTAGTCCTTTGAAAGACTTCCAGTCTGAAAGGTCTGAATCTCTGCCTCCTGGAGAAGTGTCAGTTTGGATTCAGTTGTACTTGATGAGCTACAATGCAAAACTGCAGTTTACGGAGTTCTGATATCTCTGTAGCCCAGAGCCTCCACCTTGGAGCTCCAAGTAGGTGGTGCTGCCTCTAATGGATGTCAGTAGAGTCCAGCTGCAGACTTTCAGAGCTCTTCCTGGTTATACTGTACTATGGTAAAGATTAGGGTTGTGAGAGGGTTATCTGATTCAAATAACGACAAAAGTCCATTAAGTTGACTCCACATACTTGAAGCTCCATTGAATTCAAGCTAACTGTTCTCTTTTTTAATGAGTCAAATATTGCTTGCAAGTGTAACAGGGCTCAGAAACATTACTCATTGGCTGATTAGCACGGTTCTGGGTTAGAAAGACAACATATATATTATTCTAAAGAAAAGTTAATTTAGCTATTTAGCACCAGTTAGAATGTATAGTAATACATAGTTTAAAAGGCTAGTATAACTAAAAGGTGATGTATCACAATTATGTAGCAATTTCATGTTTTTGAATTGCAGTTTTAATATCTTTCATCTACCCTACTGTTACATTTTTCTCTAAGACACTTCCACGTCAAGATCCGGGGCCTCGTGAATAAATGCTGCGTAAGAACGTTTCCACGTTCAAATCGCAATGTATAAAACCTAAACTTGGCGTAAAGCCACACACATTTCCATGGTTCTTCATACCCTGTCGTACGCAAGTTCTCCGCTCGGTTTTGTAGACTGGCGGCACCCAGCGTCAAAGCAATGCTACTGTTCCTGTGTGGTTTATCTTTTTTTTTTTCAGGTCCACGTCCCTGACGCGGCTTTATAAATACACTGAAATTAACTGCATATTGTTTATTAGTTTAATGCATCTGATTGTAATTAACCTGTAACAATATAATGGTCAAAAGAATGGTCAAACTATTCCAAATACCATAACTGCTTTAACGTTGTTACTCTCACTGCATCTTCTTCTTTCAACTGCTCCCGTTAGGGGTTGCCACAGAAGATCATCTTTTACCATACTACTCTCACTGCACCACTCAGAGCAGCTGATCGGAAACAGAATTATCGGTATACAGCATCAAGCACACGCTGCCTCAGCAATGCTTCCTATTTAAACTGCTTCTCACATGGAAAACGCTTCAAACCTTTCCTGTACAGACCTTGCAGTTCAGAAATAGTTTCATCCCAAGAGCTCTAAACGCAATCAATCAGTGCATCAACTGCTCCTTGTAGAACTGTTTGTACTTATAAGTACAATCACCTCACTGTAAACTTGCACTACAGTCATAATATTGCACAACCTGAGCCACTTTATAAAGCGCATATTTACATATGATGACGATATCATTTTTAAGATGAAATGCAGCAAAATATGTTTATTATATTATACAGATAAAACTTTAACTTCATTTAAATAATCTATATTGTTAATAATTAAAGGACACGGTGTTGCTACGCTAGCAAGGATCTGGCACTCCGCTCAGAATTGTTCCAGCCTCGCACTGTATGCTTCACTGGGACTGGCGTGAAAGATAGTATAATTAAACATGTACTACAAAGATATTTCAATGTTCCTTAAAAGTTTTGAAGAATCGATGTTATAAGCTTACAGATGGCTTAACGTCTATTACAGAGCTGATTGTGTGGCAATCGGTTACTTGGAGAAAGAAAACGAAAGACAAGATTTGGAGGTTGGTATGTTTGAAAGAGACAGTACTGCAGGGGCGGCCTTAGGCATGTGCAAACTGTGCACTTGCACAGGGCCGCCAATCCAATATATACATGTATTGAATATAAAACAGAAAGAGCATAAGATACCATACATTGACATTGGCGGGCAAAGGGGCCACCGATTCTTTCTCTACTCAAGGCCGCCACGAGCCTAGAGCTGTCCCTGAGTAGTGCTGCAATAAATTATTTCATCGAAGGTCGCGCACAATCACTGCGCCACCGTGAAACCCCTGTTTAATAATGTGCTTTAACGCCTATCATCATGAAAATGATACCACGTATACATCAGAGATTATTCAGAGAGCTGTAATATCACAAATGTAATGGATTCTGTGTCCTGTAGGAGGAAGAGAGCCGGTTTAAGAAGCATGTAGTGATTCACACACATAGAGCACATAGAAGATCACATACAAAACAAAGCATTTAACGTGCTACTTTAATTACGATGTGATTGAGAAACTGGTTAATTAAAAGATTTTAAGATGTAGTTTATGATGCTCTACTTTAATAACAAAATAAACTACATGATTAAAGTGGAAATTTCGAGATCGAAGTTGACATTTTTTGCTTTTTCCCCACTGTGTGCCTTTTTTTCTTTGTACCCTAATAAGCTTTCATATGACACTTAGATGGTGGGCAACAACTCGCCTTTTCACGGCAATTTTGATATTTGACAATTTCTTTTTTATCTTGGGAACTGTGCAACTTTGTGAACTTGCGCTTTCGAGTTTCTCCGACACACTATGTCAGTCGATCAACTTCCTCTTGCTTTTCCCATTGTCTTTCCATAGAACACTGAGCTTAAGGGCTATTTATATTGATTTGGATATTCAAAGAGGCATAATTCAGGGAGGAGCTGGGGCGGGACAGCAGGCGCGTGCACGAGTGTTACTTTTCACACTGACCAGGATTTATGTAGTGGAAGAACATGGAAGTGGGCGAACGCATAGATTTATGCATCTGGATTTTTCTGTGCGTAAGCACATTTCGGCTTTTGTGCTTACGTCATGTTATAGTGTGAGTTCTACGCACGCCGTTATGCATGAGGCCCCTGGTTGTGTGTGTCCATACCTAAAAGTGTGTGTTCTGAAAGTTTAAATTTGATCAGTCATTTAAAAGAGTCTTGATTACAGCTTATGATTTGCAAAGGCTTATTCGTAGTTAAGTCATGTATTATCGATTTTAACAATGACGACATTCATCAGCATTTAAAAAATTACTTTCATTGTGCCAAATGAACGATGTGTGCAATAATGTTGTTTGCCAATAGTTTATCCTGTAATATTATGTTTATAATATTGTAAACAATTGAAAAAAATATTTGCTATCCTAAATGATCTGGTACTTTTCTCTCTGGACTAATAAACTACAGGGTCACTGTTTAAGCATACATTTGCCCTGGAGGTGTCATTATTGTCATTTAAGTTGTATTTTGCTTTGGTTTAATATATTATGGCCTACTGCAGATATGTCACCAATCACTGCAACCTTTTTTGTGCATCTCTTCACACTGAAGACTTAACAGAGACTGTAGATTACATTTTCAGTTTCCTTTACAAAAGCATGGGTGCTTATCACTGGTCTGTTTCTAGTAGTTATTATCAAGGCAGCACTGCAGAGGTCCATTCCAGCTTTACGAAAGACTTGGTAGCTCCTGAGAAGACAGAATGTTCAGGGAGTTCTTCCTGGGATTTGTGCAGCTCCCTTTGTCTTTGCCAGCTGTGGGAGAATACATTGTTTTATTGCATGACAGACCCCAAATGCTCTGTCTGGTTAGGCTTTCGCTTTCCCTTCTTAGGTTGTGGGCAAAGCAGTTTAACCATGGGAAGTGAAGCTTCCAGATTGCCATGACAATGTTTGCTCCATAATCAGTTGTGATACATGTTTTGTTTTTTTTTAATCATCTACTTTCCTGTCTAGCATTGCATCACAAAGCCCCTTGGCTATATAATCTGCAGAATGGCTTTCAGGCAGGAATGTTGACTGCAGGCACTCTTCCTTGAGCTCTCATACTTCAGTTATATAATGTGTGGTAACAGGTATGGTGACTTATCCAGGCCGTTGGACTGTATGTCCATTGTCAAAGCTAGAAATTCCACAAAAATCAGTTCTTTAGCAACATTTTCAGACAAATTTATTGTAGAGATGTGGGATTACCATATTGAAAAAATACTTTCTAATGGTAGTTCATCTCTTGGAAGATCTTTTTTCTACAGTGTGAAAATGGACCATTTATTTGGTTAAATAGCATGCTACTGGCATAGTAGCCAAAAGTTTTGGCAGTGACACAAATGTTGTGCTTTGCAAAATTTGAGGCTTCAGTTTTTGTACTGGCAATTCATATTGGTTTTATACTATTGTGCTCAGTGATCAGATGCATATTAATTCACTGCAAAGAGCTTTATTAGCAAAAAATTTTACTTTATCACAAAAATCCATTTTTACTTATTTCTGCCCTGGCACAAAATGGTCAGCTAAAAGTGTCCAGCAAGCGCCAGGACCGTCTCCTTCTGAGGAGTCAGGCAAAGAATTGTGTTGCCACTGGTGCAGAGCTTGCTCAGGAATGGTAGCAGATGCACACACAGCGAGGTGAAGACTTTTGGACAACACCTTTGTGTTAAGAAGGCCAGCAAAGAAGTGAATTCTTTCCAAGAAAAACATCAAGGACAGACTGAACTTCTGCAAGAAGTACAAGGATTGGACAGGAGAAGACTGGTGCAAAGTTATTTTTTCGGGTGAATCCTCTTTCTGACTGTTTGAGACATCTGGACATCCATTGAAGGAAAAGATGAATGCTACCATGAGTCTTATGTCATGCCAACAGTGAAGGATCCTCAGATAATCCATGTGTGCGGTTGCTTCTCATCCAAGGTAGTTGGGCCAACTCACAATTCTGCCCAAAAACACAGCAATAAATAAAGAATAGTATCAAAACGTCTACCAAGAGTAACATCTCCCAACAACCCAGGCGCAATTTGATGATGATCTGTGCCTTTTACAGCATGATGGAGCATCATGTCACAAGGAAAAAGTGATAAATAAGTAGCTCAGAGATCATAACATTGAAAATTTGGCCAGGAAACTACCCAGATCTTAATCTCATTGAGAACCTGTGATCAATTCTCAAAAAACAGATGGACAAAGAGCAGCCCACAAATTGTGATCAACTCCAAGCACTAAAAAGACAAGAATGGTTCACCATCAGTCAGGATTTGGCAAAGAATCTGATATCCAGCATGCCAGGGCGAATTGCAGAAGTTATGAAGAATAAGGGTCAACACTGTAAATACTGACTCTTCACATAAATTTGATCTATTTGCCAATTAAAGTCTTTGTAACTTATTAAATTTTTATAATTGTTCTGCAGTATACCATAAAAACATGTAAAAAAAATCTTAAAAAATGCTGAAGCAGCAGATTTTGCAAAACACATTATTGTCAAAACATTCGGCCACTACTGTACACTTTATTCAGCTTGCACTCTCTTGTTTATATTTTCTGCCTTTAGCAAAAGTTGCTTTGCTTGACTGCAGGCCACATTTGCTTCTAGTAGCATGTTTTTGGAATGGGATGACTAAAAAAAAAAAAGACTGAAATTATTCATTTTGCTTTAGCACACAAACATTTTGCTTAAGATACAGCTCTCAGACCTGTTTTCAATGCCACTTAAGTTCATCTCAGCAGTTGGTCCTCCTCACAGGACCTTTTTTGCCATGAGATTTCTGGGATACAATTGATAAGACTGATCAATCACTGTCAAATGACCCAATCTTGCACCATTTACCAATTGCTCAGTGAACAAAAAAAAAAAAACAAACAGGACTTAACCATTGGCAACCATGCAAAACTTTTCAAAAGATTATCAAACAATTGCACCCAAAAAACCAATGGCAAATTGGCCACATCTTCCTTCCTTAGCCATTGCAAGCACTGTTTCTGTGCTCTCTGCCCATTCCCTGCTTCTCAAGGCTGCGGTCTACCAAAAACTGGAGCAAACCCTACTCCAGTAAGCAACTTAGTACCAGACTAGAACAGTAGAAAGCTGTCTATAACAGAGCTGGACATGGGTGAGATATTGTCCAGTTTTGCTAAAGAAGCAGCAGGCACAAAAGAAACCTACATATAATAACACATTTACCTTGCTGAGAAGACATTCATCTGATGGCTTTCTGCCCATAAAATGTATTTTTATGCCAGCAAACAAGGACCACTGTGTGCAAAACCTCAAAGACTGCAAACTGCAGTACATGCCACAAGCACAAAGTATGAGAAGCCAAGAAAGGAAGCATCTGGACAAAGAAGTCAAAGTTCAATGAATGTCTTTCCACATGTGTCAGAGGAAGTTCCAGCACATTTGATGGAACCAATACAAAGCATTACTCCACCCGGCATCAACAAGAACGACGCCATAGTTTTGTAATACATCTTCTGGTACAACTTGAATACTCTCAGGGCATTTTGGGTCTTTGATCACCTGATGCCCTCAGCCGGGTTACCCAGCATGGGATGATTAAGCCCTTGCTTGTGATTAAGTTGCAGGCTATGCCAAGGTTCAGCCCTACTGATCCAAAGTCACCAAGATGCCTTTTCAGCTGTTTCAAAAATGTTCTTGATGGCTGTTCTGTTTTGAAGTCCAGATATGCCAAGGATATTTAGGATTCAGTTAAGAGAGTGACTTACAAAGCCTCTGCAGGCTACTTCCACTGGCTGACACCTGGCCTTCCATACTTTGCTCCGACACTGTGCCATTAGCCCTCCATACTTAGTTCACTTTCTTTCATATGCTTCTTTAATCCTGTAATTCATTCCGAGAGCTATTGTCTGTAATTTAGTAGTTAGGCAAAGCCAGCTAATGCATTCTGGTTATTGATATAACTGATACTAACTGAAATAATTAAATTGTGACCTGAATGAATAATAGTTCCTGGGTTAATTCTTCAGATACGAATTAAGGGAATAGAATTCCCAAGCTCTGTGCATTTCACTAAACGAGAAGATAAGATCAAAATAACCTCAAATAGATTTATGTTTTCTGTTGGTCATTATTTTTTTTTATCTGTATATACTTGCATATACCCATCTTTATTATCCTTATGTTATGAATAAATGGTATTATTTTGGTTATCTGGTTAACTGCAGCAAGCATGCTATTTGTCGAAAAATAATCACTGTGTTCAAACCGCAAACAGCTAAAGAGAGGGCTGATTTATGTAGACTTCACCCAATTTATGAACTTGGCTCTATGGAACTTCATTCATGAATTGAAAAGACCATTTCAGCTGGAGTGTGACACCACTCTCACATATAAGGGTACAGTTTCATGAAGTGGATCCTAAAGGAAATACATTTAAAGGTAAGTATGCAGAATAGTGTCAGGCATTAAGTTATAATTTTAAATGTTTTACTTAAAAATAAAGTTCACGCAATATTTAAAACAAAATAAAGGATAAGTTTGGTATTTTTCAAATCAAAGTTATTTCTTCACAAACATATTATATATGGATTTGACTGTGAAATTGTGCTCTAAAGTTAAGGCATTGTCTATACGTTTTTAAACAATACATAGCCTGTCCTGATGTTTAAGTCATGGGGCACCACCGGCAAATAAAAGCCTAAAAACTAACCGAATACATCCACTTTTAAGTGGAAAAAGTTTTGTTATAAGAAAATAGGTCTTCTGTGTTTCCGGCACGTGTTTGTGACAACAAAAGAGATCTGTAAATAATCATTTTATCGCATATTTTTATCAAAGTAAGAATGCATTTTCTATTTGCTTAGGTGACAGCAGTGGCCTTCAAGGGAGGAGTTCTCACATAAACACGGAAGTAAATCAGCATGATACCAAGCACGTGGCAGGAACAGTTTTATGAGATTTTGTCTTTCGAGAGGAAACCACACTCCAGGGAGTGAAAGGTTGTTGTTTATAGGAAGACAAGCTTGGAGGTAGAATGCACAGCTGATCTTCTTTTAAAATTGCTGAATCTAATAATACTGTTTTTTTTTTTTGTTTCATGACATATATAAGCTATTTTACAATGTGCGTGCAATTTCAAGATGTGGTTCAATGCTCGATAACTTTCTTGGTTTGAAAAATGGGCGTATTTGGTAAGTTTTTAAGGTTTTACTTTCTGGTCGTTGTGCTCCACGCCTTTATAATAGGCCAAGACAGGCTATGCTTTGTTTTTTTTGTTTTTTTTTTTAATTTATAGAAAATGTGGCAAATGAAAATATACCATGTTTGTGAAGAAATAACTTTGACTTTAAAAATACCAAACCTATCTTTTAACACAACACAACTGACTTAATCTCATTGTATGACTGTTAGTAGGTGACATCCAGGAAACTTTCACAAGCCTTATTACAAACCTTTAGGGAGGTCTGCCACCTCAAAAGTCCCTTGAACTGGATAGCAGGACTTTCCAACCCCACCACACTCTAAACACTGATCTTCTTTCTGATTTGAATCCAACATGTTGTCACAACCAAGTTGCTAAAAGAAAAAAAAAATATATATATTTTATAACTTAATGTAGCATTCAAATAAATGTAATTTCTTTTTCTGTTATTGTGCACCATAGCTAGCACTTTCAATGATGGGAGCGTCATAATGACTACTCATTTATACTTGTTACAAACTGAATTCTTTTTGTTAAAGCACACTTTCTCAGAAGTGGGGGAAGATGAAGAATTTGTCACTCTTGTGGCAAGTTGTTGGTGCAAAAGTTCAAGCACTATTTGTATTAGCAAGTTCAACAAAAATGAGTAATAAAATTGCATTTTTTATGATAAATTCTTTCCCTTTAATCTTTCAAAGAAAATACACTTTTTGTAAGCTACCTTCTACAAACTGTTTATAGAAGGCAGGACCCATCTAATTCTAAGAATGCAGCTACCTTTAATGCACATATCTTTATTTGAATTAAAGGACATGTTCAGCTCATTCAGGAGACGAAAAGCAGAAGATGGGCGCTTCACACACATTTGTAACTTTTGAGGGTGCTATAGAAACTCTCATTCACACACAGTTACCATGGATATTCTTTTGTAAATAAAACACTATGTGAAGAATCAAGTTAAGATCCAGCCTTCCCACGTTACCTTGCACACTCCCTCCACACAAATGTCTCGCTTGCCAGGTTCACATGGCGTCCCATCTAACGCTGCTTCCCTGTGGCGGTAGTAGAAGTTTTCTCCTTTGGGGATGCAATTCAGTTCACATTTGTTTGGTGCTAGAAGAGATGAGTAAAGAGAGAGTAATTAATTAATCAGGAGAAATGGGACCCCTTTAAATAAAAGTTGTCTAGACCCTATAAGGAATTTTAAATTGACACATAATTCTCAAAATGAGATATGTGCATGAGAGAGAGTGGGAAGTTGGTGTGTGTGTGTGTGTATATATATAGGCAGATGAGGGGTGGTAGGTGTTTATTAAATATTTTACTGCAACAGAATTGTCAGAAGGTCATACATACATATTTCTCCTATACTTTAAAAAAAATGACAGAAGGTTACCTAAAAAATGCCAAACAGAGAATACATATCTGCCAATGACTGAAAAATGAAAAGTTTTATTTCTGTTTATATCTCTTCCCTCCATAATATGGCAGCCACTTGTAATGTTTACCCTGAAAATTAACTCCATCATATTTGGAGCATTGCTCCTCACGAAAATCCCGAGAGCCCTCAGGGCAGTCCTGGAATTAAATTAGAAAGACAAGTATGATAAAAAAGAGGCCATGTACCTAACCACATAAGCAATGCTTTACAGATGTGCACAACAATGGCAGTTTCAAAAAGCATTTTACAATTCCCAGATTTCATTTGAATGCTTAGGTACTTGACTCGCAAATGCTCATATTCTGAACACGATATACTCTTACAGTAGGAAGTACGGAGATTTGGTTTACAAATCCAGAATGATCACACAGTTTGTCATTTTTAAATACTCTCTAAAGCACGTCCTTCTTTTTATATAATACTGTATTTTGATTTATTTACTTTCTACCATCAGTTTGAAAGAAAAGGGGATTTTCAGGGTGCAAATCAAGAACTCTTTATGTGTGATTTACTATACATTTAACCAGATTATGTAGTAAAAACTTTTCAGTCTAATCACATCTTTGGATGTTACACAGAAATCAAAAACTAAATGGAACAAGCGGGGCCTGGAAAATGCTAGATGGAAACTAATATACTGTAAATAAGTACAGAATCAGGAAATGGGTTGATTAGTTTATGAGCAGGAAAAAGTACTACAAATTAACTTAGAATTTTCCTCCGACTTTCAGGGTTTATTAAAATTGCCACCCACACCACTGTAACAATTTTTACTCTCAAAAACAAAGAAAGAAACACTATGCAGTAAAGGCTGTGCAGTGGTGGTATGGTTAGCAGTCCTTGTGGAGGGTCCTTATTCTTCCCGTGCACAACGATTTTCTCCAGGGTTTGGTCCCTGCTAATAATAATTGTTATTTTATTATTTTGATGCTACATTTAACCATGGCAACATGGAGAAAAAAAAAAAGTTAACAAGCAACAGAGAACAAAATTTAAGTTAACCACAAGTAGCACAGTAATATTATTATAAGTTTAGATTAGATTATACAAACATTATTAATTCTGTCGGAAAATTCAGATGAAAAGAGCAGCAGAAACATAAAAACAATGATACAGATTAACAGGACAAATAATACAGCCAAACAATCAATTGATTGATAAGTAAATAAATACATGAATATTGTGCAGAAATTTCAGAATGAACTTAAAAAGTAAGATGGAAAGAAGAACTGAATTGTCTGATAGCAGTGGGCAGAAAAGACCCCCAGAGGTGCTTCTTAGCACACTGTGGTGGAATGAGCCTGTGTCTGAAAGTGTTCCAGGATGGTGTCTCCTGGACGAGATGGGAATGGTTTTTCATGATGTTATCTAATTTTGCAACCATCCTTTTTTCCACAACATCTCCTAGTGTGTCCAGGGTCCACCCTGTGATGATGCAAGGTTTCCCGTTAAGTTTGTTCAGGTCATTCTGCTTATTTTGAACTCAGGTTCACTTCCCCAGGAGACCACATTATAGAACACACTGTCTACTATGAACTGGTAGAACATTTCGAGCAGCTTACTGTACACATCAAAAGTCCTGAGTCTCTTTAGCAAGTCCAGTCTTCTCTGGCCTTTCTAATATAATGTCACTGTGTTGTCAGACCAGTCCAGTTTGTTGTTCATGTGAACCCCCAGGTCCTTGTAGCTCTGCACCCTCCCCCTGAATGGTGACCGGTTTCAGATGATCTTTGAAAGTCCACCACTAGCTCTTGTTGAGGCCTAATTGCTGCTGTTGGTTCTCTCCAGTCTTCCTGTACTCTGAATGGTTTCCATTATTAATTCAGCCAATGATGGATTAGCGCTGTGCAAGAACAAAGTATTTTGTAATGTTGTGTTGAATTTCTAAGGTGGCCATGATAGGCCATCTAGCTATGTGAAGATGATTACTTCTGCTCTGTTTTGTGTATTGTACTTACCCTATTTCTTGACACACATTGCACAGCCAACCTATGTGGAAAGGGGTCTCTCTCTCTCTCTCTCTCTGAATTGCCTTTCCCAAGATTTCTTCCATTTTTTTCCAAAAAGGTTTTTTTGGAGGAGTTTTTTTGTGTCTTCTTAGGGAGTTAAAGCTGGTGGGGTTGTCAAAAAACTGAGCCTGTTAAAGTCCATTGAGGCATTCCTTGTGTGATTGGGCTATACTAGAAACAAATTCTTGCTGTTGTAATCTGAAAATCTTTGTAGCTGGCAAGTGCTGATACTGTACTGGATGACTGTTGTGTAGAGGGCAAACAGGAAGGGAGATGGGACAGACATCCCATGACTACATGAAAACCTAGCAGTACAAGAAAACAGTGGCACGAGTATCGGGTCGAGTTGCTTTGTTAAGCCCTTTGTCATCAGAGGCAGATGAACATAAGTGCAATGAAAACAATTTGATTGCCATGGGAAGGTTGTTCCACAGTCTGGGAGCAAGAATTAAGAACTTGTTTTTCAATTATTCTAAAGTAACAAAGGACAGTGAGTGGATAGGCTGAAGTAGAAGAGTGGCTTTTTGGACCCTCATATGAAAAGCCAAAAAAAATTAAAGTAGTGAGTAGTGTACCAGAGCAGAGGCCTAGAGACTTAGGTGAATTGCAGACTCCAAAGAGCTCCAGTATAAGTGTGTGGTGTGTGTACATGTGTGTCCCTGATGGACTGGTTTAACTTACAGAATGGACTCACTCCTTGCTGCTACATAGACTCTAGCTCCCAAAACAAACAAGAGTATTTAGTTGTAGTATTTTATATAATGATGAATACTATATGAGAATGCTTTTAAGCTGTAATTCTAGGCCCTTTTCAAGTGTAATCATCCAGGCAGATAGCACAAAGGATTCCTTTGTATATTCCTTTTCTTTTGTATAAGCCAAATTCTTGAAAGAATATCAAGTTACAATAGGAAGTATGATTATGAATGGGACATTAGAGCAACTGCATTATCATTTGGACTCATTTTAAAAAACGTTTTAACAAAATTATTCAAAGGGCAGTCAGTACACTCTGAATCATGGTTAAACATCTGAGTGCAGTTTTGTTGGAATTTATCAAGTCTTCCAGAGTTTGATACCCAGACATGAATGAAGAATCAAGAAAACAAACCTGCCTACATTCCTGCTTGACCAGAGCATTTTATACCGCTGGTCATGCTAATATGTTGCTCCCTGTGCCTTATCAGTTGTTTTTAAGGAGTTAAACTACCAATAAAGGTAAGATAAAATGTAATTTTTCTTTGACATTTGAATGTTTTGAGTATCCTTCCATCACCTATTAAGAGGCCTGCGTGTGCATGAAAAGAATCAAGTAATTGTAATATAGCTGAGAAGTAAAACACGACACAAAATTCAATGACGGATAAAGAAAAAAAGCTGTACTGAGCACTGAATGAGCCACGAAGGACTTAATAATTCTGGACAAGACATCACAAGAGTCTGGGTAAGGCAAAATAAATGAACAGAAACAGTATTTGTGGTGATGTGCCCTTTTAAGGAATATCATAAAGAGAAAGAGACCAAAAACACTGAGTGACAAACAAAGGACAAATGGAGAATGCACAATACCAAAAGACAGAAAACAATTTACTGCATGATACACTTTCCTTAGGAAAAAAAAATTAAATCTTCAATATCCTCAAGCTTTACATAATACTCACAAAGGGGCACAGGCCTAACTGGTATAACTTGCTTTATTTACCACAATATAGTTGAGACTGGCATCTCTCTATTTTTAGACCTTGCTAACTATTAAAGTTTACTTCATTTTTTTTTTTAAAGAGCAGAAAAACTGGCAAGTACAATAGATTTACATATGGCAGTCTTCTAAACTTTCTACCTTGAGAGAAACAAAAACACTGAAAATACACATATGAGAAAATGTGTGCAGTTTACATTTACATTTACATACATTTTATATTTACTTATTTGGCTGACACCTTTATCCAATGTAACTTACAACATTTATGATACTATTGGTTACATTTGTTTTGGTTTTCCAATTGGAGCAGAGGCAGGATGAGTGACTTGCTCCTGGTCGCAGAGCGCCAGTAGATTTAAATAAACAGAAACCTATTATTTCAGACTGTCTAGATAACACATCATAACGACATCTAAAGTGTATCGGTAATAGCAATAGTTATTATACCTCAACGTGCACAGAGCAGTTCAGTTTTTATTTGCATTTCCAACAAACATGCCACATATCACCACTATCTGACACAATAATAACTAAGAATGGGTCAAAGCACAAAACTCCATTTTAATTAACAACACGCACAGCTCTGCTTACCTGATGTACATTTACTGTGAGTGCGGAGTGATTGAAGATGTATGAACGAATTCTCCGTACTATGAACTCAAATTGAATCCAACAGGCTCAAGCACCTTCAGTGATCATCTGACTGTTTGTTAGAGTAACACAGTGGCCGCTGTTTTTATTTGTTATATCTAATGCATGAATCTATGCCAATTTTGGTTGTGACAGATGAACCAGCATCTCAGCAGGTATGAACGCCACTCCCTTACCTGGCCAGGAGGCCTTGATAACAGCAGGCCAGGGAGAAGGTGAGATCTCCTTTCCATGCCAATACTTCGTGGTGGAAGGATGTTATAATGGATTATAAAGGATGGATTAAAAGGCAGAACTCTACGTGACCATCTTTATCAAGCCCTTCCGTGAGAACCCTAAATCCAAAGAGGACTGTTTCATTTATGTTAGGTAGAATGCCCAGAGGGGACTGGGCGGTCTCATGGTCTGGAATCCCTACAGATTTTATTTTTTCTCCAGCCGTCTGGAGTTTTTTTGTTTTTTCTGTCCCCCCTGGCCAAAGAACCTTACTCTTATTCGATGTTAATTAATGTTGATTTATTTTGTTTTCTTATTGTGTCTTATTTTTCTATTCTTTATTATGTAAAGCACTTTGAGCTACTGTTTATATGAAAATGTGCTATATAAATAAATGTTGTTGTTGTTATAATTGCTGCAAGCCTTTAAATCAAGTTAATTGGATGCCACATTTACCTTCTAATTATAGAAAGGATGATTCGGCCTTTTCCAGTTGCGCTTACAATACTGAGTGTTGTCTTCACCCCTTAACTTGAGTAAACAAGCACTGAAAATGAATGACTCAATGTACAATTTCTTTCAGCACTAAAGTATCGTTTTATGCTCTTTCTCCTTTTTTTCATTTCAAGTATACTATTGTCTGAATCTGCCTAATCAATTTTAGAGTCATGGAAGGTCAAATGTTATACTGCAGCATCAGGTGCAAGGCAGCCACAGACTCTACATGTGGTGCATTTCAAATGACACTCTCCATAGGCATCATTCACTCAGACAGGGTATTTTTAAAAGGAATACTCCATATATATATGTGCTACTTCCCCAGGGTTGTTTGTAGTAATTGCCAAGAAAAAAAATTGCAATCTCATGTTTTTATAGAAAACTGAGATAGCAAAGTTTCTGACTCAATAGAGTTCAAATAAATAACATCAAAATGTCCTTACAAAAAATCTGAAGATACTTTGGTCCTATAACTCATATCAAATATTCAGATGCGTGCTCACAACAACCCACACACATGCATTTTTCCTAAAATATTGTTAAATAAGCCATGTGTTGTGAACAGCTGGGGAGCACACTGAGATGGGATTGAAGTTTGGAAGTAAAGCCCCTCCTCTCCTCTTATTCATTGGTTATTAAGCCACGACATCTGGGTAATTTCATTGTCATTTAATGAAAATAAACCTTCTGCTTGTCGACACACCTTAGATATGGTATAGACAAATACAAGGCATTCCGTTCACCTAATTGTATTTTCACTCTCTTTTCTCTCCTAACTGTTCACTAATGCTGCATTGGTGTGAAGTGCTACGATAGCCAATGAATTAAATATTACTGGGCAGGACTGTTGACCAATGAGTAAGAGAAAGAGGAGGGCCTTCAATTCAACAGCTTCTTGTTTGCTGCTAATGGGAGGATTTTCCAGTGGTGGTTTATTTTATAATATTTTAGAAAAAATACATGTGTTTGGGATGTTATGAGTATGTAGCTGGCTTTCTGACATATGAATTCAGTAAAACAAGTAAATGGAGATTTTTTTCATAGAAGCTTTGATATTGTTTGTTGTTTGTTCAGTGTTGGTCATCATAGACTTATATTGTATCAGAAACTTTATTAAATCTGTTCTGCACGAAAACAAGAGTTTAAAACTTTTTCTCAGCCATTATTACAAACAAAACAGGGTAAGAGAAAAAAAAATGTCATTTTTAGGAGGAGTATTTCTGTAATATTACCAACTGAACTAACAAGCATATTTGATTTTAAATCCTTCTAGATTATATTAAAAATTAGAATCCTCAAGCACAATATACTGATGTATAAAAACAATGCTTTCTAAGTCCGGAAATAGTAATTAATTCTTGAGACTAAGGAATACCATACTCTTAGACAGAGTTTATACATTGCTCCACTAAAATACAGGTAAACCCTGACCACTGATTAATTAATAAATGTAAATTAAACTCTGCACAGTACAGCATGTAATAGATTCAGATACAGAGGGAGTTTTGTATTTGAAATTTTAAGTAAGGCATAAAAAGTTGAATTCTGTATTTTAATAATAATATTTGTCCCTGGGACAATAAGAGTATAAGCATATATTTTACAGACTCTGTACACAGAAGTAGTTAATGTGCTTAGCAAATTTGTATAATGCAGTGTTTCTCAACCTTTGGGTCACGGGCTCACTCTGGTAGATGGCAAGTTGCTGTTGCTTATAAGGGTAGTGGAACATGGCGGTTCATGAAGTGTATTGTATAATGTTTTAGCTGCCAGTTGCTGCTCAGACAATCTTGTTTAAGTAACAAATGTACTGCATATAAATAAGCTACTAGGAGCAGTTCTGAGGGCGGGGGCACAGAGATCAGAATCTGGACCACCAAAGGGTAGAAGCTGTTGCAGAACCCAGCAGAATTGATTTGGATACTACAGTACCTTCTGCCAAATGGAAATCAGACAAAGAGAATGTCGGAGGGATGGGAGAGGTCCTTTATAATGCTGTAAGCTTTACGGATACAAAGCTTTACAATGTACTGTACATTATCCACTGCAGGACCTTATGATGAGAGACACTGCAGTTCCCAAACCAGACTGGGATACAGTTGGTTAGAACACTCTTAATGGTGCCCATGTAGAATATGGTGAGAAAAGGGTGAGGTAATCTTGCCATCTACGGCCACTGAAGGAAATAAAGATATTTGTGTGCTTTCTTAGCTATGGAGGTCAGCTGCCAGGTGCACACCAAGGAATGTGGTGCTCTTGACCAGTTGCACAACAGAGCTCTTGATGTGCAGTGGGGTGTGGACACCATGGATCATCCTGAAATCAACAATCATCTCTTTCATCTTGTCCACATTAAGGAACAGATTGTTGACCTTGCACCAGGCTGCCCAACCGTCATATGTCCATTCTGTAAGCTGACTCATTTACATGGTTGATGAGTCCAAGCCCCATTGTATTATCTGCAAAGCTAGTGTTAAAGCGGTTTGCAGGTGTACAGTTGTGAGTCAGCAGAGCGAACAGAAGTGGGCTGAGTACACAGTCTTGGGGGCACGAGTGTTCAGTGTGATGGCACTGGAGATAGTGTTTCCAAAGTGGACTGCCTGGGGTGACCCTATCAGAAAGTCCAGGACCCAGTTGCATTTGGAAGTGTTGTAGTCTAGCAGACCCAACTTAACTATGAGCTTCTGAGGGATTATGCTGTTAAAGGCTGAACTGAAGTCAATGAAAACCATCCTCTTTTGTCCAAATGGGACAGAGCCAGATGAAAATTCATTGATATGGCATCCTCACTGGAACGGTTTGGGCGATAGGAAAACATGAGAGAGTTATGTGATGTGGGAAGTCTGGCTTTCAAGTGGCCCAAGACTAGCCTCTGGAAGCACTTCATGATAACAGATGTGAGTGCTATAGAACTATAGTCATTGAAGCAAGAGGCAGAGGACTTCTTCAGCACCACATGATTCAGCATAATGATGGTGGTTTTGAAATAAGGCAATGTACTAGCAATGTAGTGTAACTAACCTTAATAGACTATTTATTATATTATATTATTTATTGCCTCATAGTAAGGAAACCAGGGTTCACACCTCATGTCCTCCTTGTGTGGATTTGGCATGTTCTCCCCGTGTCTGTGTGGGTTACTCCCACATCCAAAGACCTACAGATTAGGTGGACTGGCAGCGTTAAATTGACCCTAATAAGTGTGTGTGTGTGTGTGTGTGTGCTTGTGTGTTCACACTGCAATGGCCTGGTGTCCTTTGTTCCTGTGTAGTGTGGTAAAATTGCTGGGATAGGCTCTGGCTCTCCCACAACCTGGTTTAGGATAAAGCAGGTTTGGAAAATGGATGTACAACTCAGTGATCTCCTATCCAAAAGGCAAGGGTTAGGAATTATTGTGATACTGAGTATTCTGCCTTTAAGAAAATGAGAAATGAAAATAGACCAGCTGATGAGAGGGAAAAATTCATGCATGGCGTCAAAAACAAAGGTTAAAGTCAAAAAGAAAACCTAATTACCAAAAATCAAAAGGGTCCTTCACTAAATGCAATGCCAAAATGTTTTCTCACAATCCCAAAAACATTCATTTTCTGTTGCCTAAAATAGCCAATTCATAACATAACAAAAATATTTTTTTTCTTTCTTGAAATATTTTTTAGAATATTATTTTATATGGGAATTTAGACTTCTTTTTCTTGCACATGGCCTTGTGTCATGAGCACAACCCTTTAAATCCTGTGCAAAAATTAATTCAGTATCAAACGAAACTTGTATTCTTTCTCTTGTTTCCAGTTCTACCATTTTTCTCTCTCTGACTTTGATTTCTTATTTATGATTAGGCTTTTCTGTTTAAAGTTTGGTCTTTACAGTTTTAACTCATTTCTGGTTTGACAAACATTTCATTTTTTGGTCCTCGTCTTGCCTTAGGGCATATGATTTTATTTTTCAATAAGATTTAAGCATAGCACATTCCCAAAACATATGCTCCAGTGAGGCACATGTCTAACAGAATTGTTCACAATTACATTACATTCTTTACCCAGGACACTTTGAATAATCTGAGCTAAATTCATGCAAATTGAAGTGGGGAAAACTCTGGCAATAAGAGGGTCCTGTTCATTGTCTGAGTTTCATATTAAAAGGTCCCCACCTAGAAGTATACTATTTTGAAAAATCTGATAGTGTTACTGCCTGCATCATCAAACTTTCAGATAGAATAGTTTGAAAAGCAGCCATTAGGCCAAAATTAAGAGAAATGGATATGTTTCTTTTACCTAAATCTTAAACTTTCATGAAGTAAAAGAAATGCAGTGGAGACAGGTTATACCCAAGACTGACTTGTTCAAAGGATGGCAAAGACATAGTCAATTAAAAAATTCTAAAGGTCCCAATATGCAGCTCCTTGCATGTGCTAAAGATTATATACGTAGTATTGGAATGGGGGGAAATGTAACTGTCTATGAATGGTGCAGCTGACAATAATATATCAGCCTTAAAATATCTCCGGCTTTGGCACCACATTCTGAGCGAGTGCTGACCCATCAGATTACAGCTTAATCTCCAGCAATTAGTGGTGATAGGTGCACTGAATAAAACATGAAAAAATGTTTGAGGAGGGTTTTTTTTTCCTATGGCTAATTAAGCTGATACAACTTCAGTTCTTTCTGATGGCCCACAAAGTCTCTTAATACATAAATTCACAACCAATTAGTAGAGTTGAACATTAGGTAGTGTCATACTCCTGCGACTCCATTGATTGATTTTATTGAGGTCTTAAGAACCTTACCCTAATTTATGGGCTAGCATTTTATTTATTTATAAAAAGCATTGTCATTTCTATACAGTGTTACTGAAATGTATGCAAATCCCCTTAAACAAATGTCTGCAATGTGCACATTAATCACAGTGTCTGAATCGTTTGATTTGTGATTTTAAACTGTGGAGCAGAGGGGTAAGTAAATGAATGGAAAATGTGTCTTTTTCCCAGATATTATGGGGAGCACTGTATATGTTCACCAGGATTAATTTAGTTTTCTTCAGTTTTCCTTTTTACTGCAGTATAGCACCCTTCAAATTCCTTCTCACTCCTTTAGATTTACTGCCATAATTAGAAAGAAATTCTCATCTACCCCATTCTCTTATTAAGTCAGGTTAGTCCAAATAATTAAGTACATTTATAGAGTGCTTTACTCATTACTCAAAGTACTTTACATAGACAGTATGGAGACACTTCAATCACCACCAAAGTGTACCATCAATGTCACATGATGCAACAGCAGCCATTATTGCACCAGTACAGTCACCAAATATTACCTGTTAGGAGGTGAAGTGGTGAGAGCAATAGTTAGCCAGTTAGGGACAGGGGATGATTAGGGAGCTGTGGTGACCTGTTTAGCTAGGACATTAGGAAACACCCTGTACTTTTCAAAAGATGCCCAGGGGTCTTTTCTGACCACAGAGAGTCAGGACCTCAATTTGACATCTCATTCAAAGGAAAGAGTAATTTTTACAGTACAGTGTCCCGTCACTGCACTGGGGCATTTAGATCTACATTCAGATCACAGGGTAAACACCCCCTGCTAGCCTCACCGGCACCTTTTTCAGAAGCAACCAAAGCTTTTCCTGGGTGGTCCCCCATCCTGAACAGGTTTAGCTTCAGGTGGATGACCTCTTCTGAAGTGCAGGTGGTGTTGCTACCGGCCACATTCAGCTGAGTCCCCTGAAGAAAGGCTTTATCCATCTCTAGTGGACTAAAATGTAATGCAGCATTTTTTTTCTTTTCAATTCTTCACAGAGACCTTTGACATTATAACTTTTAAAATGATTCATTTTTTAGCAATTCACATTTGTTCATAATTATAGGCATGTCTCATCTCTTTCATTTGTTACTTAAGTTTTAGTAAAGAGTCGTATTTTTTTGTGTTTACTTTTAACTGTTCATATTCCAGACGCTGTAACTAGTAATATTTCAAAATGTAAGTATTCAGCCTTTGGAAGTTTTCACATTTTATGGTTACATGACATTGAATCACACTTGAATTAATTTGGCTTTTTGATACTTATCAGCAAAAAAGACACTCTACTGTCAAAGTAAAAAAAAAAACATCTCTGAAAATTATTTATAAATTTAAAACATAACAAAATGACTGCATAAGTATTCACAGACAGTAATCAGTTAAATTGAGGTCATCTGCCTGGGGTTTCAATTGACTGTAGTAAAAATGTTCCTTTATGTGGAAGGTGCAACTTGAGGCAAGTCAGTGTAGTGGCCTAACTTACACAATGAAGACAAAAGAATACTCCAAGCAACTCAATGAAAAGGGTATTGAAAAGCACAAGTCGGGAGATGGAGTGAAGAAAATATCCAATTCACTGGATATCCCTTTAGAATCCAGTTCAAATCAGTCATTAAGAAACAGAAAGAGCATGGCACAGCTATATACCTAACTAGAGCAGACAGTCCACAGAAACAAAATGATTGGGCAAGAATATGACTATTGAAATGGGCCACCAATAGTCCTACGAGAACTCGGAAAGAGTAACAAGCAACTGCAATTGAGACTGGACTTCTACTCCAGTGCTTCTCTAGTCGCAGGTTTATTGTAGAGTCACAAATAGAAAGTCAGTGTTAATGAAATACAGAGTGTTTACCAGAAGGCACAGGGTAGTCACTGAAGTCAGTTGGAAGAATGTTCTATCATCTGATTGGACCAAAACTGAGCTTTTATGGTCATCAGACTAAATTTCAGGTTTGGTTAAGCCATACTTTAACCTAAACTTAAACACACTCACCGTGAACCAAGGAGGCGGCAGCTTCATGCAGTTGGGATTCTTCTCTGCCATAGGATGTGGCAGGCTTGTGAAGTTAGACAGTAAAATATATGCAGCAAAATACAGGTAGATCCTGAAGGAAAAGCTGATGCAGTATGCAAAAGTCCTACGCCTTTGGAGATTTGTTTTCCAGCAAGACACTGACCCCAAGCATAAAGCTAATGTTGTACAGGAATGGCTTAAAAACAACAAAGTGAATGCCCTGGAGAGACCGAGTCACAGTCCAGATATCAATGCAATTGAGAATTTATGGCTAGACTTAACAAAGGCTATTCACTCACAATCTTCATGTAGCCCAACGGAGTTTGAGCAGTTTGACGAAGAAGAATGGGGAAAAATGGCAAAGTTGAGATGTGCAAAGCCGACAAAGAGAATTGCGCACACAGACTCAAGGCTGTCATGAATACTAAATTTGCATCTACTAATTACTTATGCAATCAATTATTTTGTGTTTTGTATTTTTAATTAATTTAGATCACTTTACATTGATCTGTTTTTGCGTTATCATTGAAGAGTCATTTTCTGTTGACTGGTATCAAAAAAAAAAAAGTCCAATGAATTTCAGTGTTGTATCTATAACAATACTGCGGTGGGCTGGTGCCCTGCCCGGGGTTTGTTTCCTGCCTTGCGCACAGTGTTGGCTGGGATTGGCTCCAGCAGACCCCTGTGACCCTGTAGTTAGGATATAGTGGGTTGGATAATGAATGGATGGATGGATCTATAACAATAAAATATGAAACATCCAAGGAGGTGAATACTTTTTATACAATTTGTAGTTATGTGGTTAAGGAAGAAGCAATTCAAAAAGAGCTCTTGTTCAATCCTCTCCCACTCCAGCTTTCTTCTGACATATTCCTTGGTTTTATATACAGGGCTATTCAAAATGAAAGAGCAGATGTAAAAAATGTATTTGAAACAAACTGTATAAGACAGAAACACCTTCCACACATCACTGGATAGAGGAAAGTTTAAAGCTTGGTCCTATGGTCCTTGAGGTTGCATGCACTCAACATGAGCACCACATGTATCACGACAAATATCAGAACAGTAGACCATTTCTTGCCACAAAAGAGTCAACTGGTCCCTAGTTACTGAATTCACAGCTTCCTCAATTCAATGTCACAAATCTTGAAGATTAGCAGGCATAGGTGGAACAAACACTCATTTTTAATGTAGCCCCATAGATAAAAATCACAGGGGGTAAGGTCTGGAAACCTGGGAGGCCATAGACAATGAGCAAGATCTTGTTGTCCACCTCTTCCAATTCATCGTCCTGGAATGGTGTCGTTCAGGTAACGCCAGATCTCCAAGTGGAAATGAGGTGGGGCGCCATCTTGCATGAAAATGAAGTCAGTGCTCGGTGGCATTCACTGGTACTTTTAGGTGAGCTTTTAAACTTTGAACTTTCCTCTATTCAGTGATGTGAGGAATGTGTTTCTGTCTTATACAGTTTCTTTGAAAAAACATTTTTAAATCTGCTCTTTCATTTTGAATAGTCTTGTATTTCAAGTATTACATGCCAGGCAGTCTGAAAATTCCATAAAATATATTCCTAATGTGTAAGAGATCATCCTTTGTAAAATTGTATGTGTCAGAAAGGATTGTTGTGGTGGCTTACACTTATAGAAAGGAGCAGATGCAGCAGCTCAGTCCACAGTTTCATAAACTTAGAAGGCCCACTGCCAAGTTTGAATGGTTAGTGTAACAAGACAGTGAGGCATTAAGGGTTTTGGAGGCTGAACTCTCACGTATAGCTAATAAAAGTACTGAGACATGGTAGCCCTCAAAGCTGTCAAGAGTTTGTTAAAGAATGATTGAAACAAAAAAAGCAAGTTCTAATCAAAGTTCTTTATAATACTATTCCAACAAAAGTATTTTTAAAAACTGCTCTTTCTAGTGGTGTTTACATGATTTTCATTTTCTTTTCCATTTTCAGCAAAATAAATAATAAATCAGTGAAATAAATTAGTTTTTAGATACTGAAACTTTCTGCATATTACTGTAACTGTTATTTCTGCTAACTTATTTTTTATTGACTGATCCGCCTTAATAAAAGGATAGATGTCCATGTGTCTGTGTAGCTGTGTGTGACGGTGCTTCACAAACATTTGTAGGAATAAAATGCATTGCATTTGTCACAAACATTGACACTGCTTTTACAAATACCATACCAAATGGCACATAACAGAGACACATGCTTTGCATTTGTCACTTCAACTGATGGCATATTACAAACATCTGTATTAATGCATTTTATAGCTACAAATGTTTGTGATGAGCCATCTATTGGAATGACAAATGAAAAACATTTTATTACTATAGTACATGTGTTACAAAATACATTCCAGTAGATGGTTCGCTGCAAACGTTAACACTGAGGCCCACGTTGACTACTTCGATTTCAGTCCATCTTAGACAGCACAGCTAGTTGTAAAATTAAAGCAAAAACTAAACTTGACAAATATCTATTAACTTTCATATTTACTGCTAAATATAATGGAATACTTGAAGAGAATTATGAAGCAGTATTCCTTAAAATAAAGTAGCTTTTACGATAAAAAGTTATTATTAATTCCTATTAAAAAAAAACATGTTAATGCACTGAGCAAGAAAAAGTTGCTATTATAATGCAAGCAGTCACATTACTCTTTTCCCAAATCAAAAACATTTCATTTAAAGCTCCATTGCTGGGAATTACAAAACAAAACCTTTGATTTAATAAAAACATTTTTCATTGTAACGAATGTGCAATGAAGTGAAATATTGCATTGTTTTTAGTGTTTAGTGCATTTATACTAAGAAACAAATAATATAATAGATTGTGTGGGTTCTTTTTTGTACTGCTGAGAAAGATAAAAGACATTATTTTAAAAATGAGTAACACCACAGCTTTTCCCAAGCGCTGTGCTGCAGAAAGTGCAGTGCTCAGTTACTCTTACCAAGGCCTAGTGTATGTCCCTTGATGTCGCAGCTAAGTGTATAACTTTGATAGGGGGTGTCTAAAGTAGCTGGAATGACTGACAGTTGAAAACCTATTTAAGAATCTCTTTTTGGATAAGAATGAAAGAATTGCTGGAAAATGAATACGCCATTACGAAAGTTACCATCAAATTCAAAGAGCAGCTTTGTTTGGGCTTTTGTGAAGGTGCAATAAAGGGCTTAAACATTTGGTAAAGTTTTAGGGACATTTTTTTTTAGTGTATAGATAGCATGTCACAGGAGAAGTCAGGCATTCACAATCACGTAATAAAAAATGAAAAATAATTGCTTATATACTGTATAATGGTATATAAAGATGGTGATAGAATGTTTTTCTTTCCCCATTGCTAGAAGTCAATATCAACAATTTTGCAGCTTATATCTAGAAAGCTTACTAATGCCGTATCATACCAGATTTACATTAATACATATGGTAAACACTTTAATGAATGAGCTGGACTTTCACCTGAATGTTGCAGGTGCGAAAGTTTCTGGCAGGACCCACACAGCTCGACCCTCCATCTGTCCTGTAAGATACAGAGATAGACATCATTAAGCAATGGCAAATAAACGCCTAATTACACCATGATTAGTGATCTGAGTAATGATAAAAAAAAATTGATAGGATAGGTTAGGTGTTAGCATCAAATCCCTGTTATTTATCAAAAAACAATGTGTTTTACCTATGACTTTTAAAACAATAGATGTCCCAAAAGATCTGTAACATGAAAACTCATGAAGTATAGTCTGAAGCAACAACTGAACGGTCAAACCACAGTAGGTCTGATCTTTAATCATAACACCACATTCCATAGAAAAAAGGGAGCTTTAACAGGAAAAAAAAAAAAAAAACATAAACAAAAAAATATTTCTGTAAAAAATAATCATAGAAAAGTGCTCTGCATAGCTGGATACTCTGAAGGCAGCTTATAAAGCCTTCTCTTTTATTCATTTAGCTTGAAATAAAACTAGGTGTGGAGGGCGTAGCCACCCAAATTTCCATACCTTGAGGCAAATATTGTACTGTGAAGGCAAGATGAAACAAAGATACAGTACAACTACTGCTCAGTATGTACTAAAACGAGATTCTTTTCCTTGGCTTTTATCGATTCCATAAAGGAGCAGGCTAAGCAATTCCAGTTTGCCTCATCTGTTAGTTGTAATGCAGCCGCCACAACAACAGTCAAAAAACGCAGCACTGAATCCAATATAAACCTGCTGGTGGCATTTGACCAACAGTCTGACACCACTGCAGGCTGTACATGAGTCACACACAGGGCTGTCTGAAAGGAAATGTCGGGAGCTTAAAAATAAGTTTCAATAAGCGAAAACATACTTTACCCAACTAAAGCCCAGTCTTGGTGAAAAAAGTACTCTGTTACTTGGTTAAGGCGGTGTCTTCAATTGTATTTTTTCTTTCTAAGATTTATTTATTTTTTACATAATCTGTAGATCCAGTTATTAGAACATTAGAACAACCTAGAACAAGAACAGTCCATTCAGCCCAACAAAGCTCAACAGTCCTATCTACGAAATTTTTCTAAAATAACATCAAGTTGAGTTTTGAAAGACCCTAAAGTCCTATTGTCGACCATACTACTTGGATATTTATTCCATGTGTCTATGGTTCTCTGTGTAAAAAAAAAAAAGAAATGTTTGGGTAAAATTTACCCTTAACATATTTCTAACAGTGTCCCCGTGTTCTTGTTGAACTCATTTTAAAGACTCTGTCTCAATCCACTGGACTAATTGCCTTCATAATTTTAAACACTTCAATCATGTCACCTCTTAATCTTCTTTGTCTTAAACTGTAAAGACTCAGCTTTTTTAATCTTTTTTCATAACTCATCCCCTGTAGCCCTGGAATCAGTCTAGTTGCTCTTCTCTGGACCTTTTCTAGTGCTGCTGTGTCACACAGGACTCCAGATGAGGCCTCACCACTGTGTTATAAAGCTTGAGCAGAACCTCCTGTGACTTGTATTCCACACATCAAGGCACTATATAACCTAATGTTCTGTGTACTCCTTTGGACTTTGTAAATGAATTCACAAGTCTACCCTCTGTGAAAATTTAACAGGTGCCATCAATTGGGTATTTCACCTGGGAAGAAATAAAGTTTGTTCTATCTATCTATCTATCTAGTATTATTATTAATTACTGGTTTTGCAAGAACTTTGCTGCCTTTCATCTTGAGTTTGAAGCAGCATTGTATTTTATAATGGCCACAATAGGGAACATTAGTGTATCTGGCAACAGACTGAGACCCTTTTTAGGCTTAGATTCACCATTGCAACCAATGCCCCCTATGGCACTTGACTGGATTAGACAGTTAGAAAATGGAAAGATCGATAAAACTTTACACAGCACGCTTATTGTAACTGAGTGGTGCATGCTAAAAGGTACTATGGCTGGATAGATCATTTAGACAATTCACTTTGGTAGGTTAACTAATAACTTAGTTGTTACAATTGAAAAGGCAAAGTTTCTATAGGACTTTTACTAAGCAGTTTTTCTAATAATGAATTATTCTTTCATATACAATATGTACTTAATTTCTATTATTATTATTATTTTTACATTCTTTGCTTTTTCCTTTTTATCATACATTCTTGCTTGCACTCTTATTCTTATCAGTCAGCACTTCTTGGACTGTGCCAGAAGAAAGTTTATTGTTTCCAGAGACTTCTACAACAACTGCTGATCAGCTAAATACTGGGACTTCTGAATTGAGACCTTCCATAACATCTTGCAGGAGATTAGGAATGAGTAATAAAAAACTGGAGACTGTAAATGTTTATACTTAATTATGATGAATATGAGGCAAAAGAACTATTATATACCTTTACATCATTTGAAACTTTATGAAAACAGAGAATGAAACTATCGTAAAAGAATGAAACATAAAATTAAATCATAGTTAAGGTAGAATAAGCCTTCTAAACTGACAATTAGGAATAACGAACGTTACTAGAATCTAATTATGGACTGAATAAAATGCACAAGAGAGACCTGAAGTCTAGGAATGGAGATAGTGGAAGAAATGGACCTACTGACAGAGAAAAACACAAACATTTCTAAAAGTGAATTTAAGTCAGCTTGGTGAATTATATATCTTCTGGATAAATGTTCTGAACCTTTGAAAAAAATGACAGAGGACAAACATGTATGTCACTCATCAGATACATTTAAAATTAACCTTATGAATCACCTAACAGATTCAGCATCCTAGGTTTAAGTCCCCCATCTGTCTACTGTATGTGTGAATATTAAATGCCTTCCAAATGTCAATGGTAGTTTTCAAAAAAAGAACTTTGGTCAACCTTCCACTTCCCAAAAGACATGCAGAAGAGGGCCTGTAAGTGTGGAAACTTTAGAAACTGCATTGAGTGGCTCCTACCTTACACATGATGTTGTCAGAATAGAGTCTTACTTACGCAACCCCTAAATTAAATTTAGAAGGTTTGCGATTGTTGAAAATGTAAGAGAACATTAAGTAAATCAACTCGAGTCTTTATTTTCATACCATCCATACGCCATATTGCAGCATACAGTGGCATGAAATAACTCTGCCTGCGGTGTACACATAAAACAGAGGACAGGTGTAAAACAGGTAAAGAACAACACTGTACTAGAAATATGGAAAGATGGAAAGACAGATAGATAAAAGGTAAGTGAACAGATAGAAATAAATAAAAAATAAAGACAATATATCTAAAATCTAACAAAAAAAACTCCAAAACCAACATGACTATGTTAATCACTAAAATATTTAAGTGAAGAGTAGGAATGGATTGATTAAATAAACAGGAGTTTCAGTGGCCATGGAGAGCAAAAACTGAGTAGCCAATCAATAGCGAACAGGAGAAATGATCACTGAAACATATGAAACACTCTGCATTTATGAAGTGGAAGGTCACATAATGGGTCTCTGAATAATATAGAAGAGCACATTACTATATCATAAATTAAACTATCTTGCTAACCATATTTTCAAACTCGCTTATTCCATGCAGAGTCATGGGGTTTATAAATTAATTTAGTGGTGCGCTGTCATGCAGCGGAAAAGTAGCAAAAAAATATTCTTTCAAATGAAAAAAGATGTAAAATCTTTCCACAACCATGCACTGATGGCCAAGCCCAAATTTTAGAAACAAAAATGGTGAGCAAATTCTAATGTAATGCACCTCATTACAGTCCTGCACACTACACATAGATTGCTACCAGGCCAGGACCTTAGGGTCTGATTAGTGCACTAACATTCAGCTCTATTTCATGACACCAATTCAATTCACACAAACCTTCTTAAACACAATTAAGCTAAATGAGTGGGGCGTGGCTTTGAGTGGGTGGGGTGTGCTTAGTGCCTACCCAATGAAAATTTAGGAAAGATAAACTTGTAGCTTTTTCTGCCATTTAGTTGTCATCCTTTCATATTTAGAAGGTTACCCAAGGATGATGCAATGAAGCATATAAAGCAAAACACCGAAAAATTTTGCAGAAAGTATTTGCGAAGTTAAGGCACCAACAGATGATGGAGTGCAGAATGTAGCTTTTATTTAATACACAAAGTAAACAGTGTAAAAAATAAAACTTTATATATAATTCATTACTATGGCTGTCTGTTTGTCTGTCCAGGATTTTAAATCACCTGTAGCTCGCAAACCGTTTGACCTATTGACCTCAAATTTGGTACACATATATTATGTGCCGTCTACTAACCGCTTTCGGGGTGATGATTGATCTCCAAGGTTATTCCTCTTTTTATTTATATTTTATTTTATTCTAGAATCAACTCTCAGCAGCAGCCAGCAGGGGGGCTGTGTGGCATATGCGTACCAGCACCGTTCTCATCCCTACCACCTTCGCCGTCACTTCCCCTACCTCTTCATATCTTAAATCATTCTTGAGGCAGATTGAAAACTTAAGTGCCAGCTCAAGTGAAAAATTAAAAAACGTACTAAGTAATTTCAACACAAACACTGACTTAATCAGTTTTAATGCGAAAAGATGCCGACGAAAGAAGAGAAAAAGCGGGCCAATAGGGTGGAAGAAAAGAAGAGCTGCTCGGGAAGCACCAAGTACATCAACCTCTGAGCAAACGAATGCTAAACGTACAGAGAAAGAGGATGAAAACTAGGAATGCTCAAGTCAAGTGTATTCACTGCATGTTATCATGCAGTGCATCATAACTGTAAATAAATAAACTCTAATATGTCTATGTGAGGTGGAACAGAAATAGCTGACTTCAAAAGTTGTACTGGGCACATGAACTTGGAAAGCAGTGACAAATGTATCAGCATTTAGTGATGTCAGACTGAAGAAGCATGGGCAAAGAAAACAATCCAAACTATGGAAGTGCTTCTGCTTGACGATTAAGCACCCACCATCATCAATGCAGCAACTAGAGTGAGCAGATAAAAAAAACTGTGGCCAGCCAGGAGTTGAAACATGGTGTGGAGCTTGGCTCGGACAAAGGCAGGCGCATATGTTCATGTCACCCACAACATATTTATTATACATGCTGTACAGTGCTCAACAACCCCAAAAGTCCTGGCCACAACACAAATGCCTTCTTCCTTCAGGCCACCTCCTTGCCTCCTCTAAGACTTCATCCTCTACACTCCCGACTCCAGCCATCGAATGGAGGGACGTGGCCCCTTTTATGCTTCCCCGGATGTGCTCCAGGTGTGTCCCGGCAATCTTCCACCGACATGCCCCAGTGTGGCAGAAGTGCCGGCTGCATCCCTGGAAGCTCTCCGGGTGTCCCTGCTCCTCTTCCCCCCAGCACTTCCGCCACACCCGTGCTGAGGTTCAGGGCTCCAAGGGCATAGGGGTGTCCCCTGGCGGTGACCACAGGCCCCTACAGGGTTGAGCTTCAAAGCTCTGTACCCGTGGCCCCCATAGGTACGAGGGTGGTCGCCCCCACATGGTCTGGGGAAGGCGCAAGCCCTCCTCCGGTCCTCCTGGGCGTCCCGGCCAGGTCACCACCCCAGCCATCTCCGACAATGGAAACAAAGTTTCATCCAAACAGTGAGAATGGAAAATGTAATGGAGGAATATACAGAGCAGTTTATTTAAAATGACTGACAGAACGAAAATCACCAAATTAAAAATTTTTTGCTATGAAAGCAGTAACCCTCAAAAATACCAACATATACAATACAAACGTAGTGTCATGAAGTGCAATAGGAGTTCATGGGCCCCTGAGCCAACAGGGGGTCACTGAATTCAGATATTCAATGGTATAACTGTGGCAATAACAGTCTATAGGGTGTTATTAGAATCAAAAAGCTAAAACTGAAAGGTTTAAGTAAATGGAGTGTGAGGGATTGCCGGCAGTGTATCCCGGCCAACACCCCCAAACCGCCAGATGGAGCCATCCCTGCAACATGGAAGGGCCCCGAATTCCAGCAGGGCATCATGGAACTTGGAGTCTTTCATCACAGCCTTGCTGGATACCATGGGGGCCCCCCCGAGGACAATGCAGGGAGGCCCTGGGACTTATACTTTCCTTATAGCCCAGAAGTAATTCACAATCGTGGAAACAGAAGGAATGATATACTTCCAGGCTGAAGAAAAGAGGAGTTTTGATCTGACCCGGAAGTGCTAGGAATCACATGGACGGTTGGGGGGGAATCAGAGGTATTTCCGGGTCAAGGACTTTAAAAGGGACTCTGAGAAATCCCAGCAGAGAGCCGAGTTGGGAGGAAGGGTGACAGGGCTGCTGGGAGTGGAGGTTTATTGTTATTGTAGGTTATTGATATATTATTAGAGTATTGTGGAGTAGTGGTGCTCCGTGCACATTATTATTATAATAAATAATAATTCTGGACTTTTACCTGGTGTCTGATGAGTGGTCTGAGGGTTCAAGGGGTCAAGAGCGCACAGGAGTTAAAAAATAAAGAGCCAAACATGGCTGGAAAACCACAGCAAATGTATTCTGTCAAAGCAATCAACGAAAGGAGAAGATATAGTATTTGTAAATACAAAATATTTCAATACTCATGAGCAGATTATATTATTCCATGACAAAAGCAACAATTTTTTTACAAAGTGATAATGTGAACATGATCCAGATAAACTCTAAATCTGTTAAAAAAAACTCAAAATGATCACAAATTCAAGAATGAGCTGAATGATGCAGGACCTTGTGACAGTGGAACAAAGAGGTAAATGAAGCAAGAAAACATGAATGAAATTCTACAAAAGTAAATTTAAAAACCAGAATACCGATGGGGAAACGGTAGGAGGGTAAATGATAGACATACAGTAGCTGGGAAAAGGAAACACACTTAAAATGAAAATAAGCATCAGTGAAAAAAGGTGGAACTTAAAGTAAGATTACAGTGAAAAGTACACTGGAGATTTAATTGTTGTACTAGGATTTTCTCGGCTTTGATAGCCTGTGGATGGCTGCCACCGACTGGAGACAAACTAAAACAGAAGCATGGCAGCAAAGAAAAGAAGAGTCAGGTATCTGCTGGGAAATTACCATTGTTTTAAATGTTGCCTAAATGGGAGCAGATGTATGTAAATACACAAATTTCAGCTTCACAATGGGATCAGGAAAGGGATCTAGTATGAATTAAGAAAAATGTAAGCAAAGAAGGGATGATAAGTTTTGCCTTCAGCAATGCCGGAAATTTAAATTCTCTATCACACATGTGCGTTGGAGGATCTCCTCACAGGTTCGATTGAGGTATGTGATAACCCACCGAGGTTAGAGGGGACGCTTTTGCTAACATTCTCTTCTCTTTCTTCCCGCAGCTCAGGGAAATCACCAGGGGCCTCATGCATAATGCCGTTTGAGGGCACTTAGCCCTGCCCTGTACAGAAGGAGGTGTCTTTTGCATCAGAGAAACCTGCAAGACAGAGCTCTAGTAAACGAACCTAAATTCTGTAGCTAAGAGACAAATACTCTTGTTATTATATCTGCCAAAGGCTACTCGTACAAACAGAAAGAGCCACTTTTTTGTTGGACTTTGTTCAATTAAATGAGACAATCTGGTTCGTATCCCCACTTGTATTATTTCTGCAATCTGTCATTCCTGCACTCGGTCACAGGCTCCTACTTTATTTTCCTTACCTTTCTCTATATGAGGTGGTCTCAAGCTTTTTGACTTATATCAAGATAAATGAAACCCACTTATTTTAATATTATAGATAAACAAATGGATTACAGAAATAATAGAACTGTGTATATACTGACATAAGAGAGAGGATATCAGACAGAGGAGACAGACAAAAATATAATACAGAAGAGTATGCCTGTTAACTTGCTCTTGGCACAGATAAACATTTTACAATGCCAACGCCATAAGGATGATGTCCGATGTTGTGTGAAGTTGTTGCTTTTGTTGCTGCTCCAAGTTCAAGTGGTGTATTCGTCTTGTGTTGGAGTGCACATGGTTCTTTGTTCATGGTGTGTGGTGCTTTTCTCCTTTGTCTGCAGCTTCAGAGGAAAACACCTTGCTCAGTTTGGAATAAGAGTTAAGATCCTGAAGTTTGGTGCAACCAATTGTCAGCATCCCTGTTAAATGTCTTACTTGACACTAAAAAGCCTAATAAAATGGGTAGTGCCCACCTTGTCATAATAACGGCATTAGGAAAACAAAGCAAGATTGTATGAAAAACTTCTATATAGCAAAATATGGCTGGAGTGCCCGGTCGTAGTCTGTGTGGAGTGTGCATGTTCCTCTTTTACATTTCTTCTCCTCTGGGTATTCAGGTTTTTCTCCTACCTCACTAAGGACATTCCGGTTAGAGGAATAGTGATTCCATAGTCACTCTGGGTATTATTGTGCATTCTGTATATGAGGGTCTCTCAGCCTATTGTGGACTGTTTTCTGACTTTTGTGTTGTGTTGCTGGTATAGGTTCTGGTCCCCCAACACCCTGACTTGGATAAGTGGGTTGCAGAATGTTGTGTTATGCTATAGCCAGCAGTTGATAACTGCTATTTAGAAATGTATATTCGAGCAACAGCACAAGGCAGGAGTTCTGATCCAAAGTTCCATAGTCAGTATACTGCTGCCTTAAATTTAGATAAAATAACGAAAATAAAAAGTAGCTGACAAACCTGAACAGGCCAGTCATTCTTTGAAGAGGGAAATTAATCATCTGAATGGAAAAGTTACTAGGACGGCTGCAAAATGGAATACAATGTGGGTAAAGACTACAAGTTCTTGGTGACACTATGTGAATATGATTTAGGAATGATGTTAAGGACTTACTAGAAGACAAAGTCCCACAAGGCAAAAGGACACAAATAATAATCCAGACATACAGATACTGCTGCAGGCACACTTTATACTAAATACAGTATATGAGGACACAATGACAGAAACACAAATTTGGAAGACCGAAAACATCAATTGCCTTGGGTGGTGAAATGGAGGAGGATGGCTACACTTGAACAATTTCACGTAAAATTTTCCTGAGAAAGTACTGTACATTTGTGGCAAGGAAGGAAAGATGCAGTGCAAGTGACATGCAATAACTGAAACATGTATGGAGAAGAGGGAGAGAAACAGAGAGAGAGATTCATCAGGATAAATCTGGTAAAATTATTAACTAATGAGACTGATACTGGGCAGTGCTGTTCTGTTCTTCATCTTGTCCTAAAATTATTCAGTAATTATTTCCTTGAGTTGATCTCACTGAAGTTAAACACAACTACTATTAACCTAATCTTTTGCTGTTCACTGGACTGCTGTCACAAAGAACCAAATAATACAGTTTATTTTTATATAGCCCAAAATCACACAAGTAGTGCTGCAATAAGCTTTAATAGACCCTGCCTCTTGACAACCCCCAGCCTTGACTCTCTAAGAAGACAAGAAAAAAAACTCTAGTAGGGAAAAAATGGAAGAAACCTTGGGAAAGTCAATTCAAAGAGAGACCCTTTTCCAGGTAGGCTGGGTGTGCACTGGGTATCAAAAAAGGGAGTCAATACAATACAATACACAGAACAGAACACAAGTAATCCTCAATACAATATAATAGTAAAACAGAAATATTACAAGTACAGAGCAAAATTCAACAGTAGGTGATATCCCATAATACAATCTGGATTTGTACTTTAATAATAGGCGGCACGGTGGCACAATGGTGGACCTGGGTTCGCTTCTCGGGTCTGCCTGGGTTTCCTCTGGGTGCTCCAGTTTCCTCCCACAGTCCAAAAGATGCCGGTTAGGTGCATTAGCAATCTTAAATTGTCCCTAATGTGTGTGGGTGAGCCCTGCAGTGGGCTGGCGCCCTGTCCGGGAATTTGTTCCTGCCTTGCGCCCTGTGTTGGCTGGGATTGGCTCCAGTAGACCCTCATGACCCTGTCTTAGGATATAGCAGGTTGGATGATGACTGACTGACAGACCTGAACAATAAAAAATAATTTAATACAGAGGGTGGCTGTGGAAGAGTTCTTAGTTGCTCTTTTTAAAGAACATTACCACTTTGTACATGCCATATATTTAATTATTTAAAAGAACCACAATAGAAAAAACAGTGTCCCTTAACTCTGTGTTTCTCAACCTTTTATGTTTTCTTTTATATGTAAGACATTTGCAACCCTTGATGCTTTGAGCATGACTGTCAGAGTTGGTACCCCTTGGTCTGGTGAACCGAGTGCAAAGCGGGGCAAGTGTGATTGTCAGAGCAGCAACCTACTTGTGACCCACTGCACAACCCACCCTATTTTCCTAATTATAAAAAAAAAAAAAATACACTGAGTAATTAGCTATAACAATACTGAAAAATAAAAATAATGAAGCAAAAACCACAATGCAATCCCTACGTCTCTCTGGCTCTCTATCTAGAACTTAAATATGTAAAGTGATAAAATGTAGGGTTCAAAAACTTTGGGAAACTGAATATGCGATTTGATTTTGATTCTTGGGGTCTCAATTTTATTCTAAATTAATTTTCAATTCTGTATATACTGCATATATATATATATATATATATATATATATATATATATATACATATACACACACACACACACACACAGTGGGATGCAAAAGTTTGGGCAACCTTGTTAATAGTCATTATTTTCCTGTATAAATCGTTGGTTGTTACGATAAAAAATGTCAGTTAAATATGTCATATAGGACACACACACAGTGATATTTGAGAAGTGAAATGAAGTTTATTGGATTTACAGAAAGTGTGCAATAATTGTTCAAACAAAATCAGGCAGGTGCATAAATTTGGGCACCACAAAAAAGAAATGAAGTCAATATTTAGTAGATCCGCCTTTTGCAGAAATTACAGCCTCTAAACGCTTCCTGTAGGTTCCAATGAGAGTCTGGATTGTGGTTGAAGGTATTTTGGACCATTCCTCTTTACAAAACATCTCTAGTTCATTCAGGTTTGATGGCTTCCGAGCATGGACAGCTCTCTTTAACTCACACCACAGATTTTCAATTATATTCAGGTCTGGGGACTGAGATGGCCATTCCAGAACGTTGTACTTGTTCCTCTGCATGAATGCCTTAGTGGATTTTGAGCAGTGTTTGGGTCGTTGTCTTGTTGAAAGATCCAGCCCCGACGCAGCTTCAGCTTTGTCACTGATTCCTGGACATTGGTCTCCAGAATCTGCTGATACTGAGTGGAATCCATGCGTCCCTCAACTTTGACAAGATTCCCAGTCCCTGCACTGGCCACACAGCATGATGGAACCACCACCATATTTTACTGTAGGTAGCAGGTGTTTTTCTTGGAATGCTGTGTTCTTTTTCCTCCATGCATAACACCCCTTGTTATGCCCAAATAACTCAATTTTAGTTTCATCAGTCCACAGCACCTTATTCCAAAATGAAGCTGGCTTGTCCAAATGTGCTTGAGCATACCTCAAGCGGCTCTGTTTGTGCTGTGGGCAGAGAAAAGGCTTCCTCTGCATCACTCTCGCATACAGCATCTCCTTGTGTAAAGTGCGCCAATGGTTGAACGATGCACAGTGACTCCATCTGCTGCAAGATGATGTTGTAGGTCTTTGGTGCTGGTCTGTGGGTTGACTCTGACTGTTCTCACCATTCGTCGCTTCTGTCTATCCGAAATCTTTCTTGGTCTGCCACTTCGAGCCTTAACTTGAACTGAGCCTGTGGTCTTCCATTTCCTCAATATGTTCCTAACTGTGGAAACAGACAGCTTAAATCTCTGGGACAGCTTTCTGTATCCTTCCCCTAAACCATGATGGTGAACAATCTTTGTCTTCAGGTCATTTGAGAGTTGTTTTGTGACCCCATGTTGCTACTCTTCAGAGAAAATTAAAGGAGGAGGGAAACTTACAATTGACCCCTTAAATACTCTTTCTCATTATAGGATTCACCTGTGTATGTAGGTCAGGGGTCACTGAGCTTACCAAGCCAATTTGAGTTCCAATAATTAGTTCTAAAAGTTTTGGAATCAATAAAATGACAACGTGCCGAAATTTATGCACCTGCCTGATTTTGTTTGAACAATTATTGCACACTTTCTGTAAATCCAATAAACTTCATTTCACTTCTCAAATATCACTGTGTGTGTCTCCTATATATATATTTAACTGACATTTTTATCGTAACAACCAACGATTTATACAGGAAAATATTGACTATTAACAAGGTTGCCCAAACTTTTGCATCCCATTGTGTATATATATATATATATATATATATATACTAGCCATGTGCACCCAACTACGTTGCACGTGTTAAAGTTGTCTGTGAAGGGCTCCCTGTTTAAACGAGGCTGCCAGTCATGAACTGGGCCCTTTGTCGCACAGCATTATGATTTTTTTATAAGGGAAACAAAATTACAAAAGAAAACCCTTGGATATTGATTCGATAGGAACGCCTACTCGGAATCACTGTCCAAATCGTAATTATGTGGTGGTGTAGGAGTATTTCTGCTTCTGTCCGTTCACAGTCCGTCTCGTTTTCACAACGCTGTCGTTTCCGCTCATGATCTCTTCTCAAGCTTTCTCCAATCTCGCAGGTTGCTTTGTGGCAATCCAAAGAGTAAGGCAATATACACGGAGCAATGGTTATAAAAAGGGGGACACATAGGTATCCAGGCTCTTTAAAGCATAAATAGGGATCACTTGACTGACATGTGAGCAAGCCACGGTACAACTGTGAGACGCGCAGCACTCGTCGGCTACAACGTAACCATGATAATTTCCGGAACGTGCGGTTACGTTGCCATTCATTTTACCCACTGTCTTTCTTTCATTCATATGTTATGTAGGCACATACCTTTTATCTTCAGCAATCTCATTCTCTAACCAGGCCTCAGTAGCTAACCAGCGTAACACTGTCCACCACCCCTTTCGTTATTCCGGCACATTGTTTACATCCGTGAGTAACAACAACGTACTAAACTGGAAAGTGGGCTACACATGCGTGGAATTCATGGACAAACAAAGACCAAGATCTAAATGAAGATCTCTTTAGTTAATTTAAAGCACAATTTGTTTAGTTTGAATGTCTGTGTTTTGAGGTGTGACTGGAGAGTACTACAGTCTTCAGTAGTATAAGCCTGGAGGAGATTCTTAACGCAATGCCTATGTGTTATCTGTCTCTCTACTGCCATCTAGTGCTTCTTCTTCTAATTCATTCCCGGACAAACAAAGATCAAGATCCAAATGAAGATTATATATAGAGATATATACATACATACATACATACATACATACATACTTACAGCCTCATATAAGACCTCCTTGACCACATTTACTCAACAAATAATGCCGTGCCATCCATGACGAATATTTGTTAATAGTTTTCATATTGTAACCAATAATTGATGGGAATTCAAATTCATAAGATGGTGCTCTATTCTCCTCTTTATTACAGACAAATGATTAATCCCTATTTTGTGTTTTATGTTATTTTGGTTATTCTTTTATATATGTATTTATATATGTCAACTGGCCATACTTCATCAATCGGTTAATGGACAGATACTGATGATTTCCATTTATGTTTAATCAGTTTCTACCTTGTTTTCTGTGTGTTTTGACAGATCTGTATTTCTATGTGTACCAGTTCTGTATATAGTAGTTAGTATAATCTATACTTGTATTTTAACTCAGAATTGTACTCTGTGTCTGCATTGAATGAAGAGCACTATACATGAAACAAGTTGTATATTATTTTCCAGTTTTTAATGAAATCTAAGAAGTTCAAGTGTAGTAATTAACCTGAAATGGTACAAAGATAAGCAGTAAACTGCCAGAGATTAAAAAACTGACAAAATACATTATTTACAGAATTATACAAAAAGGCAATTTTCAGGAAGTAAGTAATTGGTTTACAACTTACAGTTTTTTTTGCAGCAATGGAAGTTACCATATATACTCATGTATAAGTCGGTTAAAAATCGGTCATAAAATCAGAGCCCGACTTATACACCCGTTCAAAAATTGCAACACTTACATTTTTTTTTTTTTTTACATCTTCTTGCCTCATATCAGTTTCTCAGACACATCGAATTTTGTTGCAGCAGCACAGTTACCAATTTCTTTCACTACTTCAATGACTTTTAATTTAAAACCAGCTTCATATTTTCTTCTGATTGAACGCTCCATTGTAAATAAGGGATGCTCTTACGATAAAGGTGTATGAGGGTGTGAGATACAAAAAACACAAATCAGTGCAAATGTCACTTCAGAATAGTTTGGGTATCACTGTGTGGTCACGTAGGCACAATACATAGAAAAAAAGAGGCAGTGTGCTCCATGGTTACTCTCTCAGGTGCGTATTAGCATATCATAATCTCTCGGACCAATAGCATGAGTTTTCCACATTCGACTTATACGACTGACATTATAAAATACCAGAAATTATACTGTAAAATCAAGTCCTGACTTATCCATGAGTATATACGGTACTTAAGCCTTGAAAGTTGATGGCAAACAATTTCTACAGGTGTCCCAAATTTTGTCAACTACTTACAGATCCTCTGTTTACACAAATGTGATGCTGGAATAAAAAGGCAATTAAGAAAGAAAGACAGATAGACCATTACAAGCCTTCAAAGTGTAGGACTTTCCATTACATAAACTGCACAGAAAGCCAAGGTGTCAGTAAGCCTACCTAGTGTCCTACATCATCAAAACAAACTTGGAAACTGGAGGAAATTCTAACAGGATCAGGTCCGGCCAACCCAAAGCCACAACAGAATCAGAAGACAGGATTCTCAGAGTCAACAGCTTACTTTCAAAAACATGGTTGACAACTTGTATGAGATTCTTAATCCTTACTATTGAATGCATTATTAGCTATTCTCCTGTCATAACAGGATCAACTTTAGTTAAAATGTTTTGCTCTAGAATGGCTGAGGAATATCTAACTTGGCTTTGGTGTTCTTATTAGCATATCAAGGTTTCTGCATTGGCACCTTGTCTTTGATTTAATTTTGCCCTACTGTACACCCTTCTGAGGATGAAGCCATGAACATTCGTTGAAGTGAGAAGGGCCTGTAGAGTATATGACTTAATTCTAGGAATCGTTATGACTTCATGTAAAAGTTTGAATTAATTTTTATAAATACTTAGTGGGATAGCTGCTATTGTAAAGACTAACTACCATCCCAGACTTTTTTATATTTGAAACAATATGGCTACTACTGCCATTTGGTGTAGCCCAAAGGGATTTGTAACCACCTCCAAGCTAACGGACATTGTAAACACGATTCTTACCGATTTAAATGATTCTTTGGAAAACAAAATGATGATGTGTCTACAGTCCACATGTGGACAATATGACTCTGTCTGAACAATGAAACATGCTTTAAATGTCTATTGGGCAGGGCTGTCCTAAAACCAAGCCTGATTCTTACCTAAAGCATTTCAATAGCTGGTCCTAATAATAATTTCAATTGAGCTAGTTTCACTGTGCATGGCAATAACAACTTCATATGGGAACATTGCATGTTTGCTTATTTGCCACATCAAATAAATCACAAACCTAGGTGACTTTTTACTTTTTGATTTTGTTAGTTCCCACTACATATTACTACAGGTCATAAAAAGATCTAACTAAATGCACTGTAAAAAATATGAAATAATACTAATAGCCAAACAGATTATCTGCATTAGTATAACTAGAGTATAATTAATTAATATTCTTTGAAAACATGTATAAAAAGCTTTGAAAATAATTTACAGTCTCGGCTTTCTTTACCACAACTGTTACACTAACACACAGTTTATTGTACAACAGAACAAATAATTATTAACTATGGCCACAGACATCATTCTTTCTAATACCTGAATCTTCCATATTTCTTCTTGCCACTAGCCACAAAACCACTAAGCAATTAGCTTGAGGGTAGTTGTTACCTGCCTGAATGATGAAGGTTGTTATTCAAAGCCAGATCATTCACTAGGTTTTCACCACTTACTCCATCATGCCACACCACATCCAGAGCTTTACTCTTTGCAAGGAAGAACACTGCACCCTGAATCTTCAACCACTGCACTTTGGAAACTAACCAGACCACAAGGTCTCAATTGTACAAATGAGGATACATGTACTGCCAGAACATGAAATATACATTACCACAAGAGCAACACATTCAGGGACCAGGAGACAAACCACAGCCAAAATGTTGTAATGAGGAGATCAAACAATACTGAGCAAGTATTATTGTGCACAAGTAATTTGCACAAAATTCAGTTTTTAGAAAATCAAACATGAGAAACACACATAGTGAGCTGTAAATATATCCACAATACTGGAAAACCTTTAAGTACATGATGCTGAACTTTACTGATGCAATGATAATATCAGGCACATTTGGTCATCCAAGCATAGCAGCCATACACAAAAAGTCCCCAAAATGGTGGTCCCGAAGAATGCAAAAAATTATTTTGAAGCAGTAACGTGAAAAAATATTATTTTAAACAATCTCAAAAATAATACAATGATAGAATATTTATTCTTCCTAGCAAAAAAGAGAGCAAAAAAGAACAAGAACATAAAGAAATGCACAGAGGAGACATCAAAAATATAAACCAGAGCAAAATGATTATTAATAAAGCACTGTCTTCCTCACCTCAGGTTCTAAATATCAAAGGAACACTCCATCCAAACATGTTTTTTTTATGTTACTTATCCCATGTAGTTTGTGGTGATTGCTGAGAAAAAATTGTAATGTCATGTTTTCAGAATAAAAATAATTTCTGATAACATATAAGCCTATGGTGACAAGTTCTGGACAACCGCAAACAATATCAAGACATTCATGAAAAAATCTCCCATTACTTGTGTTGCATAATCCAGTTGTAAGCTCACAACAGACAAAAGGCATGTGTTTTTACTAAAATAATGTTACATTGGTCAATTCCAGAAAAAACGTTCTTGTTAACTTAAATTGAACGTGCTCAGATATTTGAACTATAGGCCTGCCTCCCTTCATTACATTTATATTCATATTCACAACTTGAGTAGCACACCAGACCATTTCTTGAGCAGGATCACCAGAGGCTACAGATTATTCTAGCAAGTACAAGGTGCAAGGAAGGAATAACCTCCTGGACAGGACACCAGTCTTTCACAGGGTGAAACACACTTCCACACTCCCACCCACTAGGGCCAATTAAGCTTCTCCAGTCATCCAAAACTGCAATTCTTTGGACTGTGGGAAGAAACTGGAGCACCCGTAGAAAACCACTGTGGACATGGGAGGGACATACCAACTAAATTCTGGGAGGACATGAGAAGCAAAACCTGGCCTCCTCACTGTGAGACACTGTGCCACCCACAACTGGAGTACCTCAGGATTATTTATCAGCTTCTGCTTGTTGAACCATCATGGAAATACATATATCTGAGGCACTTTCTCTTCTTTATAATGTTTTCGCTCACTTTTCTTGAACTTTTAATCTGTATAGTACACATCTTTTTGTGAACGTTACACTGTTCACATCACGTGAAAGTGCAATCTTAGCCAATGGATAGCTGTGAGTGGGCTGGACTTCAAGGGGAGGTGGGTCTTCAATTCAAACATTTGTTTATGTGTTTTGTTTTCTGAAAGTGACTATTAAAAATACATCAGTTTGGGTTGTTGTGAGCATACAACTGGATAATTTGACTTGTGGATTATGTAACACAAGCAACATGAGATTTTTTAATGGACATTTTGATGTCGTTTGCTGCTGTCCAGTGTTGGTCACCATAGACTTATATAGTATCTGAAACATTTTTTCATCTCTGTTCTTCATGAAAACATGAGATTAAAAATTATTCTTATCCATCACTGTAAACTACATGGGGTAAGTAACTTATAAAAAATACACAACTTTTGGGTGAAGTATTTCTTTATGATATACAAATGTAAGTATTGAGTAGACTGTCATAAGTGTAAGAAGATGGCTCCTGCCCTTTTTATATTTCCTCCACAGGGTAATAAAGCCCAGATTCCCAAATCCTGCTGCAAACTCCATCCCTACCTTCCCTCAGGGGAATATCATTAAGAAGCAGTTTAAAGAGCTTAAGAGCAGACTGTACACATTTCAAACACTGCCTTAGAATAAATGCCTGGTATTTGAGCGGCACTGTTGGTTCACCTGGCTTTACATGGGAAGGCAAATTGAAAGATGGGTGCCTTCCAACTTTGGGCACATCAATAGAGGAGTACACAAGACAGTGCACTGCTGAGGGCAATCAACTTGTCATGTCTGTACAGTATCATTATATT
Source organism: Polypterus senegalus (assembly GCF_016835505.1). Taxonomy (NCBI): domain Eukaryota; kingdom Metazoa; phylum Chordata; class Cladistia; order Polypteriformes; family Polypteridae; genus Polypterus; species Polypterus senegalus. The sequence goes on from NC_053171.1 coordinate 54,113,723, forward strand.
TACATGTTACAAATATGAACTTAAAAAAATAATCATGTGTGGTCTTTGAAAAATAATTCTTCTATATTTGTTTTGTTAACCTTTCATTATTGACTGCTTTAAGTGTGAGCATAGCCACAGTCTGCTTTATTGTCTGTTAAATCCTTAGACAACATAATAAAGTTGCTGCCCCAGAAATTTTTTGTTTAAATTAGGAGCTGGCAATAGGTGTATGGCTGCCTTAAGGAAAAGAGAATAAATTCTTTTAAATGCCCTCCTCAAACCCCTGATAATGAAGCTGAGCAACAGGATTGAACTTGCCAAAGTAAATTCCTGAGTGGATGATATATTTCTGTCAAGCCAAACCTGATGGAATTAAATGTTTTCTTAAAAACGCCAGAATACTTGAGCAGCAACTTTTCTCCAAAAAGTTTGTTCTGTTAAGAAACATAGTGATTGATGAGTAAACTCTCCTTCTGCACTTATTGCAAAGTCCAAAACAACAGATTTATAAAAGAAGTATACTGTATGGCTATTTCCTGTTTTTATCTAACTTGTGGATGAGCCACCACTAAACCCAAAAATAACTCAATGGAGTCTCAAATATCAAACAAGTTAGACAATCTACGCATGGCGTCACATTCAGGTGCATTGTCAATTAAGGTGCAAGTTGAAGCATTTCACATTTTTATTTACTTCTTTCAAGAGTTAGTTATTACATTTTGTTTATTAAATAGTTTTGTAACAATGAGTCATACTGAAAAGTAATAGTTATAACAGAATGCAACTGCATGCATTAGTAGGCTGCATTAAATACTTGCTTTCTAACAGCATTTTACAATGGAGTTAAAACTAGAGCACAAGAGGCTTGTGGGAACTCAGTAGCTTTCATACACAGCAGAGTCCAATTCAAGCGATGCAAAATGGCATCAAGTCATGTGTGTTAGTAGTGGAGAGTCTGTGACCAACTGTTGTTCAATTTTCTTAAACATAACATTTTTGAAAGTATACCCAATAGAGCTGTACCCAATAATTAACAATTGAAAAATATCTTTTAACTAGTGGGCTTTACCCCCTGCTCGCTTTGCGTGCCAAACGCCAGGCCTGCACTACGTGCTAGCCTCTTTGCGGTTCTACTGCTCACGTACGGGGACAATTTAAACAGATTGTTACTTTCATTGGAATTGTTACATATGCATAACAGAACTAACTATTAACCATATTAAAATATAGTAAAACGTAATAATTTGAAAATAAATTATGTTTCATGTTGCTTTAGAGTTATTCGTTGTGTAATATGATTTTGTTCTGCTTGGATTTGAAATTAACACGCAAATACTTTTTAAACTTACACTTTTACTGTAAATATTAAGCAAAAAAATGTTTTGAATTTAATTTTTGTCAATATCGCATTGAATTTTGATTCATTCCATGTTTGGAGTTACATCGTGACAACGCAACCTATAACTGCTGTGGAATATGGCCGGCAGCTTCTCCCAGCCAATACCCCCAAGCCGCCAGATGGAGGTGCCCTGAATTCCAGCAGGGCATCATGGACATTGGAGTCTTTCTTCACAGCCCTGCTGGATAATGTGGGGACTGCCAGGGAATGCTGCAGGGAGGACCAGGAACTTCTATTTTCCTTATAGCCCGGAAGTACTTCCCAGTTGAGGGGGCAGAGGAAATGACATACTTCCGGGCTGAAGAAAAGGAGTTTTCACCCGACCCGGAAGTGTTACAAATTCACATGGACTGAGGGACAGAAACACTTCCGGGTCAAAGAGTTTAAAAAGACTGAGGGAGATCCCAGCAGTGGGCCAAGTTGGGAGGAAGGGTGACTGAGCTGCTGGGAGGTGTGGAGGATTGATTATTGTTGTATTATTGTATTACTGAGATTAGTGGAGGTGGAGGTGATTTGTGCACAATTGAAAATATTAAAGTCATTATTTTGGACTTTTATCTGGTGTCTGGCGTTTGGTCTGAGGGTTCAAGGGAACGACAGTACCCCGTATCTGTCACACTGCCCATTAAGTAAATTTTTTTCTCTCTCTAATAAATAAACTGACTTTTTCAAATGTTTGTCTCTGTGATTTTTTAATTGTCTTTGCAAAAGCTACTCTAACAGGAAACTGTTAATGTTTTATTACAAATGGCATATCAAGATCTAATTTGGTGTCTAATCTTATTTGCGGGAGATGTACTACATTACCTTCCTTCGATACATCCTTCTTTCAACAGTAATTCGGGTGGTGGAAGACCAGACGGTGTTAACGGTTGTAGATATTCTTCGGATATTGTAAGTTGATGTTTTCATCTTCCGCACAATCATCACCAGCTGTTTCAGCATAGTCTATTGATAAGCATTTAACCCATTTGCTGTGTAACCGATCGTCAATTTTCGTGTCAATTCATTCGACTTCATCGTTTCTCAGTGCTCATTTCTCCGATTGAAAAACCTTTGTGATGAAATTCTTCAATAAGATTTGGACATAATACGTCTTTTTTGATTGGGAACTTAAAGTGAGGAAAACGTCAAAATTTATAAGAGCTGAGAGCGCAGGAACTGTGTCTGTCAAAAGCATTCACACGAATGAGAAATGAGAGGACCGTGTATGTGGTTGATTATGGTTGAGAGGAGGGCTGGACTTGAAAAAAATCTCATAGCCAAAGTCTCGTCTCGCAGGACTTGAAATTATATCTTTGAAAACGTCCTTTGAAAAAGGATTTCCTTTTATAATAGAGAGATATAAAATGACCAACACTAGGATAAAATTAGTATCAATATTACCCAATGAAAGGAGAAAAGAAACTGAAATAAGCTATTAGTATTAGTTAAAACGGTAATTCCTTAAAAATTACATAAATAAGTAAAAACTTGGAAAGCAACTGATTTATTGTATAATGGGAATACAAAGGATAGATGATGGGCAAGAATATCAGGGGCTTGCCACAAATATTTGTGTATATCTAGGACTGAAAGATCAGGGTCTGTGTGCTAGAGATCAGGGGTTTAAGCCACTGAAGCCCCCAACCCCCGTCCATTAATAGACCCATCTCATGTATATATCAGTTAAGGCAGCTGTACCTTTCCTGTGTTAATAATGACTTCAAACATCATTTAGCTGCAGGTGGATAATGTAGCTTCTATACAATAATAACATGGTGTACTTAATTCAGTTTTACATATGCTTATATAATTGTTTTCTCCTTCCATTTATTTCCAGTGAAGCAACCTTTTGTGTACTCTGTTTGGAAACTTACATAAAGTAGCACGAGAAGGGTGATGCTCTGTGAAGACTGGTCTCTGCTGGCTGTGTGAACTGTTTGCGTTCATGCATGAGTGCCTGCATGTGCACCCGGTCTGCCCAACATTTGACTGGCTTGCATTGGGCATCCAAGTGGCTGTCAGTTGAGTAAAAAAATATAGAAAAAATACATGTGCAAGCAACCACAACACATTCGAGCAAGCTTCAAATTGTAACAATAAAATATTTTCTAAAGTCGCAAAGAACGTTTCTCTTTTTTAACCTGGATGTCTTTGCAAATTTGCCTGTGCTTTTCATTGGGAAATTTTGACATTTAAAAACTTTAAACAGCGTGATTGCATTATACATCAATGCACCTAAAAATAAGTGCTTTATTAACAGCATTATTAAATTAACAGAGGAATAGCACAAGGGAAAGAAAAGAATGAAAACACACAAATCATCAATTGTCAAGCAGAGGCATTTCTCCCAGTTTATCACATGACCCTTTCTCCCCTCTCAAAACACAATAATCTTTCTCAGTGACTTCTTCCATAAATTCTACACAGTAACTCTGGTCTCTCTGCTCACCACTTTAAGATACTGTATGTCTTACAACTCCTGGCCAGGAACAACTCCCTAGGAGTAACTCTCAGAGTCAGAACATGATTTTAAAACCTTTAGAGTCATCTTCTTAGTATTGTGCCTAGTGACCCACTTGGTTCCTGCAACACCACACCCCAGCCTTCTATCAATGAGCCCTTCAAATTGCGGATACTATGACATTTATAATGTGAAGCAGGTAGCCACATATAATTCCATAGGTGTCCTTCCTACGACCTGTTGTACTGAGTAACTCTTACTGCATTACACAGGGCCCCCATGCCCCTTCCATTGCAGAGTAAGCTTCTAAACTTTCAAGCCAGGAGCTCCTAACATGAACCCAATTCACATCTTAGTAACAATGGGGCTTGACTTAGCTCGTAGTCACTGCCAATATAGCCTTTACTAGAGTACCTTATGACCCATCTCCTGTAAACAGGTCAAGATTCATAAAGCATCTGGTTCAAAGGTAATTTCAGGGCACATTTTAAATGAGATATTTAATTTCTCACTAGGAAAACCTAAGGTTCTCCACCTGCTTTAAAAACAAAACAAAATTTTGTGCCCAAGGGAAAATGTAGACTGTTTCAATGACTACAAACTGAGCACTCAGTCTCATTGTGATGGAAATCTTTAAGAGACTGGCATTGGGACACAAACAGAAGAATGGTTTATCTACCTGAAAATACTTTGTTAATGTAGAACTATGTTATTAAGTTGTAAGTCATGTCATGTAATTTATCACCCCCTGCAAGTCCTAGTTGTGTAATCTGACATCTTCAAGGTGATGAGATACAGCAACCACAGTCATTAAGGTTGATGTGCTCTGCAACTACAAGTTGTATAATGTGATGCCAGCCTTATAAATTATAGCTTGGTGTTTCACACTGTTGTACCATTAGAGATGATAATCTAGCTCTTCAACTTGGGACCACTCTCTGCAAATGAATTTTGTACTTTGTAACTGGCAGATTCTAGGAACTGGCAACATCACTTCCTTCTCCTCAACACAGACAGCCTACACAGTAGTGTGTTTCCGCCATTGTTCCTTCCACACCTACAGCTGTGTATCTAAATGCAACACCAATCATTTTCATTAAATTTGCTGATGACACCACCTTAATAAGTCCTAATTACTAAAAATGATGGAATAGTCTTGCAGAGAAAAAGTTTGCCTGCTGTCAGGCATTAGTGTCAGACCAACAGTCTCAGTCTTAACTTCAGTAAAACCACGAGGCAGGTCAAAGACTTAAGGAAGCAGAAGAGTGTCAGTAGGTTTAAACTTCTCAGTCTCTATTACTGATAAAATGGGTACAACTCACCTTGGTTTAACAGGGCTTACCAATGACTACTTCTTCAGATGTCTGTGTGTAGGCCAGATGTCTATATATATGCTCAATAAAATTTACAGGTGTTCAAAAACAGCTGCAAGTGTGGTTGTACTGCAAAGGCCAATTATCAACTAGACGCTGGACTGGACAACTACCAGTGAAGCCAAGCAGCCATCTGGAAGCAGGATAAAATCCTATTCTGGGCAAGGGAGCAAAAGTGTCCAGAAAATGAAAAGAGCCATACTTGGTCCACCAGGCCAACCAGGAGCTATAGGGTCCAAAGGGTCAGGGATGAACCAGATTCAGTAGCCAGACAATTGACAATGATGCCAGAAGTGGTTTTGCTTTACTCTTTATAAAGGACCTTCTAACCTCAGGCAGGTGTGCTTGTAGTTGAGAGTGGGCAGTGATAGGGGCTACGTTGAGGACAAATTCGGGGGACAAGACAAGGTTCAAGGCAGGGCGAAGCCTGAGTGAGGCTAGTTTTGTTATATATTATGCATCCCACTGTCTATTTATTATTTGTTAGGTATTATTCTGCCTAACCTCAACAAATCCCCTTTTTGTTGGACTCTGTTAGTATCTATGCATTCTTTTGGGTTTGGGGCCTACTCGAGAGTACCCCCAGAACTCCATTTGCTGTACAATGAAGGCCATCCTCAGTGGTACATGCTTAGCTCAATACCATGGACCTATACAAAAGACATTGAAGTATGCTCACAGCATCATTTGCAGGGATGCTAGACATGCTACCTTAGAAAGGCTAACAGAATGATTACAGAAAATTATGGAAAATGGATGGATGGATGGAAGTCCTGAATATCATACACAAAGACTATATTTCAGTCCTGCGCTGTATATTTGCACTGAAAAACTTTATTTCTTTCGTCATTTTATATCGGCTACCTATTGTCACTTCCCAGGGAACTGGCAGACAGGTCAGAAATATCTCAGTCAAGCTTCACTCTATCATGCCTGCTGTGCTGGAAGCCATTAACTGACTGTCAAGATGCTGCATCCAGTTTTCATATGGTGTGGTTGCACATACATAAAACATAACAGGTTTTCGAAACCTAAAATTTGCAACAATTTGCTGCAGTTTCTGTTTCTCCTAATGTAATCGGATCACTTTGCTGCACTAATATTCCAATAAGGGCACCTGGTGAGAATGAAGCTGCATTTGTGAACAAAGAGCAGTGACATTCCACTAACGCACAAGTCATCTGTATTTTTAACCATGCCACACCGTACTTTTGAATACAGGTGTTATTGTGTTTTTCAATGGGGGACAAAGTTTGCCAACTGTGTTCCGTTGCTTAGTGTCATTCAGTGACCCTCCGCATCATCAATCGTGCTTTACTTCCTCACAGTGCTCAATGCTTTGTGAGAGCTTCTTCTCTCCATCCCCAGATTGTCAATCATGTAGCTGCTTCGTGGTGTTCTAAGCTTCATGTTAATCCCAACCCCAACCTCATCCTGCTCTGAGAGAATAAATCCTTTCGGAACCTGTGGATGTTATTCATGTCCACTTTTTGTCATAAGCATATTTTCAGGCTCGAATCCAAGTTAAGCTTTACAAAAGAGATTGCAGGTGTGGAATTGTTCCCCTGGTAGCATCATGTTGGTGCTCAAAAAGCTTCGGATTTTGAAGCATTTCATATTTTGGAATTTTGGATTAGTGATACTCAACCATTAGTACGCTTCCTTTATGCAACTTTATGGTCTGGGATATGTTTGTTATTCAGATGAAACTCAGAGTTCTTTCACCACCTGGTCCTATTCAATGTTTACAAGATAGGGCGCTGTCCATTTATCTATCCATCCATCCTCTTCCGCTTATCCGAGATCGGGTCGCGGGGCTAGCAGCTTGAGCAGAGATGCCCAGACTTCCCTCTCCCGGGCCACTTAGACTAGCTCTTCCGGGGGAATCCCAAGGCGTTCCCAGGCCAGCTGAGAGACATAGTCCCTCCAGCGTGTCCTGTGTCTTCCCCGGGGCCTCTTCCCAGTTAGACATGCCCGGAACACCACACATGGGAGGCGTCCAGGAGGCATCCTGATCTGATGGCTGAGCCACCTCATCTGACTCCTCTCGACGTGGAGGAGCAGTGGCTCTACTCTGAGCTCCTCCCGGATGACAGAGCTTCTCACCCTATCTTTAAGGGAAGACCCAGACACCCTGTGAAGGAAACTCATTTCAGCCGCTTGCGTTCGCGATCTTGTTCTTTCAGTCACTACCCACAACTCATGACCATAGGTGAGGGTAGGAACGTAGAGCAACCGGTAAATTGAGAGCTTTGCCTTACGGCTCAGCTCCTTTTTCACCACGACAGACCGATGCAGAGTCTGCATTACTGCGGACGCCGCACAGATCCGCCTGTCGATCTCCCGCTCCATTCTTCCCTCATTCGTGAACAAGACCCCAAGATACTTGAACTCCTCCACTTGGAGCAGGATCTCGCCTTAACTAGTTGGGGGTAGCCGTTGGTGCACTCTTCAAGCTGATGGTCTAAGGCCAAGGATATGCTTAATAGCACATGAAGTGTGAGCTTGAGGACGCTCCTGCTGTCTATACTTGCATGCGTACTTTAAGTAAATCTGGAGGATTCCACCAGGTGGCAGTGCGAGAAATCATCACGGTGAGGAAACAATGTTTGGTTTCACTGTTTTGTGTGTTTAGGGAACAAAGATGGTTAAGGAATAAAGAACAGCAACACAGAAGATGGTATGCAAGACCTTTAAGTGTATAGTATCATTATAATGGGGAATATGCAATGCTTTTGTTGCCTATGCGAGAAATGGATGAAGAAAAGCACCATAATAACACCATAAAGACAATTTCATGTTAGCATTTAAGTTTAATGATTTGCTTTAACACATCAAACCATTCATCAAACATCAAAGCATGCAGATTGATCCTGTTGGAGCTACACGCCTGCTGTCATACTTTGATAGTAAACAACGATTCGGACATCACTTTTCAAAACTTGAACACACATGCCACCCATATTTTTCGCACCCACCACATGACAAACCAACTCAGGGTACCATATTAGGAGCCGAGTGAAGCCATGCAACGGGTGACACCTCAGCACCACGCTAGCTCAGATGGAATAGGACCAGGGTGAGCTTTTTTTTATGGTGGCCGGTGTGCCAATTCTGCCACCAACACCCAGGTTTTTCCCTGCAGGTTGGAGGCCATACATGCAGGGCTGGATGCAGATTAACATCATACCCAGGACGGAGAAATTGCAGGTTAAGGGCCTTGCTCAAGGGCCCAATGAGGAAGAGTCAGCAATGGACCTGCAGAAACCTTTTGAAGCTGAGAAAGACTGTCCACTTTAAGAAAAAGACTCAGGGCATTTTAAATGCTGTCATGAATGTGAAGCTCACAGGCTAAATCCAGAGGATCTATGAAAAAAGACCTTGACGAACATCATAAAAATATTACCTAGTTTACAAAGATGTCTTCATCTCTTTCAAAGCTACTAACCTCTGAAATGATATCACCTGTAAAAGAAAACCCTAAGGCTTTATTGTGACCATGATAAACTTATCGAAGACCAAGGTAACTGTATTCAACATATCTCTGTTTCTTTCAATATGTAATCAATTAAGTACACTCCTGCTACTACTACTACAATATCAGTAGCCCATCAGTTTATTTCATAAAACTGCTTCTCCGCTAACAACATTTTCAACCTTTCATCTCAAGGTGATTAACTCCTCATGGATCCAATGCTTGCTACACTTTAAGAGGCACTTTTCAATGTTTTGTCTTGTCATTGTTAGCATTATTAACAGCTCCCTGTCTTCTGAACTTTAACCATCTAGCCTAAAAATGTCAACACCTGGACCTATTTTTAAAAAGTAGATCTCAAACCTAAGCACCTATTAAACTAACTCTCACATCCATGAACATGTTGTGACAGAGTAGCTTGAGGCACCCATGCATTCATATGATCTGCATAAACCACTCAAGTCACATTTTTCACTGTAGGCTTAAAATTACAACAGCACTGGCAAAAGTGGATAATGATTTGCCAGTGGTTTCTGGTTCTGAGTTGAGAGCATACTGTAGCATCCCAGATGCACATATGAGCTGGGACATGAGACCAGGCCAGTCCATCATCATACACACACAGACACATACACCCACACCCACACCCACACAGAGAGGAGCGCTGCTGCAGTTTAAAAGTTGTCTCATCTGCAGTCCTCTTTAAACTGTTTCTTTTACACTTCAGTGCTGCCTTAAGCTCAGTTTATCAGACTGCACTGTGTGAGAATTTACAGTCATTTTTGCTAATTGTGCAACTGATCTGAACTGGTTTAAGTCTTTTATTATCTGATAGGTAGCAACTTTGAGATTCAGTCATGCTGGGAACAAGAAAGGATTTTATTTATGCACAAGACCCTCATTTATACCATAGAGATGCAACGATAGTATCAGCAAATACACGGAACACTATTCTGGTGAACTCGGTCGAGAGATACATTAGCCCCCATGTCAAAAGTGGTTCCAAGAGGAAAATTCAAAGTACACCTTATGAGACAAATTTAGGAGTCTAACTGGACTTGTCACTATCAACTGCTAGACAGAAGCCATTAAATAGGCTAACAGTATGTTAACTTATATAGCACCCTGATGTGTGGTGTACAAGTCACAGGAGGTTCTGCTCAAGCTTTATAACACACTGGTGAGGCCTCATCTGGAGTACTCGGTGCAGTTTGGGTCTCCAGACTAAAAAAAAAAAAAAGGACATAGCAGCACTAGAAAAAGACCAGAGAAGAGCAACTAGGCTCATTCCGGGGCTACAGGAGATGAATTATGAGTAAAGATTAAAAGCTGAGCTTTTACAGTTTAAAGAAAAGAAGATGAAGAGGTGACATTATTGAACTGTTTAAAATTATGAAGTGAATTATTCCAGTTAAGGGTAAATTTCACACAAACTTTAAGAAGATTTTCTTTAAATAGAGCCACGGACACATGGAATAAATGACCAAGTAGTGGGGTATACAGTAGGACCTTAGGGGCCTTTAAATCTAAAGAACCTGGACTTGACATTATTTTGGAGGAATTAGGTGGATAGGACTGACGAGCTTTGTTGAGCTGAATGGCCTGTTCTTGTCTAAATTGTTCTAATGACAAGTGACCCCAGAATTGCTTGTAGGCTGGGGCTTAAAAGGAGACTGCTGGATATGTGGCTGGTGAGCTTGAGGTTGTGTAGAAAAGTATTTTCAAAAACTCAGCTGGCTGGAAGAAGAAAAATCAGACTTGGTGTGTGATTTTTGGAGTTTTTGGAGTTGAAGTGCAGTAGGCATCCCACCAGTTAGTTAGGGGCACTAATTTTTCTAAGAAAGCCCACTGGAGCACACATTATTTATTTTCTACTTTGCCTTTGGGTTTTGTGTGCGCTCCTTATCTGTTGAGTCTTCTTTGTACACCCTATTTTTATAATAAAGAAACACCTTCTTTAGAACCATTTGGAGTTGCTGGTCTGTGTTAGAGATCATCTCTTTGCCCTCAGTACCCCTAAACCTGTTACTGGCCCTGATACCCAAAGTATGCCACTGGGCTCACTCCTGTACCCTCGCCGTCTAACATTTAGATGTATATGCTCCCTTTATGGCCTGGGCCCTAGGATGCAATTATGTAGATGGCACTGAGATGTTTTGTACCACCTAATTTATTTTTTCTTGCTTACTAGATATGTAACTATCACATACTTTTTCTTTAATTCAAGAGTGATAAAATGAAGACAACACTCATTACACGTAAGTCCAAGTAGACTAAGCTGGATCATGTAAAGCTAATGGTTGATACTGTAGTTTTGAAGGTTTTTTGAATAGCTAGAAACTCAGTATGCAAGACATACATTTTCAATCAAGATCTTGTTATATTTTTCCTTTTCAGAAATATTTCTCATCTTAGACCATCTGTTTCTGTGATTGTAATGTCTTATTGCATGAGCTACTAAAATGAATTTTAAATAAACTGAAAAATGTTTACAGATGAACAGAATCTTGACATCATACCTACAAGCACAACAAAATCTAAACGTCTAAAGCACACAATTATTATAAAACTAGCAAAATACCCGCGCTTCACAGCGGAGAAGTAGTATGTTAAAGAAGTTATGAAAAAGAAAAGGAAACATTTTAAAAATAACGTAACATAATTGTCAATGTAATTGGTTTTGTCACGGTTATGAGTGTTGCTGTCATATATATATATATATATATATATATACACACACACACACACACACACACACACACACACACACATATATATACATATATACACATATCAACATATATATACACATACATACACACACACATACATATATACACATATCAACATATATATACACACACATATACATACATATATACACACATACACATATATATATATATATATATATATATATACACACACTAGCAAAATACCGCGCTTCACAGCGGCAAAGTACTGCCTTAAAATTTTTATTAAGAAGAAAATTAAACCTTTTTAAACTGAGGGAAAATATACCAATAATTATTTGTTAAGGATCTCTTTGTATACCACATTGTGAGTTCGGCCCTCCGGTTGTAATATGACCAAGCTGTGCGCTGAGCTTACTCTTGAGCATGTAACTTACAGTTGGCCATGTGAACAGTAATCTTGTTTCAAATCTCACAGCTTGGATTGCTGCTGTCATAATCGGTTTGAGTTTCATGGTTTGTTTCAATTACGACAGTATTTGTAGGACTTTTGCTGAAGAGACATTCGGCATCTGTCAAGCGTTGTAAGTATACAACCGGTTTCATCGATAAGTTTACGTCCAGCTTTTGAGAGATTAAACATTCATAAACATCAAAGTGTCCACTACTTAAATCGTCACCTGTCAATCTAAGATGTATAAGAGGCATTGGCGGTTGTCAAAAGGTGTAAAATATTTGGCCATTTCGGTACACTTGAAAGCGACAACCGAACAATTCACCGGCAGCCATCAACTCACATGCCAGTGCATAGGTGAAGGGCTTAAACATTTCACTCTTCTAGTGCTCCTGTGTAGAATAATTATCTCAGTTTTGGTTAGCGCAGGGAAGCCGCCTACCAAATTTCTTGAAGATGGGGCCATAAATAAGAAAGTTCAACATGGCGGACGTTGTCGACCGTTATGTGTAGAATTTCGAAATGAAACCTGCTTTTTGTAAGTAAGCTGTAAGGAATAAGCCTGCCAAATTTCAGCCTTCTACCTACACGGGAAGTTGGAGAATTAGTGAGTGAGTGAGTGAGTAAGTAAGTGACTTTTACTAGTATACATCCTCCTGACCTGTAAGGCCTTGCTGGAACTTGTACTATTTTATCTTTCTATTCTTTGCTATTTACATTGCCCACTCATTTTCTGATTTTGTTTTATCTGTACTCAATAAGTCTGACTATCTTAACACGTCTGTTTACCATCTTGACCTCTCATGAAGGACGACAGACTTCACTTGACGGCAGTAGCTTTGACTCCTGCATGTTAATAGATATGATAAAAATATTATCCAGGTTTCCAAAAAACAGTTTAAACAGGAAAAATAATACATTTATGTATCACTCTGGTGTTGTGGGATTTTATCATGCACCTTTCATACAACAAATCATTCAGCCTATCAAAATCATAATACCAGTAAGCTTTCTATAATGTGTAATGTTCATTAAAAGTGTCATTTAAAAATAGGCAACTTGTTTTGTAGTCTATTAAGGTTTTCATAATATTTAATAGCCTTGAAACTATTCAACATACCTGTAAAAGTCTAATACAGTGAATATGTTCATACCGTGCACACTCATAAAGTCTGTGATTGAGCACTTGTCCTTGACAAGCACCTCACCTGAAGAAGATGTTCATCGTTTACCATTGATGTAAGTGTGGTAACCTTCACTTTTGGGCAAGTGTATGCATTTTACTGAGTGTACCAAACAGCTATGGTGCAAAGTACTAGAAAGAACTGGGCTGCACCATACAATGTCTGGTAACTTCATGTATGTGCACATCATTGTCTTTCAAATAGCATGCACACCGTGCAAACACAGTAGAGGATGGTGGTCTTATGCCTCAAATGTCTTTCTCCAATGACTTGATACTCAGACAAAATGTCAAATTGCAAAGCTATTAAAGTTCACTTTTAGATTGTAACTGGCAGTTGGAGGTTACATAGGTGTCTAACGAATGTTCCTATGCAACTACAGAGGTTTTCCAACATTCATCTTGACATTTTGAAATGTTGTAGTCAGTGGGTTTTGTTAAAAGGCTTCTCCGCTAGAGTCACCCACAACCTTCTGACATGCAATCTTTTCTATATGTTGGGTTTAAAAAAGGGCAGGCTCTTGTCTTACCATTTGAGCAATTGTTGCATTGCAGCACTGTCATCATTGGATGGGTTTTAAGTGTGGCAGGTAGGTGAGACATAAGAATTATTTTAAAACAGGCCACCATTAATTGGCAGCCTGTATATCCTGTCCATTTACGTTTTGTCACACATATTAGTAATATATTTAAATACTATTTATTAAGTAAGTTATTTATATGCAGTACATTTGTTATGCTTGTGTGGCACGCGGCAGGGGGTGGTACCCAGCCGGGACGCCCAGGAGGAGGGCTTGCGCCTCCTCCAGACCACGAGGGGGCGACCGCCCTGGGTTCTTTGGGGACCATGGGTAGAGAGCATTGAAGCTCATCCCTGTAGGGGCCCATGGTCACCACCAGAGGGTGCCCCCATGCCTACGGAGCCCTGGACCTCAGCACTTCCGCCACACCCATAAGTGCTGGGGGGAAGAGAATCGGGTATACCCGGAGTGCTTCCAGGTACGCAGCTGGCACTTCCGCCACACTGGGGAGTGCCAATGGAAGATTGCCGGGAAGCACCTGGAGCACATCCGGGTGATAATAAAAGGGGCCGCCTCCCCTCATTCAAGGTTGGAGTTGGGTGAGGAAAAGGACAGAGCTTGGTGGAGAGGAGTGGAGGCGGCCTGAAGAGAGAGGCATTTAAATGCGAGGCCTGGACTTTGGGGGAGTTCTGGGGGTTTGTGTGTGCACTTATTACTGTAAATATTAGGACTGTAAATAAACATGTAGTGGTGCTTAAACACGTCTACCTGTCTGTGTCCGGGGCTCATTCCATAAATGTTATAAGAGTTAATTGTTGTTAATATTCATTTATTACTATCGATTTCAATTTATTACTATGTATTTATTTACCTATTTATTTATCCATTTATAGTATAGCATCTTTCTTGCACTTTTCCTGCCTTTATGGATATGTCCTGTTGAATACTTTTTTATGCCACTGTATGTGCAATATGGTGTATGGATGGTATGACAATAAACCCAGATGGGACGGCTTGACTTGACTATACTAAAGAGTCACAAAAGCCAAAAGTACAGGGATATTCATTCAAAAAGAATCCCCAAATATTCTGTTGTAACTCCTGTTAGGGTGAAACAATCTGACCCAAAAAAAATACACTCTATACCTTGACGTATGTGTAATCGATTGAATTACATGCGATGCTGGAAATGGTTTCCGTTTTCTGCCAGACACATTTTGACTCGGTGCTCCATGTTCCTGTACGTATTGGCAAACGTCTCGGGATGATAAGCAGCAATTTCACGTTGTCATGTTTTCCTTCAAATATTACACAGTGCGAGGCTTGTTCGGATAGACTTTTCCTTTGAGCAGAGCCCAAAGGAAGAAGTCTGGTAGTGTCAGATCTGGTGACCGTGGTGGACAAAGGCCCTTTGAAATGACCCTGTTGCCAAAGAAAGACTCAGTTTCTCCATGCTCCTTGCCGATATGTGACACATTGCTCCATCTTACTGGAAGTAACCTTCCGTTAACTCACAAACATCCAGTTGATTCTGACATCGCTTAAAATGGATTTGTGACCCAATAGGTTTGCAACAAGAAGACGCGCTGCTCAATACTGGACGCAACCATCCCGATGATCAGTCAAGTGACTGAGTTAAGGGGTACAGGTGGTATGCACTCAGAAATTGCAAATGGAGGTTAAACATCAAGACGGTTGTCCAGTGTCTACCTTATAGCTCTAAATCAGGGTCATCCCGGCTTGTTCAATGCTCCATATCCTGCGGAGCACATTGCATGTTGTTTCATTCAGATTGCTTCGTCCTAGCGAGAGTTAATACAGGATATTTGGGGCTTCTTTTGAGTGAAGGTTACTGGTTCAAATCCCATAAACCCCAAAAGTGACTACTTCATTGAGCCCTTGAGCAAGGCCCTTCACCTGCAATTGCTCCATCCCAGTATGATGTTAATCTGCATCCAGCCCTGCATGTAGGTCCCCCAACCTGCAGGGAAAAACCTGGTGGTTGGTGGCAGAACTTGCACTCCAGCCACATAAAAAAAAAAAAAATCCTCACACTGTTCCACTCCATCCGAGGTGTCACCCATTGCATGTCTGGACTCGGGTCCTAATCTGGGATCCTGAGTTGGTTTGTCATGTGGTGGGTGCGGCAATGCGCTGTATCAGCTGCCTGCTCCTAACCTCCTCCTCCTCCTTTCGAGTGAATCTCCCTGTGTATCATCTGCATTATATATGAAGCTCAGGATAAAAACACAAAAGATAGCTCTGTGTTTGTCCAGTAAAGCAAAATGTGTGCAACAGCAGTTTTATCAAGAAATGACATTATCACTAGAAGTCAGTTTGATGGAAACTAGCTGCAGTTATTTAATGCAGTTTTCATTTTATCTCTTGAAAAAAAAAGCCTTTATTCAATGGAAACATAGGAACTGCTGTATGATACAGCTCGACAAGAGCTTTTTATATGTGTTTTCACGTGAAACATAAAACACAGTGTTATCATTTAAAGGAATAGTATTAGTATAAAATTTATAATGAATGATGTGTGTTTTCAACAAGCAAATCTCATTTAAGAGTAAATCCATAAATCCTCAATGAATGCAGCTCTAACTGTAACAGTTCGACATGTGTGATGTTTCGTTTGGCAAAAAGCACTACAGCCCTTATGTGCTCAATGGGGAAAAGGGTGGCAAAAGCTTGAAGAATACATTTTTCTGTAGGTGGATCCCAGGAGGAGCAGTCCTATCTATTTACAAATTAGAACAACTGTCATGCCTAGTGGATTCCCCCATGAAAAAGGTACATGAGCTTATGCTTCACAGTATCTCACGTAAATGTGGAACTTGGCAGAAATGATGTAACATAAGCCTGCAACAAGGAGGCATAGTAAGATTTCCATGGATTTCCTTGATTACTGCTATAGGAAGCATTACAAGTAAAATTCTAGAGAATGTACATTAACACTCTACAGATAGTGCAAGTCTGGCCTATTGATTAACCATTGGCCTGGAAGTTAACCCTGCCGTTTACACTAGCATCAAAAAACTGAGCATTTATCCTTATTTCAAGCACAAAATGTAACACAATTTACTACATCTTTAACTGTAATCACTTATCTGAGTATGAGCAGGACAGACAGACAGACAGACTGGTGACCAAACTGTCACACATAGGATTTCCACACTCCACCTGCCTTTGGATCAAGGACTTCCTGAGTGATCGCACTCAGAGGGTTAGAGTGGGCCCCTACTTCTCCACACCCATCAGTCTCAGCACTGGCTCCCCATAGGGCTGTGTGCTGAGCCCCCTGCTCTATACCCTCTACACTCATGATTTCATTCCTGCCCACTACAGTAACACCATTGTTAAGTTTACTGATGATACCATGGTAGTAGGGCTCATCTCTTGGGGGGTGAGTCCGCCTACAGGGATGAGGTGGAGTGGCTGACAACGTGGTGTAGGAATAACAACTTGCTCCAAAATACAGCCAAGACCAAGGAGCTCATCGTGGACTTCAGGAAGAAGGCAGACAACATCCAGCCACTCATCATCAATGGGGACTGTGTGGAGAGGGTCCCAGATTTCCACTTCTTGGGAGTCACCATTAGGGAGGACTTGACCTGATGAACACACACTGCTGAGGTAGTACAGAAGGCCAAAAAGAGACTACTTCCTGAGGGTGCTCAGAAAGAACAATATCCCTGAGAAACTGCTGGTGTCCTTTTACCGCTGCACAGCAGAGAGCACCCTGGTCTACTGTCTCTGTGTGTGGTTCTCCAGCTGCACAGTAGCACAGAAGAAATAGCTTCACAGGGTCATTAAGGTTACCCAGTGGATAGTCGGCTGTCCTCCCCCCTCACTAGAAGAACTACATAGTTCCTGTTATCTCAGGAACGTCAAGAAAATTCTTCAGGACCCATCACACCGAGGACATGCATTGTTTGAACACCTGCCTTCAGGCAGACGTTTCAGATCCATGAAGACTGAGACAAACAGACTGAGAAACAGTTTCTATCCTTCAGTCATCACCATGATAATGCTGCTAAGTGGTCAATCTGACTGTGTGCACCTTCATTCTAAGTTAACATTAGATAAGGGACTATTGCAATATACTTTATGTATGTATGTATGTACGTATGTATGTATGTGTGGAAAACATTGTTCTGCTGTTATGCACAATTTTGGATACTTATTTTATTCCTTTATTTTAGATGTAACTTGAGTAATTGTGTTTTGTTTTTATGTTATTTTTATCTGCACTGGAAAATTGCACCTAAAATTTCGTTGTACAATGTCTCATTGCTACAATGACAATAAAGATTTTGATTTGATTTGATTTGAAAGGAGCATATCCTTGGACTGACTTCCAAGGAACAGCTGTTGTCCAAAGCTAAATAAACCTAACCCTGGCCCTATTTCATTGACCTTGTATTACCTGGCACACAGCAGAGGAAACCTCATTGTAGTCAGTCTCCTTGTCGAAGCTGAAGAGAAAATCAATCTTTTGAATACTACTGTTAACAATCATATCTGATGCTGTTCAACTCTGCTCCATATCAACTAGACTAAAGTCAAGGTTTCCATTATAGAAAAGTTGTCAACACACAAATCCTATCGTCACATAATGATTTGATTAAAAGAAATTGAAAAAAAAATGCTCATGATTTTATCTCTGGAATGGTATATAAAATAATTTCCAAAGTACCAAAAGCAAAGGTATATCATCAATTTGAAAAAAAAAATGTAGAACACTAGACAGTCTTCACAAGAGCAAGCATTTTGAAAAAGCACTTGGGTTAATATTTTCAATTGTGATAGCATGCTATCTTTTAAAGAACTCTTTGAACAAATTTATGGATTTGATTTAAAACATTTGATCAAAAAAAGCACATCTCCACTGTGTTTTAACCAAAATATATTCCCACTTTTATGTGAATCTACTATTATTGAAAGGAGTCTTGCTTTCCACATCACCTCTTCATTCTTTACTTATATGATTTCATATAACCCAATGACGTTTCCTCTGGGTGCTCCAGTTTCCTCCCACAGTCCAAAGACGTGCAGGTTAGGTGCATTGGCGATCCTAAATAGTTCCTAGTGTGTGCATGTGTGTGTGTGTGTGTGTGTGCCCTGTAGTGGGCTGGCGCCCTGTCAGGGATTTGTTCCTGCTTTGCGCCCCCTGTTGGCTGGGATTGGCTCCAGCAGACCCCCGTGCACTGTGTTAGGATATATCAGGTTGGATGATGACTGACAGACTGACCCAATGACAGAATTATAAGGAAATTCAATAAAAAGCCTAAAAACTGCATATGTACTTAATGTACTTTGAGGACTGCAGGGGGTACCCCAGATCCCCAACCACCAGAGCCAATTCAGCCAAACACAATTTCACCAGTAAAATAACATTTATTGGATAAATTGTACCTTAACACAATAAAAAGCAGTGCAACACAATATATTAAAAGACCAAGCACCTCTGTCTCCTTCCACTACAACCACTGATATCCTCATCCACCTCTTCCAGATTTTGACCTTGAGGTAGCTGAGGTGCCTTCTTTTATGCTGAACCCAGGAGTACTTCTGGTACAATGACAAAAAAGCACTTCCGGGTCATACCAAAGTACCCCATAATAGGGATATCCAATTTTCACAGTACCACCCTGCAGCACCCAGAGACCTTGACAGGGTTTCCCTTTCATATTATATGTCCCAGTGGTGTCCTAACTGGGCCCCGTATAAGAGGGGTGCTGCCACCTCTTGAATAGGGGGACAAACTGCTCATAAAATCCTGTCGACCCATCATCCATCCATTATTAGTTCCTACCAACTGGGATAGAACTTGGTGATCCTCTCAGACGGGTTGCTCCTCCCTTCTTGCTGCCCTTCCATTATGGCCTATACTCAATCCCAGTCAGAATGCCAGTGCATCTGCTTCCACACTCAGAATTTTTAATAGTAACCTCTGTATTTTGCACATTTTTTCTAAAGACTCAGATAAACAAGCTGTCATTTACATCAGTGTTTCTAAACCTTGTTTTTGCCATTAGCCACTTTTTTTGAGTGCAATTGTCAGAGCTTCCATTATAAATATACAGTAATCAATAGCAACTGTCGATTTACACCACTGGTATGCTCGACAAGACTGGCAATGATGATACAGTATATTCAGTTTTGCTGTGAGACTTACCTATATGAAGTAGAATATATCTAAGAGGGCACGCTGCAATGGGGGGAGGATGAGACAGGGAGCAATCAAAGACACTGACAGCTGAAAATTTACAAATTGTAGCTGCTGTTAGGCTTAGGACAAAAGGTAGTTTGTGGCGTACATATTAGATATGCCCACTTATGTCCAAAGAGTATCAGTATGGGCACTGTATGCAGCAGGGCTTACTACTACCAGCAGAAATGTAGAGATATGTCTGGTAACAAGGCCTCATTTTCCTGCAATGCCACAATCTTTGTTATTCATAGAGGCCATTTCCCATTTTAAAAATATCCATTTGAAAAAGTAGTGAAGCTGGACGGTCTAAATCGACAACTTAGACTAAGAAACATTTTGCAGTTAATAGCGTAAAGATAAGACAGGGATACCTAGAGAGCTCCCCTCTGACTGATTTCATAAAGCATATTTCACACTTCTCAGCTGCACTACTTCTATAATATACTGGCGTACAGACATCCAAACTAAGCACCATCTGCCCTGACTGCAGAGTATTGGGATTATTGAAACTACGTAGGAAGTGAAAGCAGAGGTGCACACTTTTCCATTGTGCTTTCACATTCTAGGCATGCATATTTAAACACCACTTTAGCTGTAAAATTATTTTCTTCCAAATACCTGCAGATATACTGTTGTAAGACATAGCTCTTATAAAATTATTAAGTGCATCTTTATTAAACTAAGCACTGGCTGGGGAAAATGACAGTATGCCACATATGTGAAAAAAATATCCTTCATTTCAAAAGTGTATCCTTTAATAACAGATTGAAAAAACAAACCGTTAAAAGGCAGAGTGTATATTTTTAAAGAACCACGTCTGCAAACAAGGTAAAGTACTTATGGATTTTACTATTGGGTGGATTAGGTTGATATAATTACTGTCTTTAAAATGCTTATTTAAGCTATGCTTGGATTCGGTGTCATTCCAATTCTGACAACAATGTTTGCATTCCTTCAACTAAAGATGCTGTAGTTATGCTACTTCAAAAGCAGTCTTGGATACCGTAAATATCTTGTTAAAATGTCTATGGTGAAACTCATGTTGGACTTGACATCTCCCCGATTTTCATTTTTTAAGTGTTATATCAATTCTTCCAACTTCAGGAATGGTGGCCTATGACTGAGCTCCTGATGCCTGTTCCTTTTTCATTGAAACCTATGAAAACACAACTGCAGTACTTCTAAACATATAAAATGCAATGCCCCCACCCCTGAACAGGGAAAACAACTGGTGAAGGCTTTAAGAGCTTGAAGTACTCCAGCAAGTCTCACATGACTTTGGGAGAAGCTGGAGATGAAGAATCTAGGAAACACCCAAGATGGACTCTACCAAAAGTCTGTAGAACATCAATCTATTCAAGGAAGTTATGTTTTTTTTTTCTCAGAACTGATCATTCTAGTTATATTACCCAGCAGGTTAATAATGGTAGATGGCTAGAATAAGATGGTCTGAAAATGTCTACCTGAGAGGCTGCTGCAGTTACAAGAGGAGAGTATCATTTCACAAGGTTATCTGGTAGTTGAGTCATGGCAACTGAACCTCTTTGTTAGGTAGATATGTTTCACTGCTCATCCAAGTAGCTTCTTCAGCCTGAGGAATGTTGTTAGAGGCCACAATTTTATCATCCAGATTAGTTTCACTTCACACCTGCCCTGAATAGGCTTGTTGAGTAAAACAAAGTAAGGGGGAGGTGTGGGTAGATGTAACCGTCACACCTTTTAACAGCCGATCCTACCCCCATAGAGTGGGTCATTAAGAGTGGTCCACCTGGTGAAGTTGTGAATTGGGCCTGATTTTCCTGGGGATGGATGAAAGGGCAGCATGACAAATTGAAGACAGGTCATGCCGAAGGCCTCCACCTCTGTTGAGTGAGGGGTTGTTAATTTGCACATGCAAAGCTTTCCTCACCCTTCTCTCAAACCACTTGTCTTCTCTATCCAATATCTGGACATTAGTGTCCTTTGTCCTTCAAATGGCGGTACACACTGATTCCGGCACTGAGGTGTTACTCCTTCGATGCTGGGCTATCCTCCTGTGTAGTGCCTGTTTGGTCTCTCCAATGTAAAGTTCAGGATACTCTTCGCGGCATTGAACGGCAAATATTACATTGCTCTTCTTCTGATTCAGTATCCGGTCTTTGGGGTGGACGAGTCTTTGTCTCAGTGTGATAGTGGGTTTGAAGTGGACAGGTATGTGATGTTTTCCAAAAAATCCTTTTTAACTTTTCGGACACACCAGTCATGTATGGAATAACCAGTTTCTTCCATTCTTTTTTCTGGAACAAGATCCTGCCTTGTTAATGGCCCACTTGGGATATCCACAGGCCTTAAGGTCTGTCTTCAGAAGCCTGTTTTCCTTCTTCTTAGATTCTATGGATGTGGGGATGTTCTCTGCTCTGTGGTGTACAGTCCTGATAACTCGTAGTTTGTGTTGTAGTGGTGATGTGAGTCAAACAAAAAGATACTGGACAATGTGGGTGGGTTTTCTGTAGATTTCTATTTCTAGCTTTCCCTCAGTCCCAATGATGATTGTACAATCCTGGAAAGCCAGCCGGTTATCTTTGGAGTCTTCCCTGGTGAATTTTATGTTGGTGTCCACTGAGTTAATGTGGTCTGTAAAGACCTGTTTCTCCCGGATATTGATCTTTACCCTGGTGTCATCAACATATCTGAACCAGTGGGTTGGTGTCGTCCCTGGGAAAGAGTTAAGTGCTTTCTCCTCCATTTCTTCCATGTACAAGTTGGCTACAATGGGACTCTACACCACAGAGCAGGGAACATCCCCACTTCCGCAGAAGCTAAGAAGGAGGAAAACAGGCATCTGAAGACAGTCCTTAATGCCTGTGGATATCCCACGTGGGCCTTTAACAAGGCAGGATCTTATTCCAGAAAAAGGACAATGGAACAGTCAGAGTCCCAGGACCAACGGAAGAACCTGGTTATTCCATACATGGCTGATGTGTCCGAAAAAAGTTAAAAAGGATTTTTGGAAAACACCACATACCTGTCCACTTCAAACCCACTAACACGCTGAGACAGAGAGTTGTCCACCCCAAAGACCAGATACTGAAATAGAAGAAGAGCAATGCAATATATGCCATTCAATGCAGTGAAGAGTGTCCTGAACTATACATTGGAGAGACCAAACAGCCGATACACAGAAGGATGGCTCAGCACAGAAGGAGTAACACCTCGGGGTCGGAATCAGCGTGTACCACCATTTGAAGGACAAAGGAGACTCATTTGAGGACATTAACGTCCAGATATTGGATAGAGAAGATAAGTGGTTTGAGAGAGGGATGAGGGAAGCTTTGCATGTGCAAATTAACAACCTCTCACTCAACAGAGGTGGAGGCCTTAGGCATAACCTGTCTTCAATTTATCATGCTGCCCTTTCATCCATCCCCAGGAAAATCAGGCCCAATTCACATCTCCACCAGGTGGACCACTCTTAATGACCCACTCTATGGGGGTAGGATCGGCTGTTAAAAGGTGTGACAGTTATGGATTGGATTGGCTGCAATGGATTGCCATGGAACAGAATGGTATACTACTGAGGAAAAGAAGCCTGTCAAGGGTAATATGTGAAAATAAGAATAAAATTTCGATAAACATGGGTGGAGTGGTGGCTCTGACCTTAGGATCTGTGCTGGCAATCAGAAGGTTGCTGGTACAAATCCCATAAATGCCTGTGGGCCCTTGCTCAAGGCCCTTTACCTACAATTGCTCGGTCCTGGTATGGTGTTAACCTGCATCCAGCCCTGCAAGGCAGGTCCTCCAACCTGCAAGGGAAATTTGGGGGTCATGGCAGGATTGGCACTCCAGCCACTGTAAAAAAAAACAAAAAACTTCCCACTATTCCATCCCATTCAAACTAGGTGTCGCCCGCTGCATAACTGCATTCGGGTGCTAATTTGTGATCTTGAGTTGATTTGTCGTGTGGTGAGTGCATCAATGCGCTGCATCAGTGTGTGTTAATAACTTCTCTTTCTCTTTGGTTTGAATGTGGGACAGTCCTTGTGCAGTTGTGTCTAGGTTTTAGGGCTTGGTGCACACCCTGAAGGCAATGGCTGATGGCAATAAAGATGCCATCTCATGCCTCAAATGAGAAGAGCAAAAAACATTCTATATATTATTTTTTTTTTGTAAATTGGTGATCATTTTCCCCACTATAAATGTTTTCAAGATGGTTGTAATTCAAGGGAATTTGTACTAGAGGTCAATAAAGTACCAAAAACCAAGGGGAACAAATGTAAATTGTAATCTTGAATAGTCACAACCAGAAATAAAACACAAAATAAGGATGAAAGGAAACTGCTATAAAAGATAGCCTTCTTCAACCGGTTATAAAAGTTAAATTCAAATACCAAGGTGACTGCTTACTAGTCTTTAACAAGTGACCAAAAAACGATATTATGCACAAAATGGAAACACACACACCCCCGTGTAAATTCAATCCAATGATGCAAAAAAAAAAAATGGCACCAATACACCTGCAAAACAGTACATAAAAGATACAAATATGACTTAAATTATGACAGACATCATTCTTGGTCTAAGGATGTCTCAAGAGCAACTCCTGTCATCCACAAAGTCAAAAACAGGACTGTTGCCTTTATTACCAGAATACTTTGGGAGAGCACTGTATACACAAAGTGACCAAATACTAGGTAGTGTCTTTTAGGAAAAAACTTTAAATTGGATTAAATGTTGCAATTACAATATCAAAAGGTTCAAATCAATATAAATATGATGTATTCCTTGCAGTAGCAAATAGAAATAATTATGTACGTAGTGCTGAATATCTGCAAAATCACTGCCTCTGCATCTGTTTGAAGGCTTTTCAATTAATTTTATGATACACATTACTACACTACTCACTCCATTTAGGGAGTTTATTAACGAGTATTCTGTATAGATTTGCACATTCTACATACCTAACTGCACTTCTGCATGAAAGAATATATTGTTCTGTTATGTTCAATTCTGACTGTAAAGTTATGGCAAGTGCTTCTATTTTTTCTTTAAAACCTTATTTATTCCAAACCATATTTTATTATCATTAAGCTCTTACAACAAGCTAGTAATCGTTATAAACTGAGAGTTATACATGGCTAAAACACTTCCATAATTGCCCATTACAGGGAAAGATTTACCATCACACCCTAGCTAGTAATGATGACAAACACAAGACCTTAATAAAACGAAAAGCTTACCTCCACAAAAAATGCTCACTCAAACTATGAAGCTCTGAAGACCACCAAAGAGCATGAAGGAGTTGCCAGCAAGACAAGGTAAGGCAAGAAAAAAAAAAAAAAGGTCGCAACACAGAATCCAAAGAAACAATGAAAGGTCAAAAATCCAGAAATCCAATAAAGACAAGTAAACGTACCGACTCCCTAGCATACTTACAATGAATCACCAGGAACTATGGTAGACCTTCCAGATAGGGTGGAGAGCAGTTCCTGGCGGTGGTTGGCAAGAGGCCCCAACGCAAAAAACATGGAATATAACAAAAGGCAGCTTATATACATAGACAAAATCAAAAAAAAGAATGATACACACCATCAACATAAATTAAAAAAATCAAAAATGAACAAAAGAGACTTTAAACATGGATTTGAACCCCAGCCATGGGAGGAAGACATGTAGGTAACTAACTAGTGGGAGTGCAAATTTGTAATTGTATGCTGCCTAGTATTTACCACTTTATATATGTAAAAATTATATTTGTATGGCAAAGGAGGTGGAAACCAAACATGGTGACTTTCACCCTTGGTTTCAGGTTGACAATAAATTAATAAATGTGTCATGTTTCAGGCAGGGTTCCTCCCCCTGGCAATTTTATGTTTTATGACTCTTTTGTTCATTATTCATTTTTTTTCCATTATTAGCCAGGGTTTGATGATGATATCCCTGCCAGTGGGAATTATTGGAAGTGTGTGGAACTAAATGCTTTAGTGCTTGGATTCTTAGTTCACGACACCTGGCTGAAATATAACAGCAATAATGTCTATTTCACAGAATCTATCCAATACAAGAAGAATGATACAATTGTAACTTTTTAGGCAAAATCAAAAATGTGTTAAACCTAAAACACTGAGAAGTAAAACATAGAAGTACCTTTGGGAGTAACAGTGCCTTTGGCTAACAATTATCCCTCTGCCACAGGTCCGGCTACATTCACTCCACTCTCCCCAAGGGCCCCAATAATCTGTCTGTCTTTTCACCTTTGGAACCTGAAATATTACAATTGTTAATTACCAAATTATTCTGTTAATTAAGTGTTTCAAATTATAGCCTAAATGCTTTGTATTACTAATTGCCATACTTTTATATTTTTAAAACATATACTTGAGTGTAAGCAGGTAATTTATAATAGAACATAATGATAAATTGACAAACCTATTTGTCTAATAAAGAGAAAGTAAATCAGTTATTAGTAAATGAACCTTGTTGCACCACCAGTGTGCCTCAAAGTAACAAGTCCTAGGTCTTCCTAGCGTGGAGGTTGCATATTTTCCCTGTGTCTGTGTGGGTTTCCTCTTCCCACTATCCAAAGACAAGTGGGTTAAATGAATTGACGGCACTAAATTGGCTCTAGTTAGTGTGTGTGTGTGTGTATATTGTGTTTTCACTCTGAAATGGACAGGTGTTCTGTCCAGGGTCTGTCCTTGCCTTGCCTCCTGTGCTAGCTGGGATAAAACTATGACCCTGCACAGAATTAAGTGGATTAAACAATGACATGATATTATATGAGGCAGCTGCTCCACCTATTGTACCATTTGCTGTCCCCAAAAATTTAGACATGAACAGATATGAATATTAATCAATATGAGAGCATTTAATAAAAAGACACAACTAATAAACATTTAATGATTAATAAAATTCAAAAGTGAATATATTACATTATATTAATTTTTTGCCCAGTTTAACTTCAATAAACGTTTAAAACGCTCTTCAATGCTTCAAACTATGAGAAAACATTTAAGCATAAGTGTGGTGCACATAAGCACAGAGGAAACACAAAGGGGTAAAACACACCTTAAGTGTGCAAAGGATTCCCTCAGGAGTTTTAAAGCATCGCAAACTTGCAAAGTGACAGCAACAAAATGAATGTCATGTCAGCATCTAACAGTGGGGAGTGGGGGACTGAAGCCTATCACAGCTGACACAGGGAGCAAGGCAGGGACAAAGCCTGGATGGGGTACCAGTACATCACAAGGCGAACACACACACACATTCTCACACAAAACACACACACTAGGGTCAATTTAGTATTGCCAGTTTACCTAACCTGCATGTTGTTGGACAGTGGGAGGAAACCCAAGCAGACACGGGGAGAACTGGCAAACTGGACACAGGGAGGACCCAGAACATGAACCCTGGTCTCCATACTGTGAGGTAGCCATGCTAAAACTGTGCCACCATGCCGCCCACTAACTGAATGGGACTTGGTTAACATAAGAAGAGATCAGTAAGTAGATGACACACCATAGCCAACAGTTTGGTGGTAATTATTAGAATGCATGCTGTTAAAATAGTCATGAAAGACAAAGGAACCCCAAACCAAATGGAAACAGGGCATAAAAATATACCACACTGTTTAACTAGACTCTTTAATTTAAATGTCTTAACATTACTTTAAAGTTACTTCATTTAAATAAATTAGAGAAACACAGCTACATTAAGGAGAGCTGTACTAATAAATCTGTTCCCACACAGTCATTTTTATAGATAAAGAAATATAAAAACTTACACTATACACCAATGATGGCATTAGGTAGGAGATGAGCAGGAAACAGAACACCTTCATTTTCCCTGGGGAAAAAAAATGAAGGCAGCACATAAGCATCAGTTTCACAGAACAATTCTTGTAGCATCTAAATCTAACATTGTCAAATGTTTCTTCAAACTTGTCAACTCTAAATTCATCCCATGCCAGAATGGATTAAGACCCCCCCACAGGCCCCTGCATGACTGAGCTCCGTAACAGAGAACTGATTAGATGTTTAACAGTGCAGCCCACGGATGTCAGTTCTCACTTCTGATTTCGGCGTGAGAGTTGACTGCTTCATCACAATCATGTGATCATTTCGACTCGTAGATAGATACTCCATCATTTCATCAAGAGGTGGAGCAAAAAATCTTGGTGAAGAGGCCCCTTGCCATCACGGGCCCCTGGCCATGCTCACAGAACGCCCTGATGGTCCCATTTGAGCGAGTGTGAATATATGCCGGTGTGTTATACCCATTACCTTTTATGCGTAGCTCCTGGCTGGTGGAATGAGCTGCCCAGCTCCATTTGACATTCTAGGTGTGCTGAGAAAGCGTCTGTACACCTTCTTGCTAGGTGAATTTCTGTCTAACTGACATTACTTGTTTAATAACCTAAGAGTTGTAACTTGCTGTCATTTTGTTCTGAGCTTTTCACATGTGATGGTTGTTTTTGCAACCTTGTTCTATCACACTAAACAGTCCTCTAGACCAGGGGTGGACAATGTCGGTCCTGGAAAGCCACAGTGCTTACAGGTTTTCATTCCAACCCATCTGCTTAATTAGAAACCAATCCTTGCCAGTCTCATTCAGTCTCTTTAATTTTATGGCTTGTTAATCTGCAATGTAAGGTTCTTATATCATAGTTTTTTTCCTTTCCAAGGATATCATTAAAATGATTTGAAACTTGTCACATTTTCTGGTACATGTTTTATTAAATCAAACAGTGCATGAACACATACAGATGTAAATGGAAACAAGCTAGATTGAGAACTGCTGGCTGCTTTGTCATTTACATTTTATTGCTAATAAGAAGCCATTAAAACAATGAATGCAGATGTTTAAGATTGAAATAAGCAATCAACGGTGGGGAACCTTAACAAGCGAAACCACTAAAATAAAGAATCAAAATATCACTTTAGCAATAATTGCTTCATCAGCAATAATTGACTTCTCATTAAGAAACTGGGTTGGAACAAAAACCTGCAGCCACTGCGGCCTCGAGGACCGACATTGCCTACCCCAGCTCTAGACCAGCATTTACTCGATTACGTTGACCTCCTTGGTAAGTAACTTTGCATAAAAGTATCTGCTAAACAAATAAATGTAAGTGTAAAATGCATGACAATGAACACAAATAGTGTAATTGTACAGATCATATAAACAGACCGATAGAAAAAGTCTTATATAACAAAAAAGATAGACAGATAAGACTGGCAAAATATTATAGATAAACCGATAGGAAAGGGACTATATGGGAATAATGACTTATAGTTGGAAAAAAACATATAAAAATAAAGATATCTACTGTAGATGAATAAGGCACTATATGACAGATAGATAGATAGATAGATAAAGAGATTTTATTAGTCCCCAAGGGGATGATGAAAATTACAGTTAATTTCAAATATTAAAATTAAAGGATTTTGTGAAGTAAATGCTATCTGATTATTTGAGGGGCAGCGTAAAATCTTTACTATGATTATTGTAAGCTGACTTAGTCATCATACCAACAGTGAACTGAATATATACTAAATTAAATAAATGAATGAATACAACTGAATAGTTCATTTCATGCACTTACAATATAAGTCACAATTCAGGTTCTTCACAGTGTACCAGTCAAACAGCAGCCAACACAAGCAAAGTTAATTACAAATTAACTGACACAAAGCCCTGTAATTACAGAAGCTAACTATTATGTTTAATTCTATGTTAAGTCTTCTAAGTAAAGCTTTAAAACCATATCAATTCACAAACCTCACACGTTACTTCACTACTTACAAAAGCAACCAAGTGATAAAAAGGGGCCTTAACATTTGTCACTACCCGTAGACAAGTTCCTGCTGAGCAGCAGCCACCAACCATGTATTTCACATAACTAACATGGTCAGTCTACTTTTGGACAATTATTTGCTTCTCCTTCTCTTCATTTTGAGTATTTTATTTTAATTTTTATTTTTAGGCACTTAACCTCTCACAAGTTCATGAGAGGGTAGAGTGAACATGAATTTTTAACCCCACTTCTGCTCTCTTTCAAAAGTTTCAGACCACTTCTGCACAGAGCCAACCTCAGCCAGATCAAATGTACAGTATGCATAGGCTCAGTATTTCCACATGTAGAGAGGACATTATCTATGACACTAAGCAGAACTTTCTACTCCCTCCTTCACTTTAACAAATTATAGAAGGTGTGTGTTGAACATTTTAAACATTCATCAACGATCAAAAAGCAGGTGGTTTCCTTTCTCCTCAGCAACAATGCACTATGACTGTATTATTGCATTATTTCTAAATTCTGTTTGTCATCTCAAGGGCTTTATTTCTAATCACCCTGTCAATGTTTACAATAAACCAGCTTACTTTCATCAACCAACAAACAATTTTACAACATTCGTGACCCTCCCCCACGACTGGGACATTTTGCTCTGTCTGTTTTGTAAAGTATGATGGCACAAGTTGCCTTAAAAAGCAAGGTGTCGCTTTAAAATACTAACTCAGGGGTCACAATCATTACATTGAAGGAACAGAAAAAAAAAGAAATGCTTGTAAAGTCTCAAAGCAAAGACAATCGTAAAAATGACATCCTGTAAAGCAAAATGTTAAGTCATGGCCCCTCTGGGGAATGTCATCTTCTTGTTCGCACTGCTGATCAGGAGTGCAGCCTTTCATTATCAAAGTGGGCTTCTTTAATTTTTAAAAGTTATGACAAACCCACATTCCATGAAGATTTTTTCTATAAATGTGTGAAGAGCTGCATTTATAATGATTTGCAGTTCCAACTATCTGTTTAAGGCATTTTATAGTATTGTGTTGACTTGAAGAGAAGAAAAAAAAAAAAACACATCAGTTTCATTTGACTTTAAAGACATTTGGTGTTTAACGACTAGTGGTTTTGAAAATAACAGCAGCTAAAAAGACCTAATGCTTTAATTTAACGCCAGGAGAGGGTGTCCTCATGGTGTCTCTCTATGCTCGGCAATAAACCAAGGTGGCCTAAATGATCAAACAAGTGTGTTTATTGAAAAATAGCAGAAAGCTGAAGAAATAAGAAGTGCCAGGACCACAAATTAAAAACTATGGAGTAGGAAAAATTATATGAATTAACCATCTAATACACATCAATATCTAAATATAGACTGTACACAGTATATCTATAACCAAAAAAATAACAGGTGCAGAACAAAATCCATGATCATTTTTACTAGCGAAGACAAAACAAACTAACAGTATGTATAAAGTCAATGCATCACAATACACAGATCCCCTAATAATAATTTGTGCCAATTCAAATACAATAACGCGATAATAGCTAAAACCAATGTAATGTCAAAAACAGAACTGGAGTCTGTTAGCGAAGCAGTAAACAGAACAACCCCCCATAAAGATTAACTAAAATCCTAAGCCTAAAAGGGCAACGACTTTGTGCAACAATTTTATGTGACATTTTTTATGTCACTTGTTAAATCGGGCCTATTTTAAAACCTACATATATATGTTTGGTATCATTGTTTTCAGAATTTATTAAACTTTAATGTAATGTTGTTATACTGTATATTCAGATTTTTATTCCGTTTTTAAATTATAAACTAAAAAATATCAAGAACTCACGTCCCATGAGACGAGACTTTGTGCCAAGAGATTTAACCACGCCCGAGGCCGGAAATAAGGAACAAAGAGTAGGACAGCTGCTGTACAGGCTTTTAAATGTTTGAAGCGTCGCACGAGATGCAGATCACGCAGCACGGCAGCAAGCCAGCAGCTGATCGAGCAAAGAGGAGGTAAAAAAAACCCTGTATTTGTTTCCCATTGTATCACCGTTTAACAGGGGGTTTTGGAGGAGTGACCGCATCTCCTTGGGGTGCGTTGAGCCCCCCTCTTCACAACGTGAACAGCAGAGACGCGAAATGGCTGGCGCATAGCGCAGAAAAGGGGGGTTGGTGAGCAAAGGTAGCTATCTGCTACCTTTAAATATGCTCTATACTGGTTCCATATATCCACCTTAATAAAAAGTGTCTGTGTGTCTGTCTGGTTGCTATGTTTCTTGCATGTATCATTCCAACACATGGTGCAGCACAAACAGTAACACAGTTTTTATGAATCCCATACTAAACAGCATATAACAAAGACACATGCATTGTCATTTGTCATTCTATCACAAATATTTGGAGTAATGCATTTATTACTACAAATGTTTGTGATGTACCTGTTCTGTTGGAAGGACAAACACAATGTATTTCATTACTACACACATTACAAAATACATTTCAATAGATAGTGCTATGCAATCTCACCGAGACTGCACAGGCGGTGAACCAGCTGAGGGCAAGGAAGGCTGCAGGGATCTGTGGTATCCGGGGTGAAATTCTCCAGGCTGGTGCTAAGGCTATCCTCCTGGCATTGCAAACAATCTTTCTTCCATTTGGGAGATGGGTGTCATCTCAACTGACTGGAAAACAGTACTTGTTGTCCCTATCTGGAAAGGAAAAGGTGATCGCTTGGATTGCGGAAACTATAGGGGGATAACACTGCTCTCAGTGCCGGGTAAGACCCTTAGTAGGTTCGTTCTCAATAGGATCCATGATCACTTGCTCACCTACCAGTGACCGGAGCAGTCTGGTTTTACATTTAAGAAGTCTACCATCGACCGCATTCTGGCACTGAGGGTTCTTATGGAGCACAAACAAAACACAAATATCAGCAGAGTTATTTTGCGGCCTTTGTCAATTTTTGTAAAGCATTTGACTCAGTTGATTAAGCTACCCTGTGGAACATCCTGAGACTTCATGGGATCCCCTCAAAGTTGCTGGATATCATGGTTGGCCTGTACACTGGTATTTTGAGTGCTATACAGAGTGAAGGCAGAACCTCTGCATTTTTCCCCAGTTGATTCTGGGGTTCTTTTCCTACTCTGTTCAATGCTTGCAGGGTCATGGGGTCCAGCGGCTGTGAGGCATCTGTTGGTGAAAAAAGATTCACGGATCTTGACTTTGCTAATGATGCTGTGATCTTCTTGGAGTTAATGGAGGCTCTGATCGGGGCTCTAGAGAGACTGAGTGATGAGTCTGAGTGTCTGAGCTTGTGAGTGTCCTGGATAAAAACCAAGAGCCAGGCCTTTAATGATCTCTTGGGCACAGCCATCAGCAGTGTGTCTGTCTGCGGATAGAGTGTCAACCTCATCAAGAGGTTTACTTACCTCAGCAGTGACATTCACGTCTTTGGTGACTCTTCCTATGAAGTCAGTAGACGAATTGGGAGAGCCTGAGGGTGATGAGGTCTCTAGAAAGGGTTGTGTGGCGCTTCTGATATCTCTGCAAAAGGACAAAGGTCCAGGTCTTTACAGTCCTGGGGCCTCATGTAGAAATAGTGCGTATGCACAAAAATGTTGTGTAAGCCTGTTTCCACATTCAAATCGCGATGTATAAAACCTAAACTTGGCATAAAGCCATGCATATTTCCATGGTAACTAATATCCTGTTGTACGCAAGTTCCGTGCTCAGTTTTGCAGACTGGTGGCACCCAGCGTCAAAGCAGTGCTACTGTCCCTGTGTGGTTACCGTTTCTTTTTTAGATCCACATCCCTGACGCGGCATTATAAATACACTGAAATTAACCACATATTGTTTATTAGTTTCATGCATCTGATTGTAATTAACCTGTAACAATATAATGGTCCACAGAATGGTCAAACTATTCCAAATACCATAGCTGTTTTAGCATTGTTACTCTCACTGCACCTTCTTTTTATTCTTTCAGCTGCTCCTATTAGCGGTTGCCACAGCAGATGAACTTTTTCCATATTACTCTCACAGCACCACTTGAAGCAGCTGATCGGAAAGAGAATTATCGGTATACAGTATCAAGCACACGCTGCCTCAGCAATGCTGCCTATTTGAACTGCTTCTCACACAGCAAATGCTTCAAAACCTTTCCTGTACGGACCTCACAGTTCAGAAACAGTTTCATCCCAAGTACTATAAACGCACTCAAAAAGTCCATCAAGTGCTCCTTGTAGAACTGTTTGTACTTATTAGTACAATCACCTGACTGTAAACTTGCACTACAGTTATAATACAGTAATCCTTTGCAATATCGCACTTTGACTTTCGCGGCTTCACTCTATCGCGGATTTTATATGTAAGCATATCTAAATATATAACGTAGATTTTTCGCTGCTTCACGGGTTCTGCGGACATTGGCTCTTTTTACTTCCTATACATGCTTCCTCAGTTGGTTTGCCCAGTTGATTTCATACAAGGGACGCTATTGGCAGATGGCTGAGAAGCTAACCAATCAGAGCACGCAATTAAGTTCTTGTGTGCTGAATGAGCGCCGAATTTGATTCTGCGGTGTTAACCAGGAAGTCTCATCTCGCTCATTCAGCATCAAGAGAGTTAACTTGTGTGCTCTTTTGTGTTTATCTTTGTGCATGGTCAAGCCCTTCATTATGGCTCCAAAAAATGATCTGCTCCTGCTACTGCTTCAGGGGACGTGCCCAAGCACCAACGGAAGATGTTAACGATTGCCGAAAAGGTTAAAGTTTTGGATACATTGAAGGAAGGGAAAAGCTACACAGCTGTAGGACGCCATTACGGCATCAATGAGGCTATGATTCCTTTTATTTAAAAAGGAGGAAAAGAATATAAGATCTACGGCCGCAGTGTCCTTTTAACCAGGGTGCAAAACGAGTTGTAAGTGGATGTAATAAGGCAGTAGTCTGGATGGAATCTGCTTTAGGGATTTGGATTGAAGACTGCCAGAAGAAGAACAACGGCAGTGCTACACAGTCGCCTGAAGAGGCTCCTTTAAAAGAGTTGTAATGCTCTCCTTTGTTGTGCAGTAAAACTAAACTCATTGTGATCGGACAAGTCATCGTGTCATTGTTGGTGAGTAACCAGAATTAACTTTCTACTTACAGTACTTAGTATATGTACGTACGTTTAGTGTCACTGTACACACATTTACTGTATACAATTTTTCTTGCATTGTACGTATTTATTGCTGGTGGCCTGTCTATCGTAATGGCTGCAACATATGTGATATCGGAGACACTCGATATCGTTAAAATAATATTTAGATTTTTACTGTATATAAATAGTGTGATTACATACATAATTTCAATGAATCTTACCTAATATCCAAGAGAATACAAGGGGTTTATGCTGTATAACTGGGCGGGGAATATTTATAATCAGTGTGGGAGAGTTTATAAGGGCTTAAAATATATAAAAATAACCATACAAATATATGGTTATACTTTGCGGATTTTTCACCTATCGCGGGGGGTTCTGGAACGCAACCCCTGCGATCGAGGAGGGATTACTGTATTGCACAACCTGAGCCACTTTATAAAGCGTTTACAGTATTTATATATGATGGCAATATTTTTAAGATGAAATGCAGCAAAATATGTTTATTACATTATACAGATAAAACTTCAACTTCATTTAAACAATCTATATTGTTAATAATTAACACAGATTTTTCCTGCCTCGCGCTGTATGCTTGCTGGGACTGGCGTAACACTGGAATGATTGAATAATTAAACATGTACTACGAAGATATTTCAATATTCCTTAAAAGTTTTGAAGAATCAGCATTCTAAGCTTACAGATGGCTTAACGTCTATTACAGAGCTGATTGTGTGGCGATAGGGTATTTGGAGAAAGAAAAGTAAGGACAGGAATTGGGGGTTAGTACGTTTGAAAGAGAAAGTAGTGCTGCAATAAATTATTTCATCAAACGTCGTGCACAATCACTGCGCCACTGTGTTCCCATGTATAATAACATACTTTAACTCCTATCATCATGAAAATGATATCAAGTATACATCTCATTATTTTAATTATTCAGAGAGCTGTAATATTACGAATGTAATGGATTCTGTGTCCTGTCAGAGGAAGAAAAAGCCCAGAAGCATGAAGTGATTCACACACATAGAGCACATAGAAGATCAAATACAAAAAAAAGCATTTAACGTGCTACTTTAGTTACGATAGGATTTGAGAAACTAGTAAATTAAATGATTTAAAATGAAGTTTATGATGTTCTACTTTAATGCAAAATAAACTACGTGATTAAAGTGGAAATTTCAAGATTAAAGTTGACATTTCATGCTTTTTTCCCCACTGTGTGCCTTTTTTTCTCTCTGTACCCTAATAAGCTTTCATATGACACTCAGACGGTGGGCTACAACTCGCCTTTTCACGGCGACTTTGATACATGACAACTTCTTTTTTATTTCGGGCACTGTGCGACTTTGTGAACTTGACCTTTCGAGTTTCTCCGACACTCTATGTCACTCGATCAACTTCCTTTTGTTGTTTATACCACTGTTTAAACCAACAAATAGTATGTTTTTCCTTGCCTCCACTCGGTATTTGCTGAGCTTCTTCTATTTCCCCCCATGCTTTTGCCATTGCCTTTTCACAGAACGCCGAGCTTAAGGGCTATTTATATTGATTTGCATATTCAAAGAGGCATAATTCCGGCAGAACTTTGACCATGTCCCGAGGGAGGTGGGAGACATCGAGCCCGATTGGGCCATGTTCCGTGCCTCTATTGTTGAGGCTGCTGACCGGAGCTGTGGCCGTAAGGTGGTCGGTGCCTTTCGTGGTGGCAATCCTCAAACCCGTTGGTGGACACCGGCGATGAAGGATGCCTTCAAGCTGAAGAAGCAGTACTACCGGACCCTTTTGTCCTGTGGGGCTCTGAAGGCAGCTGATAGGTACCAGCAGGCCAAGTGGAATGCGGCTTAGGTGGTTGCTGAGGCAAAAACTTGGGCGTGGGAGGAGTTAGGGGAGGCCATGGAGAACGACTTTCGGACGAGGAGATTCTGGTACACCGTCCGACATCTCAGGAGGGGAAAGCAGTGCAGTGTCAACACTATATATGGTGGGGATGGTGCGCTGCTGACCTCAACTCGGGATGTTGTGGGTCAGTGGGTGGAGTACTTCGAAGACCTCTTCAGTCCCATTAACATGCCTTTCAATAAGGAAACAGAGCCTGAGGACTCGGAGGTGGGCTCCCCCATCTCTGGGACTGAGGTCACCGAGGTGGTCAAAAAACTCCTTGGTGGCAGGGCCC
The DNA here is from genome assembly GCF_016835505.1 of Polypterus senegalus. Lineage (NCBI taxonomy): Eukaryota > Metazoa > Chordata > Cladistia > Polypteriformes > Polypteridae > Polypterus > Polypterus senegalus. The sequence continues at coordinate 54,150,548 of NC_053171.1, forward strand.
CAGGGGTGGATGAAATACAAGGCTCTGGATGTTGTAGGACTGTCTTGGTTGACACACCTCTGCAACACTGCATGGACATCAGGGACAGTGCCTCTGGACTGGCAGACCAGGGTGGTGGTCCAGCTCTTTAAGAAGGGGGACCAGAGGGTGTGTTCCAACTACAGAGGGATCACACTCTTCAGCCTCCCTGGAAAAGTCTATTCAGGGGTCCTGGAGTGGAGGATCCGTCAGATAGTCGAACTTCGGATTCAGGAGGAACAGTGTGGTTTTCGTCCTGGTCGCGGAACAGTGGACCAGCTCTACACCCTTAGCAGGGTCCTGGAGGGTGCATGGGAGTTTGCCCATCCAGTCTACATGTGTTTTGTGGACTTAGAAAAAGGGTTTTGACCGTATGCCTCGGGGAATCTTGTGGGGGGTACTCCAAGAGTATGATCAGTGTCAGAGCTTGGTCCGCATTGCCGGCAGTAAGTCGAACCCATTTCCAGTAAGAGTTAGACTCTGCCAGGGCTGCCCTTTGTCACCGATTCTGTTCATAACTTTTATGGACAGAATTTCTAGGTGCAGCCAGGGCATTTAGGGTGTCCGTTATGGTGGGCTCAGGATTGGGTCACTGCTTTTTGCAAATAATGTTGTCTTGTTTGCTTCATCAGGCCGTGATCTTCAGCACTCTCTGGATTGGTTCACAGCTGAGTGTGAAGCAGCTGGGATGGGAATCAGCACATCCAAATTCAAGACCATGGTCCTCAACCGGAAAAGGGTGGAGTACCCTCTCAGGGTTGGGAGCGAGATCCTGCCAAAAGTGTAGGAGTTCAAGTATCTCGGAGTCTTGTTCACAAGTGAGGGAAGAATGGAGCATGAGATCGACAGGCAGATAGGTGCTGCGTTCGCAGTGATGCGAGCTCTGCATCGGTCTGTCATGGTGAAAAAGGAGCTGAGCCGTAAGGCAAAGCTCTCAATTTACCAGTCGATCTACGTTCCTACCCTCATCTATGGACATGAGCTGTGGGTAGTGACCAAAAGAACATGATTGCGAATACAAGTGGCTGAAATGAGTTTCCTTCGCAGGGTGCCTGGGCTTACCCTTAAAGATAGGTTAAGAAGCTCAGTCATCCGGGAGAAGCTCAGTGTAGAGCTGCAGCTCCTTCACATCGAGAGGAGTCAGATGAGGTGGCTCGGGCATCTGATCAGGATGCCTCCTGGACGCTTCCCTGGTGAGGTGTTCTGGGCACGTCCAACCAGGAGGAGGCCCTGGGGAAGACCCAGGACACGCTGGAGGGACTATGTCTCTCGGCTGGCCTGGGAACGCCTCGGATTCCCCCGGAAGTGCTAGAAGTAGTGGCCGGGGAGAGGGAAGTCTGGGTATCTCTGCTCAAACTGCTGCCCCCACGACCCGATCTCGGATATGCAGAAGAGGATGGATGGATGGTAATTCTGGGAGGAGATGGGGCAGGACAGCAGGCGCGTGCGTTACTTTTCACACTGACAGGGATTTATACAGCTTAAGAACGTGGAAGTGGGCGAATGCACAGATTTATGCATCTGGATTTTTTTGTGCAGAAGCACATTTCTGATTTTGTGCTTACGCCATGTTATAGTGTGAATTCTACGCACACTGTTATGCATGAAGCCCATGGTGCTTCCTGTCTTGCTATATGGTCGTGAGACATGGACGCTATCCAGTGACCAGAGACGAAGAATGGACTCAGTACTGTCTCTCTCCGGAGAATCCCTGGGTACCGCTTGTCTGACTTTGTTTTGCTCATGGAGTCCCCAATGAGGCACATTCCCAGCACTGTGAGGGAGTGTCAGTTACGGCACTACGGCCATGTGGAATGATTCCCAGAAGGTGATCCAGCAGACAGGATCCCCATTGCTGTGGATTCGAACTGCAGTACCTGGCCAAGGGGATCCTCACAGAAGACCTGGCAGTGGCAGCTAGACAGTCATTTCCAAAGGGTGGTACTGGACTGCGTTTCTGCCTGGGGGGTTGCCAACCAGGATCCTGAGCTTATTCATCATGCGGTGGGTGCAGCAACTCGTTGTTCTAGTGGATGCTCCGAAACCTGACCTGACCTGTGCACTACAAATGTTAATGCTGAATACACTGAAGTCCACATTGATTACTTAAATTTCAACCCATCTTAGACAGGCAGCATAACTAGTATTTAATAAATGGTGAACCAATGGATTGATGTTAAATGTCATCTTAAAGGCTGATCTTTTGTGCTGATGGAAGCAGAGCGCACTAAAAGCTCTGTGAGGGTCTCAAGACTTCTTATATTTAACAAGCAGGTTACAGAAATAGAGGTTCAGGTGTATGTTTGTTTAGTACAGGATGATGATAAAGATCAAGTTCTTTGTGAAGCTTTCTTGCAGAACACAGAGACGTGGATTTTGCATCTTCTTGCGCTGTAGTTCAATAACGTGATCACTGCACTAATTATTCATGCCATTTCTTTCTTATTATGTTTTCCATGGGATACCAACCAAAGCGAATTAGCTATTAAAAAGTGTCTGTGCCATAGAATTAGTATGGCAAACTCATGCTTTGAGATCTACCATATGCGGTTTGAACCGGATAAAACTTGTTATTGAAAAAATTCATGGTCCTATAGTTGGAAACTTGTTAAGGGTAAATGTGGCACCAACATTAGGAAGGTTTTCTTTACACAGAGAACCACAAACAATTGGAAGTGACCAAGCAGTGTGGTAGACAGTAAGACTTTAGGGACTTTCAAAACTTGACTTGATGTTATTATAGACTAGCAAAATACCCACGCTTCGCAGCGGAGAAGTAGTATGTTAAAAAAGTTATGAAAAAAAAAAGGAAACATTTTAAAAATAACGTAACATGATTGTCAATGTAATTGTTTTGTCACTGTTATGAGTGTTGCTGTCATCAAGGATTTGATTATCATTATTTCTGTCAATCAGGTTCGTATTTGGAGGATGTGTTGTGTTCAAGTTATATTCTGTTTTTGTCAACCGTTGGAAAGATAACAGGTTTCATTCATTGAAGTGTTCACTACCCAAATCGGTAGCACAGTCCTTCACCAGCAATTTTAACTCCGTTACAGCAATTGTAACTCCGTTACAAAGTGATGAAAAGTCTTGTTTTTACCCTGCGTCTTCTCATTAAACTTGTATCTCGCGAATATCGTATTCGTTGTAGGCATGACAAACGCCAGCGGCAGCCTGTCTATGAACCTAATTTGAACTTTAGGTTTACACCATGCTTTGTTTCCGTAGTAGCTGCACTTATGAATATGCTTGTATGCGTCACTCGCTTCATATTCTTTTGCTGCCTTCTCAATTGTGTAGTGCGTTTTTTGAACAGGTTTCACTCATCGAAGTGATCACTACCCAAATCGGTACTCATGAATCTAAGATGTTTAACAGGCATTCCCGGTATTAAGTTGTGGATTTTCCTGCGAATATTTAGTGGCAGCGTGTCTATGAACGTAATTTAAACTTAAGCTTTACACGTTGCTTTCCTATTGATGTGTGTACAAAGGCTTGTTCAGCGTCAGAGGGTTTCCGCAGTAGCTGCACTTATGAATATGCTAAGCACAGTCCTTCACCCGCGAATATTTACCTTATATGGGCAGGCACTCAATTACGTGGGAGACATGATGATGCAGGATGCAACTCCGCTTCACAAGGCGACCGAGCTGCTGGCTATGGCCGTATATATGGACGAAAGTAGGTTCCAGTTATGACCGTTATGCATAGAATTTCGAAATAAAACCTGCCTTACTTTTGTAAGTAAGCTGTAAGGAATGATCCTGCCAAATTTCAGCCTTCCACCTACACGGGAAGTTGGAGAATTAGTGATGAGTGTGTGAGTAAGTGAGTGAGTGAGTCAGTCAGTGAGGGCTTTTAGTATAGAAGAATTAAGTGGATAGGACTAGGGAGCTTTGTAGGCCTTAATGGCCAATTCTCATCTATAATGTTCTAACAAACAATTTCAATAAAATTCAGTTTATTTTGTAACAGAAGAGAATAAACAACAAATCTAAAAGAGAGCAGTAGCAGTAGTAATAGCATGACACTTACTATCATGAGTACAACCAACAAACAGACAGTGAGCACAGCACTGAAAAAAAACTTGTGTCCCACTTACTGAAATTTGTATTAGGGCAAACCGAAATTTCTTGCTTCATATAAACAATAGAAAAGCCTCTAAGGAACATACTGTAGATATCTGAAATAAAACAGCAACTGATATAAAAAAGTAGACATTTAAATTCAGAAATCTGTTATTTTTTTGTTGACCTGTCATATACAATTTTTGTACATACGTTGTTTTATAGTGAACTCAAAATTTGAATGGGAATAACATATATTTGTCAACAACCATCATTTTAAAAAGCCTGCTTATTAGGTCTAAATAAAGTGGACTTGCACACACACACAAAGACACATAAATGTACTACACAAACTGTAACACAAGACATACTGAGATCACACACCACATTAAACATAAATCATGAAAAAGAATGAAATACATGAACCTTAGGGAAAATAAACACACCCAGTTCTGACATGTTCTAATAAGAGCTCTGTGGCATAGAATTTAACCTTTTTTATTACCCTCAAAAAAAAAAAAAAAAGGGAACCATTACACCTCGGAAAATACTTAAAAAGAAACACTTCCTAGTGTATTTAAAAATAAAATGCCGCTAGCCGTGAATCAACCTGGCTAACAATGAACCTTGGGGTTCCAGAAAACTCCCACCAGATCTTATAGTGTGTAACAAGATGGCAAGATGTACCTGAAGAACATCTCGAGTTGCCTCGAAAGCTTGCATATTGTAATCTTTTTAGTTAGCCAATAAAAGGTGTCATTTTGCTTGGCTTTTCTCTACATTCATAATGGCTAACATGGTACAACATCCTAGAACTATTGACCTGAAATTTGGTACACATATACTACGTAACCTCTACTGCCCGCTTTTGGGGTGATCATTGACCGCCAAGGTTATTCCTCTTTTTATTTTTATTTTATTGTAGAATTATCTCTCTGCTGCGGCCAGCAGGGCGGCCGTGTGGTGCATGCGTACCGGCGTAGTTCTCATCCCTACCACCTTCGCCGTCACTTCCCCTACCTCTTCATATCTTAAATCATTCTTGAGGCAGATTGAAAACTTAAGTGCCAGCTGAAGTGAAAAATTAAGGAAAACATACTAAGTAATTGCAACACAAACACTGACTTAATCAGATTTAATGCTAAAAGATGCCGAGAAAAGAAGAGAAGAAGTGGGCTGCTAGGGTGGAGAAAAGAAGAGATGCTCAGGAAACAGCAAGTGCATCAATCTCTGAGCAAACAAATGCTAAGCGTACAGAGAAAGAGTAGGAAAACTATGAAAGCTTAAGTCAAGTGTACTCACTGCATGTTATCGTGCAGCGCACTGTTACTGGTAACTGTATAATAGACACCGTGTTAAAGGAACTGCAGTAATATTCAAAGACTACAACACATGAAGTCACAACAATTATACCATTTTTTAACAGTGTAAAGAACTGTGAAAGGTAAACGTCCTCAATTTAACCTAAAAGGACCGCTCAGGAGTTCTCTTCGGACTTCTTTGTTTATGTCTCTTTAACATACTGGACAAAATGGTACAACATTCCCCTAAGCCTTAATAGAAACATACCATTCATAATACAGCATGCATTGACAAAACCTAAAAATCCAAGCTTTAACATTTTTGCAGTTCTGCTTGCTTTTCTCAAAGAACAAATTAAAACGTAACACTGCCTTGTGGTCAGGATGCCACAAAAGACTCCACGCCTCCTGAACCCTGAACATATAAAAATGGACATATGAACTTGTATACTCAAAATGTCACGTGTTATCAGCTTAGCCAGTTTACGGCTGTAGTTCTATATAAGGTAAAACAGTAAGATCACACATCCTTTAATTAACCATGAACAGCTATACATCTCACGAACAATTTTTAGCATGCAAATATTTGTGTTTATATTTATTCATTAAGATGAAGCAATTCTGAAACAACTGTAATGAACTGGCACCTTCTCTTGCTGGAGCTCCCTGAGATCTTCTAAACTACTCACAGTTAGAAAATAAATAGATGAATATTATGAAAGGTAGCTTGCTAATCATGAAAATAATAAACTAATATACAAGCTGACAACATTGCAAAACAAGATACTAAAATGGAATAAATTCTTGGTGGAAAATAGTGCATTTACTTTTAAGAGAACATAAAAATAATCAAACAGCTGTTCATTTATTCACACCAATGCCTGATGTGTGTGATGAAAAGACAAGAACTGTCAAGTAAGAAAGTAAAGTACTGCACACAGTAACTCTATGAGCAGCAGATCCCAGTACAATGTCACACATTAAGGCCCAGGTCACTCAAGTCATTTCTCCTGTCACAGCTCAAGTGTACACCTGTCATGTCTGCACCGCTCTCAGCAGCACACTGCCTCACCCCACTATGAAAGGGCCCTACTGGGAGATGTTCATTATTGTTCTGTAGCCCCTCATCTTCCCATTTTACTTATAAAACCAGTTTAAGGCACAGCACGACAACAGAGAAGCCATTTCTGTGCCAGATATATTACAATTATCTTCTCAAATTGCAGTGTTTGACCAAAAACAGCCCACTCATTCTCAAATTTCATTCATTAATTGTTTCGATTTTTTTCCTTAAGCTTTTTTTAAACATCAGCCTCTCAGTTTATCATTTTGTGAAATGTATCTGTTGTTGCACAGCTTATTTCACAAACAAGTTTTAAATGAAAGTCAACGTGAATTTAAAGGTGTGTTTTAAAATGGTGAAATTATCAGCCATTTTAGAACAATATAAAAAGTGGTTTTGCATAAAAAACAATTAACTTATTTCTTCCCCCGCTGGTCCTAAGACTGCCAGTCTGTCATTTTCTAACCCATTTAGTCCTGAACAGGGTTGCATGAGATGCTACATCCTATCCCAGCTAGCATAGGGCACAAGGCAGGAACAAGCCCTTGACAGGGCGCCAGTCCATCACAGGGCGAACACACACAAACTAGGGCCCACTTAGGATCGCCAGTTCACCTAACCTGCATGTCTTTGGACAGTGGGAAGAAAACGGAACACCCAGAGAAAACCCACACAGACATGGAGAGAACATGCAGACTCCACTGCACCACCATGCCACCTCTCCTAAGACTGTATGCAAAGGATAACAGGACACACTGTGGACCCCCTGGAGGTCGTAGCGAAGAAGAGAATGAAAACAAAACTGAGTACAATTATGAACCATGCTGCACACCCTCCCACGGAGGACTGCAAGAGAACAAATTACTCAGCAAAAGTGACTTAAGAAACATTACGGGGCTCCTTTATACCAACAGCAGTATGTCTGCATAATGTCTCCCTCGGACTGTGACAGCCAAGTCAGAAGTTCTTTCTTCTTAATTTTCTTCCTTTATAGTCATACTGGTGTGTGTACTGTATATTTATTTATTTACTTAGTTATCTACCTATCATATATGCATTTATTTAAAGAGCTTCTATAAGAAACTAAATTTTCTCATCGGGAAAAATAAAGTTCTATCTAAAAGTCACCAGTTATTTTACTGTATGTGTTTGTAATGCAGGAGAAAACCATACGAACACAGGAAAAACAAGCAAGCACAACATGAAAGAAGTCCAAGGCAGAAAACAAACCAGGATCCAAATGATGTGAGGTGACGGCTCCAATAGCTATACCGATCGATAGATAGATAGATAGATAGATAGATAGATAGATAGATAGATAGATAGATAGATAGATAGATAGATAGATAGATAGATAGATAAACTATGAGATTTGTCTCCAAGTGAACTTATACAATGGTTTCTCAAAAAAACATTTTTGTTGTAACAATCAAGAAAGTCAAAACACACTTGTGTATGAAATACTCAGACATACTTGATAAATTCCTTTGAATCGTGAAGCAACCCTGATGTAGTATTTCTGGACTAACAAAATAAGGAATCGAGCTGTGAAATACTTAAATATGTTGTTATGCCAGGAGACCACTTTTTGGCAGAATTCATCCTGAAATAGCAATTCTGGGAACTAATTCAATAAGAAGTGAATCGTCTGAAAATGAGTGAGACATCCTCTGACCATATTATTTATTATATTACAGTGAGAACAAAACATATTAGTGGATGAATGCTTTCAAAAATAATAAAGACAGTTATTACATTATGACCATGGCTGAGTACTCACAGTCAAAACATTCCAACTCCAGTCACCATTATTATTTTTGTTTTGTTTTGTTACTGTATGAACTGAACTGAAAACGCACATCCAGAATGAGGAGCTCTCAAATGGCAGCCTATAGTGGACTGCTATGTCTAGTTTTATGTGCCATGGAATACTTGTTGCTATTTCAAACAGAACTTCTTTGTTGATAAAACTGTGTGGCATTCTCAGTCCATTACATAAATCAAAAGGAAATTAAATGAGCACCACCACTGGCAGTTTTAGTTCAAGCTAATCCAATCAAAACTAAGGTCAAACCCCCAAAACTTTCTCAGTTGAAAGACTTCTGCTTTTGCACACATTATCTAAACAGAATAGGCACACAAATGTGTTTTACTCCTGTGGCAAATGCTTTGTTTAATTGTCTCCTGTCTAAGCCAACACATTTCTTTTATAAACATTCCTATAAAGTTAAAAATGACACTGGTGCTAGAGAACACACCACTAGTAAATGACACACCACTAGTAAGCACCTGCCGCTGACAACAACTTCCATGAGCAAAAGGGAGCTTACTTTCAGCAGATAACTATCTTGGTGTAAAACTGTCAGTGCCATCCCCTGCAAAGAAGCCGCTCTAAAACTACATTTAAACAGTTCACTGCATCAAACTTCAGGCTATAACTCTACAAACAATCCCAGTCCAGACTTGCCAAGACAATGTGCTCACTGGGTTGATTTTAAAATGGACTGAACAGTGTGTTGCTGGTGCTCTAGTGCTAAAATGAAAGTTGACACTGACACAGACGGCCGGGATGCCTCTTCAACGAGAGGACCGGTGGAGCAAGTGTGGGCAGAACAGTACCTCCCCCAGGACGTTAGAGGGCACCCCCCTGGGTTGCAGAGGTGCTTTGGATTCCTGAAGGGCTTCATGGGAGTTGGAGTTATCTACAGGCCTGTTGGGATCCAGGGGTGCGGTCAGGGGGTGCTGCAACAGCTGCTGAGCCCTCTTGGGCGGGTGCACTATAAAAGGGGCTGCCTCACTCCATTCAAGGAGTCAAGAGTCGGGAGGAAGAAGACAGAGCTTGCAAGAGTGAAGTGGACGCAGGGGACGAGAAGAAAGGACTGTGAGCATTAATGTGGTGTTTTGGGTACTGTGTGTGCTGTATAAAAGGATAAAGAAAATTAAACGTGTGTTCTGGGCTCCTGGCTGTCTCAATGTCTTTCTGTGTCTGGGGATCTTTCATGGTACATACAGTATGCCAGGGCACAGGGCCTACAGACTTCTGTAACAGTTAATTTCCACTTTTATTTCAATTAATCATGCTGTGAGAAGTCAAACAAAATGAGACCTTTAATTGGCTAACTAAAAAGATTACAATATGCAAGCTTTCGAGGCACTAATTAACCATGCTGAACTGGTTTATTTTGTCTATATAGAAAACTTTTACCAGCAAAAATAAGAATTTCACCGTATTTGGTGCACAGTATTACATTACAGGTAATGACTACTACTTGTGCTTGTTAAATGCGCTATGTTCAGGTGTCACTCTTTAGTCATAAATACCAAGCATTATGGAAGAAGATGATCCGCTGTGGCAACCCCTAACATGAGCAGCTGAAAGAAGAAGAAGATGGAATTTGTATCCAAGAGGCTAATTCCCCACAACTTATTTGTAGTCAGTCATCTTTTCATGTGATTCAAGTAGTGACCACTATAGAGTATGCATAACAGAGGAAGCTAAACAGGCTGGTCAAGCCAATAAGAGCAGAAAACCAGTATGGACGGCCACCGCAACAACTCCAACGAGAATACAGGAACAACACATGGATTGTTAACGTGTGCATGGGCCAGAACCTGCTTGCACTTGATTGCAGTTCAGTCAGTGTTACATTTAATTGTAGATCATTCATTCATCCATCCACCCATTTTTCAAACCTCCTTATCCTGAGCTGGGTTGTGGGGGCGGCTGGACCCCTATACTAGCAAGCACAGGGTACAAGGCAGAAACAACCCCTGAAAAGGGTGCCAGTCCATTACAGAACGAACAAACACACACTGGGTCAATTTAGCATCACCAATCCACCTAACCTGAATGTCTTTGTGAGAAAACCCAAATGGACATAAACAGAGCATACAAACTCCATGCAGTGAGGACCCAGGATGTAAACCCTGATCTGCTTACTGAGAGGCACCAGCATTACTGTGCTGCCCATGGCTGAAGATATAAACATTAAAGCAAGTTTTCCTTCAGCTAACAAATGCAGTGAAATACTCGAATGATTCTGCAATCAATAAGACAGAGTAGAAGAGACAAGTGAAGAACTTTGTTTCTTGGAGTAGACAGAACTGTCTGCAGGGAACTGGTCATTGATTTTTGCCACACCAAAATGCCTCTGTATCTGGTCACAAATCAAGGAGTGGATGTGGAGGTGGTCCGGTGGGGACTGATCTCATAACACAGAGAAACTAGAGAAGAAAGGGCAGATCAGGCTCCGGTGTTCCTTTAATGCTTTAGCGACATCCTTCACATCTTCTACAGCTCTGTGATGGCGAGTGTGGTGTGTTGTGCTGGTGACCTGCCGATTCAATAAGCTAATTAAAAGGGCAGGCTGAGTTATGGGATGCACTCTGGACCGCCTGGAGTTAGCAAAAGAGAGATTGTAGACAAAATTGAGTGCCATTATGAACAATACTCCATATCCTCCCTCTGACACACTAACACCGAGGACTTTCAGCCAATGACTTATCTTATATATAAACGCCTACGCATGGAAGTGTGTGTGTCTGTCTGGCCCAGTAGTGCGAGGGTACTACAGCATGAGGTTCAGAGAGCCGGCCCAAAGTTAACGAATCGGAAGAAGAAAGCGACTGTTGCCAAAGTAAAGCCGCCAAGAAAAGATAGAAACTCTTACACAAGAAAGACGAGTACATCAGCAAAATGGTATCCCTTTTGCTTTTCCTCCCGCCGCTTTATACACAAGCGAGGCGAGCACATCAGCCCTCAGAACATAGGAAAGAGACGCCCAGAGTAGTTCCTTTCAATTACCTGACATCTCTACATTTCAATTTCTTTTCTGACAGATTCAATAGTTTCTAGGACCCCGGGCTTTTTACAGCATGGGCTTACACAGCTAGTACAGTATAAGCGTGTCATGAAACGCTACTGGAACTCCTTTATTTCAACCAAAATATGTCACCTCACTGGGACCGCCAAGTCAGAGATTTTCTTTCTTTATAATTTTTTTGAGTCATTCTGGTGTGTTGAGATCATAGTGTTTGTATATAGTTATTTATTTGGTGAGCTTCTGTTAAAAGCCAAATTTCCCCATGGGGACAAACAAAGGTTCTATCTTCTATTTATATGTCTGTCCCACATGCAACATGTTGCTACTCTCTGATGCCTTGAATGTTTTAAAAATACACAACTCCTGTTTATTTAATAAAAGACACACATCAGGTTACCTCATGTGCCCCAAACTTCCATTTCTGTGCTACAGCGTCACAAAACTGTGCAAAGAACAAAACCCCTGAGAAAAACTGCACTAGTTGGGTAATTCTTTAACAATTTGTTGAAAACGTGTTTGCAGATGAACACACACATAAGTACACTATACTGTCCCTGTAAAGTTTACTGCATTTCCACCTGTATGGTCACTTGCGGGCAGAAAAACAAATTTCAGAGTAAAACGACATCAGAAACTTGACACACATTTGATCTAAGATTTACTCAGAGCCTCAAAGACACTTCAGCATAGGCAGTAGATAGCAGGCCACTGTTTTCAAAGCCAAGTCTTGTATTACCAAGAAGCTTCAGGTCTTTGTTCCAACCAGTGAGCGATTTTCTCTTTAATTAATCCCATTGTTTAATTTGCATGTCTTTTTTTTTCTTAATGCAAGATTTGGAAATTAAGAGGAAGTGCATTTAAGAATGAAGCCAGGAAGCATCTTTTACACAAAGAGTTGTGGGAATCAGGAACAAACCACCAAGCCATCGAGTTGAAGCAGAAACCTCGACAACCTTTAAGAATCTGGATAAGGTTTTGGCACAGCTTAGCGAGGAGCTAAACAACTGAGTGACAAATGAACTTCACGTTTGTCAGATTTCTTATGCTCTATATTTATATTGGTATTTTTGCCAGTGTTTAAAGTTCTTCATTTTTTCTTATTTGTTTTCCTATTAATCCACTTTTTTCTGTGGAGCATCCACCATTAACTATATCCCAAAACATGGAATAGTGGGCATGACACCAGAAATATCAAAGCTAGGTTTGCTTTATTGGAATACAGCAAGTGGTATTTTTTTAATTAAGATTTTAATCATAACTTTCATTATTTTAATCCAGGAGATCTTGTTGTTTAAATCATTACTTTGTAGTAACCTGGTCAATGGGACTAATCTTGAAGTTGCAGCATTCAGATTTGTTTACCTGGGGTCTGCTCCACTTGCCCCTAATCTCTCATTATTAAGAGAGAGCAAACTACTGTACATTGAAAAAAGTGAATTTATAGGAAAACTGTGCACAAAAATGCAAACATTTCAGCTTTTCCTAGAAAATCTGCTACTCTTCCTCGTTTAGAATAGGCCCAAATGAGAAAAAAAGAACACATAAGCAATCTAATCAAACTTCGAGGTAAATGACAGTGAATGTTAAACGAATTGGAACAAAAGGCAGTAAAGCGCAGAAGTGACGGAAGAGCGAGCCTGGGAATCGCCATACTAGGCGACTCGACTGGCCTTCACCGCCTCCCTAGAAATGTCAACGGGGCTCGGCTCATTTTTATAATAGACAAGAAAAAAAAAAAACACGCGTCACGTCCATAGCACAATAATAGCCCCGTAATGAAGTACCCGGGCCTAACTGAAACCTCCAGCTGTGTACAATAACCTTATTGACATGCCATGGTGGTCTGCCGTCCCGTCCCAACCAGGACTGCCACACCCCCGCCATTAGAAAGTGAAGGGCAGGCAAGTCAGGGCGTTCCGTTAATCCCGACACGCCCAAGGTGGGCTGCGTTTGTTCAACACCTTTTTACTTTTTAAAATAACACACCGGGACTTTCTCCGAACAAGTTAAAACACGGGTGGCAGTTTCGCCTTTGTAGGAGACAATCATGACAATTAAAAAAAAAAAAACTGTTTATGTGGTTATACTTAATAACAGGTAATGAAAGCCCCCCGGTACTTAATGAAGCGTTAGCGGCTTACCTCCCAGTGACGGGACGCAGTTTACTGTTTTGACTCTCTGCTGTCGCCCCTTCATTAGCGCGTCCTTCTCGACGCTCTCCACAAGGGGCGCGCTCCCGCATTTACCGCGCATGGATTCCACCGCTAGCGGGTGGAAAGCCGCCCCGGGATAGACCGCCGTTTTTAAAACAGAAAAGAAAAGAAAAGAAAGGAAAGAACACACGCGTTGGGTTTCTCAGTCTTGAGGCGCGTGTCGCACTTACTTGTCCGTTCCGCTTCGTCCTCCGTCTCCACAAAACACCTGGCGAGCGTCAAAGCACCGCGCCAGCAGTCGCCGGGGTTTTATATTCAATTCCCTCCCCTGAAGAGCAGGACGATAAGGGGAGTCGAGTTACTTTTAACTCCTTCAGGTAAGCGATTGAAAGTTTGGGAAAGAAGGACAAAATATGCAAGGGATGCGGCAGTGTAATTGTATGCTTTGAAGCGAGCGGAGCGAAATGAATTTCAGGCACGTCAAGTGACCAGAGTGTACTTTAATTTACACACGCACATTTAATGATGGCTCATCAAAATGTCCCATTTTTCCGCCCTGTTGTGGTTTTTTTTTTTTTTTTTCCCCTGCATCAGAGATGATCCGTGATTTAAAAAACGGCGGTGTGTGGGCGTCTAGTGCCATTGCTGCCCTTGCTGATTTATATTCGCCTTCGGGCCTGCGCAGAGTGCTTTCACTCCTTTGGTGACACGTACGGCGCTAATGACCTTTTAATGAAGTCTTTTGGGGCAATTAAACCATCTGTTTAACAATCACACCTGTAATGAAATCCCACCCACCTTAATAAAGTGACAAGCATCTGAGTTTGGTTGACCAGATTGTCATGGTGCCACAATTTATTAATCCAGCAAGTGTGCTAAACACAAATACAATTGAAGCTGAGCAATTCTTCTCCATCAACTATCATGTAAATTGTAAAATTACACATGACATCAAAACGTTCCCCTTATATTTCAGACATCTAAAAATGGGACATTTTCTTCAATTCCAAAACACTTCTGGAGAAAATGGGACACATAACCTGAAACTGGTACTATCCCGGTCAAACCAGAATGCCTATTCACACTAATCTGTCCAGTTGCTATGTCTGTGTTATATGCCGCTTGGTATGGGATTCAGAAAAGCAGTGCTGATGTTTGTGATGCGCCATCTGTATTGCATTTTATGACTACAAATTTTGTGAAGTGACATCTGTTGCATTTTATTACTATACACATTGCAAATAAGATTCTAGTAGGTGGTTTACTACAAACATTAACACTGAGGTCTACATTGATTATTTAGATTTCAACCTGTCTTAGATGGGTAACACAGCTAGTGTTCAGTAAGTCCTTATTTTCTGAATAGGAAAGGTACTTTGTTTTCAGCAACCAATGAGTTTCTGTAAGGTGCAGGCACAGGTTCGCTTTTGCGTGTTGTGTTACCACAGATGCAAACTAAGTTATACAGTGCCAAGTGCAGTGCTTTTGGTAGTTCATGCCCCAAAACCCCCTATGCCCTCTTCAAGGCAAACGTGACTTTACAAGGGAAAAGATTACTGCTTCGTTGCAGTGCATGGCATGGCACACTGAAGAGGAGGCACAAAAGAGTAATGCTGTGTAAAGTATGGTGCTTCATCTGTACCAATAACTCACCAAAGTCCACCAATTTTTGGTCAACCAGTCAGCACAATTGGACCGAGCCCAACCCATGATAGTTCTTGGTTGGACAAAAAGTACATACCTTAGAGTAGGAGGTAAAAAATACCATTAAAAAAAAAACTCCTAATGACAAGAACAGGTCAGTTATGCCTATAAAGCTCATCAGCTTCATTCACCCATCTAAGGGGGCGTTAAACTCAAATCCTGGAGGGCTGCAGTAGCTGTATATTTTCATTCCAGTCACTTTCTTCATTAGTAACCAGTTACTTCTGAAAAAGAAAAATGCTTTGTTTGCTTTAATTGCAGCTGAATTGCTTTAAATGATTGTAAACCTTTGAAACTTTTTTTTTTAAATTTTCCTAGTTCTCAAATACGGCAGAGGCTAGGGATCTGCGCTGGCACTCGGAAGGTTGCCAGTTAGAATCCTGTAAAATGCCAGAAGTGACTGTACTCTGTTGGGTCCCTTGACCATGGCCCTAAACCTGCAATTGCTTTGCCCTGGGTATGACGTTAATTTGCATCCAGCCCTTCAAGCAGGTCCTCCAACTTACAGGGAAAACTTGGGGGTTGGAGGCATGATTGGCACTCCAGCCACCATAAAAATAAACCCCACATGGATCAAGTGTGGTGCTGAGGTGCCACCTGCTGCACTTGGGTCCCAATCCAGGTGGTTCATCAGATGTTGGGTGCAGCAACGCGCTATCAGTACATGATCGTGACCTCTCTCTCTATTCATCAAACAATTATGAGCAAGCGATCTCCAGGGTCTCAGACTCCATTTTAACATCACAATTTCTTAATAAGAACCCAGTTCTATCTAATAGTAAGCCCATTATTGTATTGCTAGCGTTTCCATAATGCCACACCAGAAACCTTTTTTCTGTGAGGACCATTCAGATGTTAAGGGTTCTTAAAAAGCACGTTAGTTAAAATTTAAATACATGAGGTCTGTTTAGTTAGTAATTGGTTACTAATTAAATTAACTGAAATGAAAACATGTAATCAGTCTGGCATTCTGGGATCTGAGTTTCACACTCCCAACCCAATTTCTCCAAAACACCATTGCCTCAGCATTTGAAGGTTTCCAAAATGTTTTAGCACTGTGCTGGCGCCCACAGGTGTTGACCAAATGGATTCTTACTCCTTACATTGCATTTTTAAGTAGCTTGCTATCTTTAAAATCACATATGAATCAGATTACTAGGACAACATTTTTTCCACTAAGAAACATAGCAAAAACACTGCTGAAAATACATTACTTTAACATGGCTTTCTCATAGCTTCATCTTAGTTTAATCCTGATGCTCTGTATATTTAATTAATTATCATTATTATCCATGGTGGCTCCAAAATCTGTACTAACTCCTACTTTCTCTTCTGTTCTTTTTCCGGTTTTCTGTGGTGGCGATCTGCACAACCAACTAATCAAAGCACTGTGATGTTCCTACATTGATGGATTAAAGGCCAGAAGTCCACATGACCATCATCATCAAATTCTAGCATGAGAACCCCAAATACAATCAGGACTGATTCAGGTCATTTATGTTAGGTAGAATGCCTAGAGGGGGCTGATGGTCTTGTGGCTGGGAACCCCTGCAAATTTTATGATTTTCTCCAGCCGTCTGGATTTCTTTTTTTTTTTTTTGTTTTTGTTGTCCTCCCTGGCCAGCTTAATTAGTGTTCCCTTATTTTAATTCTTATTTATTTTGTCTTTTTTCTCTTTCTTCATCATGTAAAGCAATTTGAGCTATTGAGTTATTTTGTATGAAAATGTTTTCTAGAAATAAATGTTATTGTTTTTTTATAAGGCAGCTTATAATCATTTGAATTATGGAATTCCAGTGAATACCTGTGGTGATTTATTGGTGGTGCCATCCCCAGCCTGATGCAACTTGTCTATGCCAATAGAGTACCACTCTGTACCACAGTATTTAATAATACTAATTACATTTATATAGCACTTTTCTCACTACTCCAAGTGCTTAGACAGAGGGGAACCGTTTAAACCATTGCCAGTGTGTAGCACCCACCTGGATGATGTGACGGTAGCCATTATTGCACCAGTGCACGCACTACACTTGAGCTGGTAGTTGGTGATGGGGAGAGAGAGACAACTGGAAGCAGAGGATGATGATTAGTTGGCTGGAGTGACTAGTTTGTGGAAGGCATTTAGCCAGGACATTAGGATATGCACTAGTCTTCTTAAAAGATTCCCAGGGATCTTTTATGACCTCAGAGAGTTAGGATATTTGTTTTACATCTCAACCAAAGGACAGTGACATTTTTACAGCACAGTGTCCCCATAACTGCACTGGAACATTGGGCTTCCCACACAGACCACAGGGTAAGCGCCCCCTCCTGGCCTCCCCAACACCTCTCCCAGCAGCAACCTAAGTTTTTCCTAGATGGTCTCCTATCCAAGTACTGGGTGGGCCTGAACAGGCTTATCTTCAAGTGGGCAACCTCTTCTGAAGTTCAGGTGGTATAGCTGCTAGTAACATATTCCTTGTGTCTGTGTTTTTCAATGTGACAAAAACTCTCTGCCCTTATCCAGTTTCTGTCTCTGCCACCTTCTTTTTATTAGTATTAATATATCATTTTTAAAGATAAAGTGAGAAACACCATTATATAAACATGCGCTTAGCTCAATTATGACAGGAGACATCCCTAGTCCTACTTCCAAAAAGCTGGATTTTTAGCACTAGCACTGGATGGTCAATGACATTTGTGGTTTTCTCCATTATCATGATAGTAATAGAACTTTCTCAAACTTGCATATTCTATTCAGGTCTGTCAAAGATAGAATAATACAGATATTATGTTACTAAAAATTCCATCAAGCTAACGTGATGATCACCGGCAGGAAACAGCTGCTCAGAAATGATTAGGAGTGATAGAAAAACTGATGAGGAGATAGTAGGACTTAATGGGCAGACATAATCCTAGTCAGGGGGATTGGCCAAAGGTTTTTTTTAAAAAAAGGACAAAACCAAACATCAGAATGAGTTGTCAAAGGCAAAGTCTTAATTTTAAGTATGTAATTTGTTCTTTTGTCTTCATTCCATTAATGGTGGATGGAAATGTGTGTCATAATCAGACTAAGGTGAGTTTAAGTGTTTTGTGACTTCCACATCACTTGATTAGCAATGATCAACACAACCTGTTAGCAGAGTGGCCAAGCAGAAAGAGTCACACAATATTGGCAAGCATGCTGAACCAGAATAAAAAAATGGGATTTCAACAAAAATAGGATTAATAAATAATTTGAAGGAAACAAATCAGATTAAGGATGTCAAAAATATGGTGTCATCACAACTGTTCCAGGAGACCACCATGGTTGCAGTTTTGTATTCCATCCAGTTTGACAATCAGTTTGTCAGTCTTGTTTTTAAATTAATCTCATGGTTTAGCTTTTGGCTTACAAATATCTGTAGTGTACTTTGGTATTCTTATCCACAGCTTTAAATGATTATGTTTCTTTTGACGTTTAATTTTTAGTTAAACCTGTAGAACCTGCTCCCTTAATTGTATCCAAATGATTACATGGGTACAAATATCAGTGAATGCAAAAGGGCAACAGTGACTGGACTGCCAATTTCACTTGCCAGTTCATTAAGAAACATTTCTTAGAAATGAGCAGACGGATGACTAGGGTGTAGAAGTAACTGCGCCCATTTAGCATTCAGTGTTGTCAACATTTAGATACAACAATGGAAGCCAACTCAGCTGAAAAAGGGGTGTGGCAAAGGAAACAAGTATTCACTACATGTAAAAATACTTCACAATTTCTTAGAATAAGAAAATAAAAAAGCAGTTCAGTAGTAATGAGATAGACTGAGAGTAAGAATGGTGCACTGATTGTGAAATTAGTTAGAATAAAACAAAAGAAAAATGAATATATATATACATAACCAGATAAGCCCCTGAGACTGAACATGGGGGTCACTGCCCTAGATGATTTTTAGCGCTTTGTCACACATGTGCATCAGAGGAACTCTTCACAGGCTCGACTGAGGTATTAATAACCTACTGGGCAAGAGGAGGTGCTGTCGCTAACATTCTGATCTCACCTCCTCTGAGAAACCGCCTAGTGAGGGCACTTAGCCCCACCCCTTCCAGTTTGCCTACTGTAAGAAACCCAGCTGCCAAGGAAGGAGGTGTCTCCTCCGGTCAGAGTGACCTGGCAGATGGCACTCCTGTAAAATGACCCCTTTCTTCTATAACTGATGTGTTTGTTTATATTCTGCCTAAGGGTTTGCTGTATAACAACAAGAGGAATTTCTTTTGCTGGATTTTTTTTATTAAATGTAACGACCCAGTTGGTGTCCCAACTTTTATCCTTCCGTGACCAGTCATTCCTATACCTGGCCACATGCTATTCAGGGTGACTCAAAATTATGTTAACACTAATGGATTATTTTTATCTCGACCACACCTTTCCAGGTCGATGGATAGCTCATAGTGGACTATTGCCATGCCCTCCACATGCCCCTGATTTGACACCCTGTGATTTCTGATAATGGGGTATAGTGAAGGAGCGCGTGGATAGCAAGAACGTTTGTGATATCAATGACCAGAAGGACAGAATACGGACTGCGGTATCATCGATTCCCTGCACAAATGTGTGTCCGGGCTTTAAATGGTATTGCTGTTCTTTGGTTTTTGTGTGTTGAACATGGTGGAGAACAGGTTGAGACATTCCAGTAAATCATCATGCACATATGAAGTATGTTTTGTGAATAACTTGTTTCCGCTATTCAAATGTTAATATAATTTTGATTCACCCTTTATATACTCAGTATAAGGAGCCCGGTTTAAATGTCTGAAACCCTTCATAAATAAAGGGCTAATACTCAAATGTTGACATACTTTTTGTCCTGATTTGAGTGTTTGTTTTTCATTTCATTTTTCATATTGTGTCCACAGTATTTTCCCCACATATTTCTGCTTGCATGCATACATAAATACATACATAAATCAATTTCATGGTCATGGGAGAAGCAGAGCCTATCCCAGTATGAGACAACCTTGGGCTAAGGCTAATCCATCGCAGGGCCCACACTTCCAGAGAGTTATACTGGCACTACATTTGAAGTCATTACAATTAAGATAGATTTGGTTTGACACAATACAGTTTGTGGTGCCTTTTTACAGATGAGCTGAAAAATGCATTAAAACAGACTTCCTACCCCGTTCTCACTCAACCAAATAAGTGGAACTTGATCAGTGTCACCCATTTACTGCGTACATCACGGATACACAAAAATCTCCTTCTCTAAAGAAGTCCTTGATTTTATGTTTAAAACCCTAGCAACTGAACCGTAAGCTGGTATATTTTCTTGGGGAGTTCTCATCCCATCAAGCATATTTTAGAAAGTAAGAGTAAAAATCCATCATTTGTGAAACAAGTTATTTTTGTATTTTTATACTTTTCTTGGAGGTAAAAAAGGGGAGGTGGGCAGCGCTCTGGAGAGCTGAAATACGGTGAAAGGTGCTTCTGTTTAGATGTCAGGAGTGGCTTACCTCATCCTAATTGGTTCAAACACCCACAAGAATACCCCATCCATCCATCCATTTTTCATTGGCTTTTTCATTCCCACAGGAATGTAGAACATGAGATTCTTGCAAGACACACCCTACTTACAGCCAATATCAGATAAGCCCACGGGCAGCAAAACACTCAGCCGTGTAAAGGAGGCTTTGAGCACACACAGATCCAGGGCTCTCAGCGCATATAAAGCGTATAAGGACAATACATTGTAAATGAAACGTCGACAACTAAGCGAAGAAGAAAGCAGCTCGGAGAAAAGAGACTCAAATGCGTTGTAGAGAAAAAAGAGCAAAAAAGAAACAATTATCTAGGTGCAAATTCAGAAAATAAGGAAAGTAATTATCAGCCCGTAACAAGTGGAACTGAAACAAAGCACGTCCAATCGGAATCAGAATTAAAAGACAGAGAGTAAAAGACAAAGCAGAACTTCATAAAGACGTTCACAAACATTGGCACTATACACATGCTGAGCAGGTTAGAGACTATGAAAGCAGTAGAATTCGAAAGACTCAGTAAAACAAACGTTGGCGCAATACACATGTGGAGAAAGTTAAAGAATATGAAAGTAGGAAAATTAGAAAGTATAAAAAAATAGAAAGTAAAGATCACAGGAGCGCAAACAAACAGAAATTATTACTCAAAAAGGGGAAAATATTCACCATGGACCAGGTGTCATTGAAACAAAAGCAGGATAAAGTGAGGTCATTAATAAAAGACAGAGTAGAAAACAAAGTAAAACGTCATAAAGAGGTTAAAAAACAAGGGGGCCAAACACATGCAGAGCAGGTTAGAGATAATGAAAACTAGAATTTAAAAGACTCAAAGAAAATATAGGTGTGAAACACATGCAGAGCAAGATACAGAATATGAAAGCAGAAAAAAATGACAGTGTCAAAAAAAAAGAAAGTAAACATTGCATTAGTGCAAACAAAGAGAAATTATTACTCTGAGAAATAACGAAAAGGGGAATAGAGATCGAATATATGGACAAAGGTGATATTTCAGAAGTATGTAAATATTGTAAGGCTTTGAGGTTTAAGTCAGAGAATTTCAAAAACGGGGTTTACCTCACATGCATTTATTGGTTACTTAGCAAAAAAAATGATTAACTGCTGATGATGTAGATCATTTTGTCTGTGCTGAAATTCCAAACAGAGAAACCTGTCCTGAATTATGGTACAAAGTCATTAAACACACTGACCTCATTTAAAAGATTCAGCATATTGGGACTCGAAAGATTCCAAATATTGTTTTTACAGAAATTCTGAAATAAAAGTGAAACTAATGAAATAGCAACATCCATCATCCAGCCTGCTATATCCTAACTACAGGGTCTGCTGGAGCCAATCCCAGCCAACACAGGGCACAAGGCAGGAAACAGACCCTGGGCAGGGTGCCAGCCCACCACAGTGAAATAGCAACAATTCAAAGAAAAAAAAAATCTTAAAAGTGTGTATCTGGAAAACCAAACATGGGGGTTGGCGAGCAGGGGGTGAAGCCCCCTACTTTTCTATATAAATATAATTTCACTTTGTAGAACTTCCTATAAAAATGGTAGCTTCTACCCATATTTGAATGTTAACACTCTGTGTAATCTTACCAGAGTACTCACTCCCTTTTCATCTATGTTCCTAACATTGGTCAGCCAACTCTCTCTTTACATTCAATTTATTTATTTCACCGGACAGAACATGTCAGCCAAGCTCCAAAATCCCGCCTGAGCTCCACAGCAGCCCTCTTTGAACCTCCAGTGTCGCTGTACTTTGAATCCTTAGTATGCTATAAAGACCAGCTTTCATACTGCACACTTCATGTGCACCCATTTCATTATGTCCCTTGTGGCTGTGTGGCAGAGTCCTGAAATTCCGCTGACGTAACCCTTAAATTGGCTACTTGTCCCAAGCTTCACCACCTAGGAAGCATGTGCTGCCACTTCTCGGCCACGTAGTCTTGTGTGTTCTTTCCAGGGCCCCCTGCTGTAACTGTACCCGCCTCACCCCTCTGTGTCTTGCAGTGATTTTCACACAAGCATCACACAAAGATACACCCCTACTTAGCCTGGCATATACAGTATCCCTTTGACAGATTTCCTGGTGGGAACCATGTGTCCATTACCACCTTGCCCTTGAAGTCTTGGCACTATTTACTAAAGCAGTCACAGAATTTTACAAATATTTTAAAAGCAAATAATAACAGCCTGCCACCAACTCTAGCACTTCTCTTACATTCACCCATTTTTAACTTGATGCCACAATGTAAATTTAATCTGCTTAAAGTTGTAATGGCACATTAGATAACCGGAGAAACTGATGCATCGCTGGATCTCAAAAGAAATGCCCTTCTTATGAAGGAAGAACCCCAGCCACAGACACCTTCTGCATAAAAATTGTGAGCTGCATATGGTTGGATTTTTGCTGAGCTGTAATCGAGTCCTGCTACCCTGAATCAAGTGCACCACAAACTGTTTATTCTCTCTTTCAAATCTAAAAAATAACATTTTCCACTAGAGTGACTGTTATATTTGAGTGGGAACTGTGTAAATTAAAGAGGTCTTTTTCAGGTTTTAAAGCTTATATAAAGTTAAAACAAATAGCTATGGTGATCCAAGGTTTTGGCAAAAATCAAAGAAGTCTTCTGGTTCAACAACTTATCTTGAATCCTGCAACACAGAGGGGGCCATCAAGCCATTTAAAACATTCCCTCAAAAATGAGCTCTCCACCTTATTAATAGATGGGTATCTATCTGAGTGCTCATTGTGAAAAACTGATAATGAAATTTTATATCTTCAATCCGAGCTCAAAAGCTGTGCAAGAAAAAGCCAAAGTCAACAATGGCTTCAATCACAGACCAAATCAGACTTGCTATAATGACAGAAGGATGTGGAGCAAGAACTCCTAAATTCCTTTGTGTGTGTGCTGGTTTTCTTTTGAGACAATTTCTTAAACTTAGCATAATTCTTTGTTATTCGGCTTGTTGCCCTCCTTCCAGTCTTTTATCAGAAATATCAGGATCCTCTGTCTGCTGCTCACTCTGCCCTCAGAGACCCAGCACCTTCAAATCTCTTGCCACCAAGTCTCCATACGTGTCTGCTTCTCCATCTTCTTCTTTTCTCAGACAGCCACCATGTTTTTCCCAATCAGGTTGTCCTCTCTGCTTCATACTGAGTGTGCCCAAACCACCTTATCCTACTTGCCATGGCTTTCTTCCATTCTCCTGACCCCTGCCGTTTTGCAGACTTTTTTGTTTGTTTTTTCTTTCTCTTCAATTGAACCTCAGGTTCCTGATGACCAAACTGTGACACCTGCCCAGTCACACTGACTGGACTAATGTCTTAAATTGCAAACAATATTCACATAAACTTTAGTGAGACAGGACAGTTCCTGTGACTGCCAGCCACGTAGACTCAGTCTGATTAACCTGTGACTGGCGAGACATTATATCTTTAGTCATAGGGAAAATTTTGTGCATGCATGAGAGCCGACAACTAATGAATGCTCACCCAGATATATGGTGTGTATTTATAGCTCACACAACAGAACAGAAAAATGAAAGAACAGGGAAGACATTGTGGCTGTACTCCCCACACCTGGAAAGCCATCCCATAGGCACTGGCTCATTCAGGAAACACACTGTTACCTGTCATAATGTGGCAAATTCACAATAATTTAGAAATTTAAACCTGTGCTGGGAAGTCTTCATGTGTAATTGTGTAATTTGTCATCCCATGCTGTCTCTAGTCATATAATCTGACATCCACAGGTGATGACATCGGCACCTGCGGTTGACAAGTCTGACATCCCCTCCACCTAGAAGTTGTGTAGTGCATCGCTGGCTTCATACTTAACTTTTCCTGGCACTCATTGATCCTTTTCAACTCCACCACTTGATGGATTTGATCAATGCAGCTGTAACTCTCTCCTTCATTGCTGTTTCACAGATTTTTAGTAGTTCACGTTTTTGTTTTTAGCTCTACGTTTCTTCTGTCTTGTCATCATCTCATGTTGCAGAGTCCCCAATACTGCTCAGGAGAGTCTGTCTCGCCTTTCGACTCCAGTTACTTCTCCATTTCATTCTGACTCAACTGCTTCCAAATAGTTTGTATTAAAGCAAAAGGCAGAGCCATTCATTCATGCACTGTTTTCCAGTCCATTTACCCAGGAGAGTCACACACAAAGAGCAGTTAATGTAGTGAAGATCAGTCTCCTAGAACGGTAACACATTTCCAGTCTTTTCAACCTGTATATTGATTTCTGATTTTTGTTTTTGATATACTCTGTTAATCCCCGAGCGGAAAATTGTCTTTTTGCACGACCTTTTGTGGGTGAGAGTGTTGGGTCAGCCATCGTGGAGCAATTGTCAGGTTAAGGGCCTTGCTCAAGGGCCCAACAGATCCCTTCTGGTAGTAACAGGGTTTGAACTGGCAAATTTCTAGATAAAGGTGCAGATGCTTAGCCACATCATTAGCCAGTTTAGAAAATTAAAGGAAATAAAGCAACCTAGCAAAGTTAAGGAAAATCCCATGAATTGGTAAAACAAAGAAACAGAACAGTTGTCACCCGAGTTGCATTGTGATATATTGCATAGTGGTGACCGGTGAATTAGCTCCATATATTTACTTTCATTAGGTAAACACTTTCCAGTTAACATTGTTCTGGCCGTTCCATTAAGTAAGATTACACACTTTGTTATTTGATCTCCTACGTGTTGTGAACTAGAGAGTTCCAAAGAAAAAAAAACTCCCACTAATGATTCAAAATTCCCACCAGAGGGGGAAAACTGTCAAACCCACACTAGCTAAGAAAAGGGCAAATGTAGGATCTTTATAAATAAACAGATTTATTTTCTCAAAAATTCTCTGAAAACAGAAAAAGTCAGAAGAGCACATAAAGGCCAAAGAAAATAATGTCCCAGTAAAAAAAAAGAAAACATAACACAGAGAACAAAAATCCAATAAATCACAAATAATCAAAATCAATAGTCACAGGAGATCTCACCCACCACCTGGTGCATATAATGAACTGCAAGGGACTGGGGTTTAAAGGCTAAGGGTATTCCCTTGAAAAAAACGAGAAATGTGAACCCCAGAGAGGATAGGAACCCTGGCTGGAAGACAACACTGTGAAGTTGTATTTGTATAACTTGCCAGCACAGACCTTCCTGGAAAGGATGACTCCGCTTTCAGCATTAGGCGTAAATGCTCAAAATAGCCTAAATCACAACAAGATGACAATCTTTGATCTGATGGGAATTCCCAAGCAGCACAAGGAGTCTGTGTCTAGATTAAGGATGCAGGATCTACACTACTTATGTTTATTACTACTACTACTACTACAGGAAAGAAGCTTAGTTAACAAATGATAGAAAGCTAGGAATTATTAAACTTAATTACAATAGGAGTCTCATTACAGGCCGGAATAAAGAAGTTGGATAGAAGAAAACATGCAGCATTCCCAAAGCCTAGGAATGTGAAAAGTTTGCAATATTGTCAAAAGGAAACTATTTTTGTACTATTTGGGGATTTTCAAAACGAGTTAAGGAGGTGAAATGAGTGGAGTGCATATGGAATGAGTATATACGGAGAAAGATGGGTTTATGCAGCGAGCTAAGGGGGAAAAATCGCTTAATATCACTGAGAGAAGAGAGGATAACGTGAGGTACAAAAAGAACCAAAGAGACAAGGACAAGATAAGCTAAGGAAAATTAGATTATTTGGGAAAGACTTGGAAAACAGAGAGAGCTCAAGTGGTGGTCAGGCCACTTAAACAGATGGAGCTTCAGGTAAGAATTTCACTGCAGTCTTTGCATGTGACAAACTACCCCTGACAGTCTACTACTAGTTAATGACTGATATTTCTAATTTTTGTCCTTGTTACATTAGCTGGCTATATTCTGATGTCACTCTTTAGTCATAAATACAATGCAATGTAATATAATATTGCTAGCAGGGAGTCAGATTTGTTTCCGGTGGGTGTGGGACCCCACTAGGGCTGCCCTTCATCCCAGATTTTGTTCTGTAATTTTTAAGCACAGAATTTCTAGGCACATCCATGGAGTTCAGGGTGTCCAGTTTGCTGATATGTTTTTCCTTTTGCAGATGATGTGGTTCTGTTGACTCCATTGGGCTGTGACCTTACACTGGAGTGGTTCCATGCCTGAGTGTGAAGCAGTTGTGATGAAGAATCAGCATCTCCAAATTCAAGGTTATGGCTCCCAGCTAGAAAAAGGTGGAGTGCCCTCAAGAGGCTGGGGATGCCTCAAGCAGAGGAGTTTAGGTATCTCAGGATCTTGTGTTTAGTGAGGATAGAAGGAAGTGGGAGATTGACAGGCAAATCAAGGCAGCATCCCCAGTCATGAGGACACCATAATGATCAGTTATGGTTAAGAGGGAGCCAAGCTGAACAGCAAAGCTCTTAATTTGCCAGTCAATCTATGTTCCTACCCTCACTTATATGACTAAAAGAACTGGATCATGGATACAAGCAGCAGAAATGAGCTTGCTTCTCAGGGTGTCTAGGCTCAACAATAGAGATAGGGTGAGGAGCAGAGACATTTTAGTTGAGCTCAATGTGAAGCTTCTGCTGCTCCTCATGGAAAGGTGCCAGTTGAGGTGGTTTGGGCATCTGATTAGGATGCCTTCCTGGGGAGGTGTTTCACGATTGTCCAACTGGGAGGAGACCTAGGGGCAGATCTAGGACATGTTGAAGAGATTATTTCTCTCAGCTACCCTCACACTGCCTCGGTACCCCAGGGAGGAAGCAGAGGAGGTGGCGGGGAAAGGGGGTAGCTTGGCATCTTTGCTTAGGCTGTTGTTACCACCACCTAGAATAGATTATCAGTAGAAAATGGATGGATGGATGGATGGATGGATGAATGGACAATGCAATGTGGAAGGTGAATACATGAAAGGAAAGTTATTCCTGACAACTTTTTTTTTTTTTTTGCAGTGCTCTTTTAATTGTATTAGAATGGCGAACGTTAAAGAGCTCAGCACACACCTAACAGAGGATATTAAACAGGCCTCCAAAGTCAAGACATACAGATGTCTCTTTTACGGAAAACCAAGATGCTCAGCCAGAGCAGCTTTTCTAACAAGAGTATACTGTAGCAGCAGTACTAGTACTGTCAGGAGTACATGGGCCAGGTTAGTGTTTCAGAAAAAGCCATGTGGCTTAAAGAAAATCGAGTGAAGTGGCAGGATTAAGGGGAAGAAAGTGAGCCAAACAAAGTGTGGGATGGCAAAACACCCTGAAATGTGTGAAGTAGGACAGGGTGTGTTGAGGAGTACATGAAGTGGTGGTATGAGGGGGTAAGTCCAGGGCTACACAGTGCCCTCCCAGTGGCCTGCCTCATTAGTGTTATTCACAGTAGGACTGCAGGGTAACATACAGTCAAGAAATTTCCAGTGATGAGAGTTCATTGACCTCCTTTGCCAAAAGGCCTTGCTCAACTGCCAGTCAGCACTTTACATCAAGCGCAGTGTGGGCAGCTGCTGCTCCACCGGACACATTCACAGCTGCATCTGTTAGTATTCACAGCATCAGAAGTACCCCCTATTTTAAACAAATGAGAGCTGTTAGCCAGCAAGTTGTAGAGTGGCCCAAAACGTTTATCCTTCACTTTTTTTAAGAAGCTGGTTATATTATCTTTAATTTACTTGTCCTTATTTGCTTTGTAAACCACTTTGAAAGCTTCTCATAAAACAAGCATTAAGTGATAGATGAAAGCCATTCCTGCCTGTGGTACTTGAACCCTCAGCCCTATCTGCACCTTACTGAATAATCAGACTCTCTCTAAGTTCAGACCTGACAATGACCACAGTTAAGAAGCTAAAGATGTTAGAAGGAAATACTATGTGATTTAATCATGAATAGGAATCGGTCCCTGGGTGCCCATCAGGTACTTACAAAGTGAGGGTCCCTTAGACAGTAAAGTTTATTTTTAATTGTGAATGCCCAACTGTCCTTGCCTCATTCCAGTAATTGGCATGGCTGCCTCACAGATTCAGCTTCCTGGGTACAAATCCCCTGTCTCTGAGTTTGCCCATTCTCATTGTCCAGAGAGATATGTGCTAGGGTGATGGGCCTGGCACCCTTTTTCAAGGATGTCTCCCATCTTGCCTGCAAGTACTGTTAAAAACTGTTCCAGCCCCCTGCAAATCTGAAATGGATGGATGTGTTACGAAACTTGATAGCTCCCAAGCACGTTATTTCCAAACAGTAAGAAAAAAAAATGTCCACAGAAGGGGAAACACCATCAAAAAACCCTGGCTGCTAACACAGAGGGTTCTCCATAAATAAAAAGATTTATTAATACGATATGCTCTCCAGCACAATAATCAGCCCCAAGGAGTGCAAAGGCAAAAAGGAGTTGTTAGCAAAGGGGAACAAAGTTCCAAAATGAAATCTAGTACAGATGTGAAAAATCCTGTAAATAACAAAACACAATCACAAACCTAAGGACTCTCCACTCCCAAGCGGATTTGAATGAACTGCAAGGAGCCATGGGTCCCCCCCCTTTATAGGGATGAGGGCAGTCCCTTGCAGTGATTGGTAGGTGGCACCGCCTCTTGGGGAACCACTAACAAAATACAAGGAAAATAACACAGCCATAGGGAACATACACTATATGGACAAAAGTATTGGGACACCTGACCGTTACATCAACAAGGACTTTCATGACATTGCATTCAAATACATGGACTTTAATATGGAGTTGGTCCCCCCTTTGCAGCCATAACAGCTTCCACTCTTCTTGGAAGGCTTTCCACCAGATGTTAGAATGTTTCTGTGGGAATTTGTGCCCATTCATTCTGTGGAACATTTATGAGGTCAGGCACTGATGCTGGACGAGTAAGGCCTGGCTGGTAATCTCCATTCAAGTTCATCCCAAAGGTGTTTGATGGGGTTGAGGTCAGGGCTTTCTGTGGGCCAGTCAAGTTCTTCCACACTGAACTCTTCCCACAGTCATGTTGGAATAGAAAAGGGCCTTCCCAAACTGTTTCTACAAATTAGGAAGCATAGTGTTGTCCAAAATGTCTTGGTATACTGAAGCCCTTCACTGGAAGTAAGAGATCCAGCCCAAACCCTGAAAAACAACCCCACACCATTATCCCTTCTCCACCAGCTTTTACAGTGCAGTCAGGCAGGTAACGTTCTCCCATCATCCACCAAACCCAGAGTCGCCCATCTGACTGCTAAACAGAGAAGTGTGATTCGTCACCCCGTAGAACACATTTCCACCACTCCATCTGACGCTTGGCATTGCACTTGGTGATGTGCATTCAGCTGCTCGGCCATGGAAACTCATTCCATGAAGCTCCTGCCACACAGATTTTGTGATTGCATTAATGCCGGCAGAAGTTTGGAACTCTTCCGCTATGGAATCAGCAGAACATTGGCAACTTTTACACTCCATGAACCTTAGCAGTTGTTGACCCCGCTCTGTGACTTAATATGGCCTTCCTCTTCATGGCTGAGTTGCTGTTGTTGCTAA
This sequence comes from Polypterus senegalus, assembly GCF_016835505.1. Classification (NCBI taxonomy): domain Eukaryota; kingdom Metazoa; phylum Chordata; class Cladistia; order Polypteriformes; family Polypteridae; genus Polypterus; species Polypterus senegalus. The sequence goes on from NC_053171.1 coordinate 54,180,679, forward strand.
ACGCATCCACTTTCCAGTAATACCACTTAAAGTTGACTTTGGAATATTTAGCAGGGATGATATTTCACAAACCGTCTGATTGCAATGGTGGCATCCTATCACAGTAGCACACTTGAAGTCACTGAGCTCTTCAGGATGACCCATTTTGTTTCACAAATGTTTACAAATGGAGACACCCTAACACCTGTGACAATGGGTCTGATTGAAACACCTGAAGTCAATAATTAAGAAGTGGGTCCCAATACTTTTGTCCATATAGTGTAGCAAAAAATAACAAGCAAAAGTAACTAACATAAATGAATGGTTTAAAAATAAGCAAAAAAGACATGAATCTGATCCTAGAGCTCCCTCTCTTCATTGCATTCCCATAACACCTGCTTCTCAGATGCTGTCATTTCAAGGCACGTTGCTTCCACTTTTATACTTCCCATCTTTCAAAGGGGACTCTCAGCGAGCCTCTATTGCATTTACTTCTCTTTGTGTTTCTTACATTCACACTTCCTCTTACGATCGCATCACCAAAGCCAAACCGACCAATCGGATTGCTCATAGGGACTGGACACACACAGGGACCCTTACCGTTTTATCATATTGTAGATGTACAGTTGCTCACAAGTGCTTGGGGCTCATCTGCAATAGGCACACCGACCAGAGGGCAGAGGCAAAACCAATTGTTGACCAACGATTCTCACTCCCCCAGAGAGCACAGGATGAGTCCCAGGATGAGCCATGACATCACTTTTAGAGGGCCTACCCCTTCTGCCCTCAGCACGGAAATTTGGTGCCAATTTACATTACTAATCAAAAGTTTTAGAATACCTCAGTTTTTCCAATTTTTCTTCAATATAATCATCTGAAATGCAACGAATGACCTAAAATGGTGAAAAGGTAAGCAGTAAACTGCCAGAGCTTTAAATTTAAAGTTAGTGAAAACTGAAAAAAAGAAATATCAGAATATTACAAATGGGTCTTCTTCAGAGAACAACTACCATATATACTCACGTATAAATCGAGTCTTGAAACCTGAAAAATCGATCATAAAATCAGTTATACGCCCGTTCAAAAATGGGACAATTAATTTTTTTTTACATCTTCTTGCCTCCTCCAATCTCTCATCAGTTTCTCAGACGCTTCGAATTTTGTTGCAGCAGCGCAGTTACCATTTTCTTTCGCCATGTCAATGACTTTTAATTTAAAACCAGCTTTGTATTTTCTTCTGATCGAACGCTCCATCGTAGATTAGGGATGCTCTTATGATAAAGGTGTATGAGGGTGGGAGATACAACAAACACAAATCAGTGCAAACATCGCTCGGATTAGTTCAGGTATTACTGTGTGGTCACGCAGGCACAGTAGAGAGAGGGAGAGAGAAAGAGAAAGAGGTTAGGAGCATGGACTGACACAGCGCATTGCCTCACCCACATAGGAAAAAAAGGCAGTGTGCTCCATGGTTATTCTCTCAGGTGGGTGTTAGCATATCAGAATCTCTTGGACCAATAGCTGGAGTTTTCTGCATTCGACATTATAAAATACCAGAAATTATATGATAAAATCAAGTCCCGACTTGAAGAACTTATCCACGAGTATATACGGTAATAGGTTACAACCTACAGACATTTTGCAGCAATTCAGTAAATGGAGCCTTGCAAGTTGAGGCAAACAATTTGCACAGGTGTCCCAACTCCTTTTGATTACTTAAAAACCCTCTGTTTGTCTTAAAGCAGACTGTGTTAGTACACCCTCCAAAGTTCTACTTGGACAATATTACAGTGATAATGGCAAGAGAACAGCAATTAACAAATGAAATGAGACAGAGCATTATTAACCTTAGACATGTAGGCCTTTCATTTAGAGAAACTTCCAAAAAAAAAAAAATCCAAGTGTCGGTGAGTCCAGTGGGTTCCTACACAATTCAAAGGCCATTGGACACTGGTAGAAACTTAGATATGAAGAGATTTGGCAATCACAGTTTCTGAGGGCCACCATTAGTGTGATCACAAGCACCTCACAGCACAACAGCGTCAAGCACAGCTTAACAGTGCAGGTCGACAACAGCAAGAAGAGGAGAATTTGAGCTGCAGGTCTGACAGGACCAGTGGCGGGAAGAAAGCCATTCAATAAATGACAACATAGGATGTTGAAATACCGGCTGTGGGCTACTTGCAGACTGGACCACTCAGTCAGTCATTTATTACCCAAGTCACTATATCCTGACACAGGGCCACGGGGGTCTGCTGGAGCCAATCCCAGCCAACACAGGGCACAAGGCAGGAACAAATCCTGGGCAGGGCACTAGCCTACCACAGTCTTATGGATCAATGAATCCAAATTTGAAGTCTTTGGTTCATCACTCGGGGTGTCTGTATGCCGCCCAGTTGGTGACAGGATGATTCCTCAGTGTGTGACACCAACTGTCAGACATGTAGGAGGGAGTGTGATGGTCTGGGGGTCTTTTGCTGGAGGCAGTGCTGGTGACTTGCACAGAGCGACTGTCATTCTGTATCAGAAGGGAGTACCACAGAATCATGCTGCAGCACCACGCAGTACCTTTTGGACTGTGTCTAGTAGGTGTAGGGTTCATCCTACAACAAGACAGTGACCCATAACAAACTTCCAGGCTACGTCAGAACTACATTAAAAGAAAATAAGAAGGTGCACTTCAAAACATGGGCTGGCCAGCACGGTCTCCAGACTTAAACCCCATTGAGTTAGTTTGGGATGAAGTGGAAAAGCATCCTACAAGTGCAACACATTGGTGGGGACTTCTGCAACAGTCTTGGGAAGATCGTTCTGAGCAAAATGTGATTAACCTGATGGAAAGAATACCACATGAGTGTTTGACTGTTAAATCAGCAAAAGGTGCAGGCTACTTTGATGAATTAAAAATTTGAGAAAAATTCTGTACACTTAACGATTCCTTAACTTATTTTTTATTTGCCACTGTTTATTTGTTCTTTGCCTTAACCCAGCTACAGGGGATGGAAAAATCAGTTTTTCTTTGTGCCAGTCCCAAGCCTGGATAAATGGGGAAGGTTATGTCAGGAAGGGCATCCGGTGTAAAATTTTGCCACATCAATATGCGGACAACAATACAAATTTCCATACCGGATCAGTCGAGCCCCGGGTTAACAACGACGGCCAGCAGTACTGTTAGCCAACAGAGTGCTGGCAGAAATTGGGCTACAGTTGGCCAAAGAAGAAGGAGAAGAAGGGGGGGGAGATGTGTCCGGAGGCAGCAGGAGAGGAGGAAGGTAAAGAGAGTGGAACTGAGAGTAGGAACTTTGAATGTTGGCTGTATGACTGGTAAGGGGAGAGAGTTAGCAGATATAATGGAAAGAAGGAAGGTTGATATATTGTGCATGCAAGAGACTAAATGAAAGGGGAGTAAGGCCAGAAGATTTTTGGAGTGAGTTGGATGAGGTGATGAACAGTGTACCCAAGGGATAGAAAGTGGTGATTGGAGCGGATTTCAATGGGCATGTTGGTGAAGGGGACAGTGGAGACGAGGAGGTGATGGGTAGGTACGGTGTCAAGGAGAGGAATGAAGAAGGTCAGAGGATAGTGGATTTTGCCAAAAGAATGGACATGGCTGTGGTGAATACATATTTTAAGAAGAGGGAGGAACATAGTGTTACGTACAAGAGTGGAGGAAGATGCACACAGGTAGATTAAAAGAGTCAATCTAAAGGAGATTGAAGACTGCAAAGAGGTGGCAGGGGAAAGTGTAGTTAAGCAGCATTGGATGGTGGTCTGTAGGATGACTTTGGAGATCAAGAAGAGGAAGAGAGTGAGGGCAGAGCCAAGGATCAAATGGTGGAAGTTGAAAAAGGAAGACTGCAAGGTTATGTTTAGGGAGAAGGTGAGACAGGCACTGGGTGGTAGTGAAGAATTACCGGACAGCTGGGAAACTACAGCAGATGTAGTAAGGGTGACAGCAAGAAGGGTGCTTGGCGTGACATCTGGAAAGAGGAAGGAGGAAAAGGAAACGTGGCGGTGGAATAGGGAAGTACAGGAGAGTTTACAGAGGAAGAGAATGACAAAGGAAGATTGGGATAGTCAGAGATGCAGAAAGTAGACAAGAGTACAAGGAGATAAGGCGCAAGGTGAAGAGAGAGGTGGTGAACACTAAAGAAAAGGTTGTGAGTTGTATGATGAGTTGTATGAGAGGTTGGAAACTAAGGAGGGAGAAAAGGACTTGTACCGATTGGCTAGACAGAGGGACCAAGCTGGGAAGGATGTGCAGCAGGTTAGGGTGATAAAGGATAAAGATGGAAATGTACTCACAAGCGAGGAGAGTGCGTTGAGCAGATGGAAAGAGTACTTTGAGAGGCTGATGAATGAAGAGAATGAGAGAAAGAAGGCTGGATGATGTGGAGATAGTGAATCAGGAAATGCAACGGATTAGCAAAGAGGAAGTAAGGACAGCTATGAAGAGGATGAAAAATGGAAAGGTCGTTGGTCCAGATGACATACCTGTGGAAGCATGGAGGTGTCTAGGAGAGATGGCAGTGGAGTTTTTAAACCAGATTGTTTAATGGAATCTTGGAAAGTGAGAGGATGCCTGAGGAGTGGAGAAGAAGAGTACTGGTACCAATATTTAAGAATAAGGGGGATGTACAGGACTGTAGTAACTACTGGGGGATAAATTGATGAGCCACAGCATGAAGTTATGGGAAAGAGTAGTGGAAGCTCGATTAAGAAGTGAGGTGATGATTAGTGAGCAGCAGTATGGTTTCATGCCAAGAAAGAGCACCATAGATGTGATGTTTGCTCTGATGGTGTTGATGGAGAATTATAGAGAAGGCCAGAAGGAGTTGCATTGCATCTTTGTGGACCTGGAGAAAGCATATGACAGGGTGCTTCAAGAGATGCTGTGGTATTGTATGAGGAAGTCAGGAATGGTAGAAATGTATGTAAGAGTTGTATAGGATATGTACGAGGGAGGTGTGACAGTGGTGAGTTCTGCTGTAGGAGTGACGGATGCATTCAAGGTGGAGGTGGGATTGCATCAGGGATTGGCTCTGAGCCCTTTCTTATTTGCAATGGTGATGGACAGGTTGACAGACGAGATTAGACAGGAGGATGTTTGCCAATGACATTGTGATCTGTAGCGAGAGTAGGGAGCAGGTTGAGGAGACCCTGGAGAGGTGGAGATATGCACTAGAGAGGAGAGGAATGAAGGTCAGTAGGAACAAGACAGAATACATGTGTGTAAATGAGAGGGAGGTCAGTGCAATGGTGAGGATGCAAGGAGTAGAGTTAGCAAAGGTGGATGAGTTTAAATACTTGGGATCAACAGAACAGAGTAATGGGGATTGTGGAAGAGAGGTGAAAAAGAGAGCGCAGGCAGGGTGGAATAGGTGGAGAAAAGTGTCAGAAGTGATTTGTGACAGACGGGTAACAGCAAGAGTGAAAGGGAAGGTCTACAGGACGGTAGTGAGACCAGCTATGTTATATGGGTTGGAGACGGTGGCACTGACCAGAAAGCAGGAGACAGAGCTGGAGGTGGCAGAGTTAAAGATGCTAAGATCTGCATTGGGTGTGACAAGGATGAACAGGATTAGAAATGAGTACATTAGAGGGTCAGCTCAAGTTGGACGGTTGGGAGACAAAGTCAGAGAGGTGAGATTGCGTTGGTTTGGAAATGTGCAGAGGAGAGATGCGGAGTATATTGGGAGAAGATTGCTAAGGACAGAGCTGCCAGGGAAGAGGAAAAGAGGAAGGCCTAAGAGATGGTTTATGGATGTGGTGAGAGAGGACATGAGAGAGGACGTGATGGGTGTAACAGAACAAGATGCAGAGGACAGGAAGATATGGAAGAAGATGATCCGCTGTGGCAACTCCTAACGGGAGCAGCTGAAAGAAGAAGAAGTTTATTTGTTCTTTGCCTTGATTTCATGAAACATTAAGACATTAAACTGTGTGTATTTCCTTAAAAACAGAGGTTTTCTAAAACATCGGACAATGGTAGTGCAGACCACACTCACTTAGAGAGCAGAACTCCACGATGGAGAAGGCTTCTACCAAGGAGCCTACAAGGTCTGACACTTCCTACTGTTCTGATTCTTTGCTATATTATTTTCATTTTCATTATTAAACGGGGTAGTTGGCCAGCGCCTGACCCTTTATGGCATTCAAATCATGGTTTGTTTTAAATAACAGAGTTTCAGTATGTATGTATGAAGACAGAGATGGTTGTTGTTAAGCCATGACCACCTGCTGTGCATCTATGAAGGATCCCGGAAAATAAAACGGGGCTAGAAATGAAAAATAAAAATCCCCACAAAAAGTTAGAATGTCTATGCAACAATCTCTCAATTAAAAAATAAACACTTGCTCAAAAAAGCCATTTTTTGCAATGAATTAATTCATTCTGCTGTTCATTGACATATGTGCCCACTGCTCCTCCTCAGACAAATGAGGACACTAAATTAATGGTGGAACCTCCACATAATCCCCCTGATTCTAATTTCAGGTTAAGCTGCTCTAAACGTAAGTACTGAACAAAAAATAAATGTGAGATGTACAAGACAGGACAGAGCAGACGATTTGTGAATTCTAAGAAGCAACATGAATGTATTAAAAACACCCGCATGAACGGGAACAAAAACAGAGTGACAGGAAACCAAAGAACAGGACAGAGAAAACACCTGACTGATAAAGTCACAAGAAGATCTGTTCCGTTTTACACCTGCGCTTATTTTTGTCTTTTTGTCTTGTGTGTTTCGATGTACAAGGTGACCTTTATTTAAATGTTTTGGACCTTTGTAGCAAGTTCATACAGTGAGTTAAGGGATTCAATCTGTAGAATTTGAAATCAAGTGTCTTACTGTGCTTTACATTAACTCTGTACCCCTGGGGGCTCCACTCACAAAAACACTGCCATTTAAACACCAGTTCCTCACACTTTTACTATAATGCCGACAAGCTCACCCTTAACCGCTTGTTAAGCCATGACCACCTGCTGTGTGACACTGTGTTCTCTGTCTGGAAAGGCTGACATCTTAGCCTTGGGCTCCAGCTTAACCAGTCACTTATAACACATACCAGTTTATTCCTAGAAGATTCAAGTATTTACTTGTGACTGCAGCAATGCCTTTTTAAAAAAATGATTTGGGCCAATTGCCGAAGAATCGTTTCTGCATTTTATCCCAGCATGCCTGTGCTACAGAAAGACAACGCATGGAAATCAGAACTTCAGAGTCAAGTTCCAACTGGAAATGTGAGTGCATAGACTGGAGACTTTCTCTTCCAAAATGTAACCCGTCTTTAGTTGCATTTGTATAAGTTGTAATGAGAAATAAAGCAACATGTAGAGGCACCTACTGTTGTCATCATGTTGGTCGGTCTGTTTGACTGTCTCAGATGCCCAGGTTGCCCGCAGCTGGCACCCTCCTCCACAGCCACTCTGTCCAGACTGAACACCGACTTATCACAAGTGTATTTATTGTTCTGCACAGCAAATCTCAAAAAAAAAAAAAAATGATCAATTCCATGGACCCCTAACTTCCTAACTTGCATCATCACAATTTTTCCCCACCATAAGCTGCCAGCTGCACAAGAGGGATAAGCCGCCAGACCAACCCGTGCAATTGGTGACCAGAGTCCATGGCAGGGCACTTAAAAGCACTAGTGAAACTCCACTTTAAAACAAACTCAGCCTCTCTTTAAAACACGGACATTACAAGAATAACAATCACAATTAAAACAACAAACAATAAGTCTGTTAAAGGACCGTAATTAAAAAAAAACTTCTCATGAGTCAGACACCAAATCTTCTCGCTGTTCTTCTCTTCGCTTCACTGTCCGTCCCACCTCTGCTGCCAGTTGTGATGTCCAGGTTGCCACAGCCGCCATGACATGATGCATGCTGAGCCTCTCTTCAGCCACACAGTGACTTGTCACCAGCTGCCATGTGCACCCACGGACCCCTAAATTGCATCATTATACCATCTGTCCTGAAGGAAATAACTACACTATATTATCACAATTATTTTTCAAATACGACTCACTGCTACAAAAATGTAATATGTATTTGATGCAGTAAATAAACTGAAATTAAAAATGCACCAAACCGCTAACTAGCTCACCCCCTATCACACCTGCATGTTTGTCCATTGCGTATTTTTTAACTGGGCTGGAAATTCACACTACTTGACCCTCTGACAACCACTGAGTAACGTACTTGACTGTAAAGTCTAATTTATGGGTTCACTTCCCACCATTAGGAGTGACCCTTAGGAGGTTTGTCACTTCACCTGCCGAGATTCACATGATTATTAACTCTGGATGTGCAAGTGGATATACTAGCGTAGTAAGGCAAGACCAAATATTAAGGTGTTGTCAACATTTCTGCTACTGTCAATCCTCCTTAATAAAAGGACAAGTGTCTGTGTGTCCTTCTGGTTGCTATGTCTCTGTCTTTCCAACAGTTTAGGCAACACAAACATTTGTGTTAATACAATGATTTGCATTTTTCATTTTAACAGATGGTGCATCACACACATTCACCCTCCCATAGCAAATGGCATATAACAGAGACCTCTGCATTGCATTTGTTGCTCCAACAGATGGCACATCCCAAACATTAACACTGTTTATACAATGCCAAATGGCATATTACAGACATATGCATTGAATTTTTCCATTCCAACAAGCGGTGCTGTAGAAATCAAATACAGGGTCTCACATGAGAACGTCACCCAGTCTTAGTGTCAAAGTTTTATCATCCTTAATAAAAGGACGAGTCTTTGTAACGGAGTCCGCCTTTTTGCTATGTCTCTGTCATTCCAACAAGTAGCACATCACACATATTAACATTGTTTTAACAAATCCTATACCCAATGGCATATAAAAAAGACCTCTGCATTGCATTTGTTGCAGCAACAGATGGCACATCCCAAACATTAACACTGTTTACATAATACCAAATGACATGCATTGCATTTTTCCATTCCAACAAATGGTGCTGTAGAAATCAAATACAGGGTCTCACATAAGAACATCACCCAGTCTTAATGTCAAAGTTTTATCCACCTTAATAAAAGGATGAGTCTTTGTAACTGTGAGTTCATCTGTTTGCTATGTCTCTGTCATTCCAACAGGTGACACATGACAAACATTTGTGGTTATAAAATGCATTGCATTTGTAATTCAGGTGGCACATTATACATATTAACATTGTTTGAACAAATCCTATACTAAATATAAAAGAGACATATGCATTGCATTTTGTCATTCCAACAGATGGAGCATCACAAACATTTGTAGTAATGCATTTTAGTGTCTGTTGGAATGACAAATGTAAGGCATTTTATTATTATAGTCAGTCAGGGTTGTGGGGGTCTGCTGGAGCCAATCCCAGCTAGCACAGGGCGCCAGTCCATTGCAGTGCAAACACAAACACACCCCAATCACATGCATTACAAAATACATTCCAACAGAGGGTGCACTGCAAATGTTACCACTGAGGTCTACATTGATAACTGAGATGTCAGCACTTCTTAGATGGGTGGCACAACTAGAATTATATTTCGCTAATGCCATTGACCAAAACAACTTACAAGGTCATGACAGAGTACAATCGAGTTATATACATTTTTTTTTTTAATTGTCAGGTTGAGTGGCTTCCTCACAGTCATACAATTAAGGCAGAGGAGGGAACTGAACAGCAGCCTTGGCAGTCAAAGCCTGGTGCTTTAGCTCCTTGCTCACCCCTTCAGCCAGTACGTCGAGTCACCGGGGTACAAAACCACTTTGGTGGAGGAGGAGAGGAGAGGAAAGGGTTATCTCAGGTTACTAACATAAGGGAGGGGGAGCTGCCATGACAAGGAGACAGAGAAGGGGAGGCAGGCTAAAGTAAGAAGAAGAAGAAGAAGAAAAAGAAGAAGGAGGAGGAGGGGTGGGTGGGGGACGCCAACCACAAGATGCTTCAGGCAGTCACAACAGGGCAGGCCAGCTAAATTCCTAACACATTCCAGCCACCGACAACATGGATTCTGGTGTGTAGTATGTGTTCAGACAGAGGTAGTGTGTTGGGAGAGCTGGAGATTTTGCAGGCAGTGCTGAAGAAGTGAAAGACACAAAGTGTCAGGACTGCAGCGCTTAAGGGCTGTGGCTCAAGAGATGTGTCAGCTGCCAGCAGGACAGTAAAGGAGCTTATACAAGATGAAAACAATCCCCACCTAATTCCAAACAGATGCCTTTTTCTTTATCCACTAGCCCCAGTGCCTGAGGTGTTTAATCTCCAATAATGCAGCGAATGGCTTCATAGTGAAACATCGACACCTCAGCAGAGCAGTCCACGATGTGGTCGCTGTATGGCAACCAGAACAAGAAAAAGGGAGGTGGGGGCGGCTGGAGTTTCAACAGTGAAGACCTTCTGTGTGAACACTCTGTCTCAACAGGTTCTGAACGACGTCACGCTCGGTTTTTTGGCCTTGCACGCAGTTCTTTGATTTTGACTTTTCAAGTAATGTGAACATGAGAGTCGCCTCTTTAACTGACTAACCACCCGACTTGCTCATTAGGAGCTGAACAGCCCCTCATTATCTTTTCCTTCTTTGGGTTTATAGAGAGAAGGGGCTGAGAGGGGGTCTGCCCACTTAGATGAGTAATTTCCCTAATGAAGCTAACAGAGGAGATTTGTTTACCGCCAGCAAACAGGAAGACAACTCCAGTAAACAAAGCCAGGATGTCCAAAACTTGATATGCGGAGTGACTGAAAGGTCAGCTAAGATGTCACTTTCGTTCTGCTTTTTGTTTGACCCGACTTCTTACTTTTTTTCATTACTTTTTAATGCTTTGATACCACTTATTTTGTGATTTCATAAGTGGAGAGATGAGGCAGCTTACACATTAGACTCAAAGGCAGCAGCAGGAGAAAGGTGGGAGCAACACCCAGAGAGAAGCAAGATCACACATGAAGGCACTTATGTATTTTTTCTTTCACACATTTATACACGAATGACTGAACTTTGACAGTCAGGCTGTTCTCCTCACTAATTGTGGCGCCAGAGTGTGACTTGCACATGCAAGTTAGAGTTTCACTGCACTTTATATACATGGCAATAATGATTTTAAAAATCTATCTCTCTATTATAAAAGAAAATCTTGAGACGAGACGAGACTATTGCCAAGAGAACTTTTCAAGTCCCGCCCTCCTCTCAACCGTTTCAGGTTAACGGCCCACGCCCTCGGTCCTCTCACCTCTCATTCGTGTGAATGCTTTTGACAGACACAGTTCCTGCTCTCTCAGCTCCTATAAATTTTTACATTTTCCTCACTTTAAGTTCCCAATTAAAGAAGACTTACTTTGTATTATGTCCAAATCTTATTGAAGAATTTCATCCCGAAGGGATATCAACAGTAAAAATGAGTACACGGGCAATCCTAGCACTGAGAACTGATAAAGTCAAACGAATTAACACAAACGTTTTTGATCGGTTACACGGCAAATTGGTTGAATGCATATCGATAGACTGCTGAAACAGTTGGCGATGATTGTGCAGAAGATGAAAACATCAACTTACAATATCACGTAAAATATCTACAACCGTTAACGCCATCCGATCTTCTACCGGCCGAATTACTGTTGAAAGAAGAATGTATCGTAATGTTATTGCGTAATTTATGTCTGAGTGATGGGCTATGCAATAGGACAAGATTAATTGTATTCAAAATTGGTTGAACAATTCTGACATGTAAAATATTAACAGGCAACAAGAAAGGTAATGTAGTACATCTTCCGTGGATAACATTAGACACCAAAGGAGATCTTGATATGCCTTTCGTATTAAAACGTTTACAGTTTCCCGTTAGAACAGCTTTTGCTATGACAATTAACAAATCACAGGGACAAACATTCGAAAAAGTCGGTTTATTTATTAGAGAGAAAGATACGATATTCACTCACGGGCAGTTATAGGTTTCATTGTCACGATGGAGCTCGAAACACAGAATCAAAATTCAAAGCGATATTGATGAAAAGTTAATTCCAAGTATTATTTTTACTGAAGTTTTACAGTAAAAGTGTAAGTTTAAAAAGTATTTGCGTGTTAATTTCAAAGCCAAACAGAACGAAAATGTATAACGCAATGAATACCTCTAATGCAACATGAAACATAATTTTATTTCAATTTATTACGTTTTACTATTCCTTACTATGGTTAATTACTCGCTGTGATGTAAAATAGTTAGTTCTATTATGCGTATGTAACAATTCCCGTGAAAATAACAACCTGTTTAAATTGCACATCCCCTTCTCCATACGCGAGCGGCAGATCTGTGAAGTGGCTACCATGTAGCAACCGCCCAGGGGTTGGTGAGCTGATCGAGCAGTTGGCAGAGCCCCCTAGTAAACTATAAAGAGTATCAGCCTCACTTTCTACTCCTATGTGAAGCATTACTTAAAATCGGGTTTGGCAAGTGTTAACGTTTTGGGTTTTTTTCTGGTCCCCTGCCTCCCTGAATTGGCCTGATCAAGTATAATGCAGCCCACTCTCGCAGTACCTGGCTAATGCTGGGCATGGCAGGACGTCCAAGTTATGTGTCTCACTGAGATTTGCAGTAAATTACGGCTCTTAAGGTTCACCTCACCATTTCAGAAATCTGTGGCCAGCACCTGGTGTTTATGGGAGCCTCAACAGGTTTAGTGACCCTTTGTAGGCCTGAAGCCCCTGTAGTTCTTTTTGATAACTCTGCTGAGCCCATCCTTGGAATATTTCGGTTGATTTCTGACAACCAGAAAACTCACAAATTTATTACATTTTTTTTTTTTTAAGCATAAACCAAATTACAATAAACAAATTTCTTTCCTGTGTAACACAGAGTGTCACACATGGGCACCTGAAGATCACCTTCCAGGCTCTGGTAGCCCGCCAGAACAGGGGAGGGGGTGACAACGCTAACAATACCATCTCTTGTCTCCTCCATAGCTCCAACAAGCCCCCCAAGGAGGGGGCCTCAGCTGCGCTCCCTTTCAACTCGATCACGTCCCACTCTGGTTGGGAAGATATCAATCCAGGCATCTCAGTCACAGGAACTGCATCCCACATGAGAGAGCTCCCTGACTTCCTCGACAGAGACAATAATTTAGAGAAGCCGCCAAGGCCCAAGTGGCAGATTTTGTGCCAGTTTTCCGCTGCTCCACTGCATGCTCATTTCTGTCCCATGTTCTGTACACTGGCAGTAAACTGGGTGACCTGATTGGCATCTAAACTTTTCTTTGGTTCTCCTCTCCCTTATTTGCCTTCCACAATATCCACTATAACACAGTTGAAGTAGGAGTAAATAGAAATAAGAAAAGAGATCTTACAATCTTACAGCACTGCTATGTAAATTCTGACCTTCTCTTCTGTCCAGTGGTTGTGTGCCTACTCACCAGTACTCGTCGTTTATGAGCAAATTCTGAACAAGAATTGTCAAATTTCTTTCTGGTTTTACACTTTTATCCTTCAAAGGCCATCCCAGTTTAGAATCAGTGGCACACACGTGTGACTAAGGGGATATTTTCAGGGCTCTGTGGTGACTGTTATGCATATTCCCGCTGCAAGAGGGCATGATTGACTCCTTTTCTACCCGTAGACTTGAACAAGAACAGATGGACATACAACAACGGCAGAAGCCCAGCCATCACATAACCACAGAGCAACCTGAAAGTCAGTGGTCAACTGAGAAACGGCATCTGTATGAGACATCCCTCCTCAGCAGAAGCGACCATTTTAATTGATGGACCCTACTCTTTCATCTTTGGATCCACCCAAGTTTGATTTTTCTTTACTTTTTATTATTAAACGAGATAGTTGAGGAGACTCCCCACGTCTTTTATCTTATTCCTCATCTTGTTTTACAAACCCTTTTTTGCTAATTCAGCAGTCATTGTGCATTTTCCATCCTTATTTGATAATATATTGAAAATGCAAGAATATTAGAAGTTCATTTCACTTGGTGATTATGTTTTTAGTTGCTTTCTTGTTTCTTACTTTTGTGCACACTTAACAAAATAATCTCAAGCTTGTTGTTTAATTACATTGAAAACCACACCTGTCAATTACCCACTTTAATAAGGGATATGTGTCTGGGCATCCATCCATTTGTAAGGTCTCTGTCACTCCAACAGATGGCGCATCACAAATATTTGCAGTAATAAAATGAATTGCATTTGTCACTCCAACAGATGGTGGATTATAAACATTAACACTGCATGTATGAACCCATACCAAATGATAAATAACAGACATATATGCTTCATTTGTCAGTCCAACAAATGGCGCATCACACAAACGTTTATTACTACAAATGTTTTCGGTACACCATCTGTTTTTATTATTTCATGCATTACAGGATGCATTCCAATAGATGGTGCACTGCAAAGTTAATGCGTAGGTTGACTTTGATTACTTCAGCCCATCGTGGATGGGTAGCAAAGCTTGCCATCAGATTTATTGATTGATGACAGGTAGGTACGTCATGGTGCATGTGAGGCAGAGCAGTTACTTAATAAACTGAACCCCACAGAAGACGATTTTCAATACGTACATATTTGTCAAAGGCCCGGTTCAGGAAGAGCTTCTTTTGTTTCTAAACTTTTAACTGAAATCCCAAAAGTTCAATTTTTTTATTTGCTAAGCTTTAATTATCAGCAGTTCATTTCTGACGTAAATTGGTTTTACGCTGAGCTCTTTCAAGTGGGCAGACCTTTCAGACCACCTGTCTTAATTTTACATTGAAGGCCATGTAGTGATGATTGACAAACGTTTTTTTCCAGTTTCTGTTAATATGTTATATGTTTCAGATATTTTATTGTAATGTTTTTGTAACGCAATACTCTTTTGTGGGGCTGTTTTTATGCTTGCCCCCATCCTGCTCTGGCGTACGACTCCTGTGGGTCCTTGCTAACGTGTGTGACACCATTATGGAAAACACGGAAGGAGGCAATGCAGTGGTTTTGATTTCCTGATTTTGGGATTAAAAAAAATGAGAACTAATAATAATAATAATAATACACTTTATTTATATAGTGCCTTTCCCATGCTCAAGGCACTTACAGAATATAAGAAAGAACAGCTGGGTATACAGTATATAGCATAGTACAAACCGAACTGCTCTTGTAAACGGGCAGCACAGTGGCAGTAAAGAGGCCAGGGTTCACCCTTCGTCCCTGTGTGCAGTTTGCATGTTCTCCCAAGGACCGTGTGGGTTTCTTCCCATTCATTGTCCCAAGACTTGCAGGTGGGGTGGTGACACTGAACAGGCCCGTGTGTGTGTGTGTGTGTGTGTGTGTGTGTGCGTGTAGGTGTGCACTCTGTGTTAGCTTGGAGTGGCTCCTGTAACCCCTGGTCTGGATTAAGAAGGTTAGAACGCGACAGAACATTTTATAAACCGTTACTTACTTTTTCTTTGTGATTTCTACCTACCATTTTTTGTCTTGGATGCTTGTTTTCTTGCTTCCTTTCCAGTATTCAGTTTCTAGTCTTCAAATCTTGTGCACCCCCCTTTTGAGTACCTGAGAGATTCCTTCATCTCACCTTCTCTTTCAAAGCATGGTGTTCTTTATCTTATGCAGACATTTTCCCTGAATGCTCAGGTGATATCATCAGAAATAATAACTGAAAGTAATTTACAAATAACCGGGTTGCCAAAGCTCACGTTTCACCACTGCGTCAGAGTGTGCCACCTCGTCAAGTTGTATATCAAAGGAAATTTACTGTGCACAGGAGAAACGTTCAAAATGTCAGCTCTGTCCGGACAGCATGGCCTTCTTCTGGGAACTGCGACCTGAATTGGGGTTCAAGCCTGAAGTGTGTACTACTATTAACTTGTAAGCTGCTACTGAGTGCCCTCCAAGTGGGTTCTTCAGATTACTGCCCAGCATACGCTGCTGGCAAAAATGAGGAGCTGTAGTGTATTTCGGTGGCTATGAAGTGTGTAGGCCTACAAGAAGGTGACAAGCAAAGAGATATTCTTAAATACTACGTGTGTGTGTGTGTGTGTGTGTGTGTCATAGGTGGGACACGCACAGTCAATGCTGACACATTAGTTGAGAATGTTTTCAAAGGGTGCGGTCATCAGGATGGTTGGATGTGCATATCAAACCTAAGATCAGGGCCTTAAGCGGCACACTGCTTGTGGCTCTTCACATATGCAGTGTGTTTTAATGAGCTTACATTCGCCCATGAAATGCACAGCTCCCAGTGAGTGTTGTAGCAGTGAGTACATTCAGGAAAGTGAAGTTTACCTGACACACAAAATGGCTACCAATGACTAGCAGAGCATCAGGCCTTGCTGTTGGGATGCTAATGATACTTAAATTAGCAGCTTAGACCAAACAGTCTTATCCCATTGTAGGATTCACTTCATTTTACATTGGGAAAGTCAATTTCTTTGCTGCATTGCAGTGCTTGGTACACCCTTATCTGGGGAATTGTTGTTAATTTAAATAGACCCCTGAGGTTGGCACAAGCAGATTGGCACCTTTCGCACAGATGGCGCTTGATAAAGAGGCAAAGTTTAAAACCGTATCATATTGGATTTACAGTGCACTGCCATGCTACTTTCAAGGTCAGGTAAGCGTCACCTGCCATATTGGCAGCACAAGCTAAAAAAATAAAAGTGCTCACCACAGGCTACAGGAAAGCCTGTGCACAATGACACAAGACCAAGATGAGGCGAGCAGCAGGTCAGTAACCCACAGAAATATATCGGGAAGGAGCCAAACTTTTCTTGCAGCGTTTTAAAGTAATGCTGATTGAGGACTCTGCTTAAACAGACCATTATGTCATAAGCAAAATGAGCTTGTTTGTTAATGCTTTTGTATTTGGAGAAGAACTGCCTGCAAATTTCAGTAATTAGCTTAAGTAGAACGTTAAAGGCTCCGGGAGTTATGTTGTTGTAGGAATGCCGTGCAGAGTGTAACATGGCGAAACTTAAGCAAAATTGATGGTTTGAGTGCAAAGTTACACAAGAGCGTCGTTACTGACGTCAGATGGTTTTCAGAGCTGAAAAATGTGGAGGTGCCCCCTCAGAAACAGGAATCTTATTTGATGGACTCCCAACAGCCATTTTGTGGACAGGCAAGATTTATGAGCCCCTGCGGGACAGGATAACACCAAACCTTAGATTAGGTTTATAAGGTCAGATGATGAGCTGATCGGGGTCTTCCACCAGCATTGTGACTAAGGCACACATGCAGTGCAGAAGAGGGTACAAGGACAGGGCCCTGCGAAAGACTGGACTCTTAGCCCTGCACAGCTCTATGGAGTGGACTGCCTCATCTTAATTTGCTTTTGCAAACAGTATTCATATTTTGAACATTACAATATTAAACTGAGGTAGCTGCCAGCTTCTCTGGCTTGCATTTCAGTTGACTCTGCTGCCAGGAACTAAGTGCATTAGTGAGGAGGACCCTTCAACAGAAATAACAGAGTAATGTAGAGTAAACCGTGGGCTGTACACAACTGATATGACAGCACAACACAAAATAAAGGGTGGACTGTACATTACATCTCACGTGCTGATAAAGGCCAAACAAAAGAGAATTGCACATTCAATGGTGGGTCCACATTAAGAAAACACTGCATGCAGGTAAGAGACATTTTGATTAACAGTGTCCCAACACCCTTCTACAATAAAACAATCAGCAATACAGAGAAGGACTTCATAAGACCAGGATAACGCAGTAGCTGCAACGAGAGCAAAGTGACAGTTAGTAAGATCACAAGTGTCTTCTGGACGAGCTCAACAGACGGTCTGATACAGATTAGGAGTGGAAGATGGAATCACCAATACTGCAAACCCAACATTTGCACACAGAGACCCTTGCTGAGACGCTAACTGAGAAGCTTACAGAAGAGGTTGTTGCACGTGCTCAAGATAATACGCAAACCATTACGCTGCTCATTCAGCTAATCTGCTAAAATGTGTCATGGCATAGCCTGCAACTTGAAGTTGCCAATGAACCTCATCTGTCTAACCCATGGAGAGAAAGGCTAGCAGAGCATACCTGGAATGGTGGTGCTATCAGTGTGGCAGTCACTCTCTGCAAATCGGAGACCAATATGTTCCTGTTCTTAAAGAACAATGTACTGTATACAATGCTTTTTTTGACCTTGCAAAGAAATACTTTGTTACAAGTTTTCAATTACCTTTAAAACAATTCTTACATGCATAATGCATAAATGAGGAGTTTCCCAGAAATTGTATTCTTTCAATTTTTTAAAAACAATGTTTTATTTTAACAACTTGTAGTCAGTAATCAACCAAAGGGGGTCAGCTATTGATTATGAAATAAGATCAAAACATACAGTGCATCCAGAAAGTATTCACAGCACATCACTTTTTCCACATTTTGTTATGCTACAGCCTTATTCCAAAATGGATTAAATTCATTTTTTTCCTCAGAATTCTACACACAACACCCCATAATGATAACTTGAAAAAAGTTTGAGGTTTTTGCAAATTTATTAAAAATAAAAAAAACTGAGAAATCACACATACATAAGTATTCACAGCCTTTGCTCAATACTTTTTGAATATGATGCCACAAGCTTGGCACACCTATCCTTGACCAGTTTCGCCCATTCTTCTTTGCAGCACCTCTCAAGCTCCATCAGGTTCGATGGGAAGTGTCGGTGCACAGCCATTTTAAGATCTCTCCAGAGATGTTCAATCGGATTCAAGTCTGGGCTCTGGCTGGGCCACTCAAGGACATTCACAGAGTTGTCCTGAAGCCACTCCTTTGATATCTTGGCTGTGTGCTTAGGGTCGTTGTCCTGCCGAAAGATGAACTGTCGTCCCAGTCTGAGGTCGAGCGCTCTGGAGCAGGTTTTCATCCAGGATGTCTCTGTACGTTGCTGCAGTCATCTTTCCCTTTATCCTGACTAGTCTCCCAGTTCCTGCTGCTGAAAAACATCCCCACAGCAGGATGCTGCCACCACCATGCTTCACTGTAGGGATGGTATTGGCCTGGTGATGAGCGGTGCCTGGTTTCCTCCAAACGTGACGCCTGGCATTCACACCAAAGAGTTCAATCTTTGTCTCATCAGACCAGAGAATTTTGTTTCTCATGGTCTGAGAGTCTTTCACATGCCTTTTGGCAAACTCCAGGTGGGTTGCCATGTGCCTTTTACTAAGGAGTGGCTTCCGTCTGGCCACTCTACAATACAGCCCTGATTGGTGGATTGCTGCGGAGAGGGTTGTCCTTCTGGAAGGTTCTCCTCTCTCCACAGAGTACCTTTGGAGCTCTGCCAGAGTGACCATCGGGTTCTTGGTCACCTCCCTGACTAAGGCCCTTCTACCATGATTGCTCAGTTTAGATGGCCAGCCAGCTCTAGGAAGAGTCCTGGTGGTTTCGAACTTCTTCCACTTACGGATGATGGAGGCCACTGTGCTCATTGGGACCTTCAAAGCAGCAGAATTTTTTCTGTAATCTTCCCCAGATTTGTGCCTCGAGACAATCCTGTCTCGGAGGTCTACAGACAATTCCTTTGACTTCATGCTTGGTTTGTGCTCTGACATGAACTGTCAACTATGGGATATTATATAGACAGGTGTGTGCCTTTCCAAATCATGTCCAATCAACTGAATTTACCACAGGTGGACTCCAATTAAGCTGCAGAAACATCTCAAGGATGATCAGTGGAAACAGGATGCACCTGAGGTCAGTTTTGAGCTTCATGGCAAAAGCTGTGAATACATATGTACATGTGCTTTCTCAATTTTTTTACTTTTAATAAATTTGCAAAAACCTCAAGTAAACTTTTTTCATGTTGTCATTATGGGGTGTTGTGTGTAGAATTCTGAGGAAAAAAATGAATTTAATCCATTTTGTAAAAGGCTGTAACGTAACAAAATGTGTAACAAGTGATGCGCTGTGAATCCTTCCTTTATACAACAGGTAATAATGGTCCTTAATACGCTCAGCCAGGACTGATGACAGCACTGTGTGCTGTTCACTCATTCAGGGTTGCCCTTGAAAGACACCTGGCACACGGTAAGTAGGTGAAGCTACTGGAACATCTCTATGTGTGTTTTATTTCATTTTGTTAGCTCCGTTGTCGGTGTGCATGCTGGAGTACAAGAGATGGATACGTCACAAATGTCATAGCAGCATGGATATGTAACAGCACTTAGAACTCTGCATTATTACCGGTGAAAACCGTAGTCCAGACAGCCTTTAAAATGGTCATTCGCATTGTTTAATAACATTTTCTGGTAATAATAAAATAACATTTTAAGAGTAATATGCATTTGTTATTCTTTGAGTATTAACTAGCTGTGCTGCTGTCTAAGATGGGTTGAAATGTAAATAATCAGCGTAGACCTCAGTGTTACCATTTGCAGTGCACCATCTATTAGAAGGTTTTTTGTAATGCAAGTAGTAATAAAATGCAGAGAGCATATATCTCTGTTATATGCCATTTAGTATGAGATTTGTTAAAACAATGTTGATATTTGTGATGTGCCGTCTATTGGAATGACAGAGACATAGCAACATTGATGGACACACAGATACAAAGACTCATCCATTCATTATGGTGGGCTTTGTTGTCATGTGTCACCCTGTATTTGATTCATGCAGCCCAAATAAGGACTGTTACATATCAGAAGGCTCAGAAGCCTGGGCTTACAAAGAAAAATAACAATAATAATTCTTTACAATTACATAGAAAGAAAAATAATAAGGCCACAAACATAATCATAGCTGGCGATGAACTGTGAAGTGGACGCCATTTTTTGTTTAATGAGTATTCTATTCACTTGATTTCCTTGGTCTGCTGGTGAATGAAGGCAGAGCTGTTTGAGTGAGCTGATTTTGGATTCAAGCACTCATTTCATAAACCAGTAAGTTTTGTGGTTCTTGTTACATGAAGAGGAAACCAAGCATTTCCTAATTGTTTTTTTTATGAAAATTACATATAATGATTAACGATGCACACCCAAAGGAGACTCTTTGGGTTTAATAACTTCCTTGTTGTGCCAGGCCCATAGATCAAAGCATGCTCTGATTTGTGGTTATTGTGCTTTAAATTATAACACATTTATGAGTCCTTTTATCTGGGGCTGCCCAACAGAAACAACATCATCTTTTAATCTGCTCTTGTGTTTACAGGTTGAAGACGGTGCCCTGGGCGATGAAGTGATTCACTGTCTGAGCTTGAATGTGAATCTGCAATCTGAATACAAAAGAACAATACCAAGTAAAAGACATGGGGCCTGCCAGGTACCGTTTCAGAATGTATAGAGCAAGGCCACATTGTAAGACTAGTTAGTGTCTTTATATACAGAAGTAAAGAATACATGACGAATTCTGAGAAGATAGCCGCTCCCTGGAGGCTGAAAGCTGCTTTGACACAGATGCTCTCAAATGCACCAGCGATTCACAGATTTAGAAACAACTCCCAGTTCTGCCTTCACCACCACCTAACACTCTGAACGAGCAGCCTCCAATGGGGTGAATGGCAGCCTCCAAGGTCTGGACCCTGGCTTGGGTGTCCCCTTAGGAAAGGGGGATGAATCGCACTAAAAGTGTGAAAAACTGAGTCTGATGAAATTGCACCAAGACCAAAGGAAGGCCAGAGGGTGATTTGTTTCACATTCTGACATCTGAATAGACATTTGTTTTGCATACTGTATATGTCAAAATATGTTCAGTGTGTGGACTGGAATACCTGTCAGTTTTCAAATATCTGCTTTTAATTCTGCAGCTGCCTTCTAAAGCCAATGTCGCATTATGTGACTGCTAGTTGTAGAGTATGTCTCACTTGCCAACTGCACTTGCTGCTCTCATTGGTTATGTGACTGAGAATTGCAGGGCATGTTACATTATGCACCTGTGGGCCAGCACTGCCCTGCTTGCACCTTCTTTTGATAGCCTTGATGGAGTTGGAGCTAAAAAGGGTTAACAGGTATGGCAATCACTACCCATTTTTTTTTACTTTCTCGTATACGAAGTATAGGGAAAGTATTGGAATTATCCAAAAATTCCATTTCATGATTGTGATGAATCTCGATGTTTTAGACCTCCCCGAGTCTGAAAATACCATTGTTGGAATTATGTCTGCCTGTGTTTGGGTAAACACAACTTGAGTACGCTTTCACGTAGGTCAAGCAAATTGTTCTTACAAGTATTAGGTACAAAATGTAGATTTCCATCAACTTTTGTGCTATTTCTGTTAACCAGAAGTGGTACCTTACCTTTTATTCATGCAGCTGCAGAGTCCAATTTATTCAACTTTACTTTTATAATAATTGCTCAATATAGGATGGCACGGTGGTGCAGTGGGTAGTGCTGCTGCCTTGCAGTAAGGAGACCTGGGTTTGCTTCCCGAGTCCTCCCTGCAGTGGTGTTTGCATGTCCTCCCCGTGTCTGCGTGGGTTTTCTCCTACAGTCCAAAGACATGCAGGTTAGGTGCAGTGGCGATCCTAACTTGTCCCTGGTGTGTGTGGTGTCCTGCGGTGGGCTGGCGCCCTGCCTTGTGCCCTGTGTTGGCTGGGATTGGCTCCAGCAGACCCCCGTGACCCTGTAGTTAGGATATAGCGGGATGGATAATGGATGGATGTTCAATATAATATTGATTTGTTGTTGATGGTTGCTTAATATACATAATATAATCATTGTCTTGCGGTTTACTCCTCAAATATCTATCCCCACAGCTGAAAATACGAGAAAGTCGAGGGGAGACCACTCCCACATTTTTTTTCCCTTTTTCGCATTCTGTCATGTACTAAACACACGACTTCAGACAAACAAGGTTTTCCTCTGTTTGTGAGGTCCAAAGCACCCACGTTCCTTATTCCTCATCAGTTGTCAGCCCTACAACTAAAGAGAAAAATCAAACCCCTTTACTCGGGGAGCTGTTTTACTAGTTTGAATGAGTCACTGGGTATGTCAAACTAGATGACTGCCCCTCACGGGCGCGAGCCTCATCTGGCCGCACTACGATTATGTAATTGAAAGTCACCTAAAGAGACGCGGCCTTAAGTCACAGCAACTCTCCACTGTGTTGAGTCCCTCGACAGACCCGACTCAGACTAACTGAAGGTTTCTCTAAGCCGATCCTTTTCCACCAAATGCAGCACTGTAAATGAGTTCCCAGGGACCCCGAGCAGGAGAACGCCTGGGTGTGAATGGATCATTGATTGGTATTACACAGTGATTGTAATTTAGCTGCAGCATGACAGATGGGTGGAAGTGTAAATGTCTGGGCTTGGAGGCAATGGCTAGCATGCAAGTTTGTTTTTTTTTTTTTTTTGCATCAAGTTTTATATTCTCCAACGTTACAAAAAGCGACAAGTTGCGCTGCATTTTGAACCCAAGTGAAACCATCTGTGTGAAGTATGCATGACATGGTGATGCAGCAGTAGCCTCATGGGTCACAGAGACTTTGCTTGAATACCAATCTGGTCACTTTCCACCTGGAGGTGAATATTCTCAGACCTGCTAAATTAGCTTTAGGGCAATGAGGGGCCACAGCTGATTCCACCAGCAGCACATGCAAGGCAGGAACAAGGTTGGTTAGGGACATTAGTCCATAACAGGTCAACCACACCAGTTACTCGCAGAAACACTGACATTGGGTCAACTTAAATTACTGCAACAATTACACTGCCACACAGAGAAACTTCAAAGTACACATGTAGATTTCTACCCAGGATGCATCATCTACCAGATTCTTTGTGCCCCAAGCTTTGTATCACCCCCTCATACACTGAGTGAGGTCTGAAACTTGAGGGTAACCCATATGAAAAGGATCTTGAAGTCATAGTGGACTCGCCCCATCAACATCCAGAGAGGGCGCGTGAGCTACGAAGGCCAGCAGCACATTTAAGTCACACAGCACTATGTGTAGAGGTGAAGTCAAAGGAAATTATGTTCAAACTTTATAAATGTAGGCTATTATTTATAGGTAAAGATTTAATTGAGTTTTCAGTTCCAGCAAACAGAGATCAAGAGGTGGCATGGCGAGTGTTTATAATGATGCTCTAAAAAACTCCTCTGACAATAAACCTCCCAGTCATTGCAGGGTTGCATTTGGCTGAAAGCTGAGTGCATTAAGGGAAACCACTGTGGATAGTCCACCGCAGAGCCCACTGACTCACTCTCTCTCTCTCACACACACACACACACACACACGCACACACACACACACACACACACACACACACGGCCTATTCAGAATCACCAATTGGCCTCTTTGGTGAGGTGAAAGGAAGACCGTGTGGCCAAATGACAATTCATCGATTAAAGATCTGTGAACTTTGAAGTTACTTGGTTATTGTTTGTCACATTATTGTTATTACGGAATTTAATACGGTGTACCTTTTCCCTGCAACATGTTTTGCACTTTTCATGGTGCCAGCTGTTTTGTTTTTGCCGACAGATTAGGCACATGTGTGGTGTTCTTTTAACAAACGATTTTGCCTTTGGTTTTGGTGGCCAGTACTTTAGGCCTTGTTGATTCGGACTCCTGATAGCTCTTTCAATACCTACACCTCCTAGTCTAGACACAGAGATAATGTGCAAACTACACACAGACAACACCCGACATGGAATTTGAACCCAGGGCACTTGATTGAAGCCTTATCTTGCCACCCTTCAGTGTAGGAGACAGTCCTAGATTTAAAGAATTAACAGTGGTAGCCATAATGGGGAGTTCTGAGTGAACACTGCCATAGTCACCACTATGGGCCTTTCTCTGTCAGTTACTTATTCTCCACTCTCAAGATGCTTTTAGTATTGCCCAATTTAATCCCAGTATATCCAGTAGTTGGTCTGTTTGTTGAAAACGAGTAGATACAATGGCAGAGAATGTAAACAGCCATTAAACAGGCTGGTCCCCAGAGACTTGCAGGTATTGGCTGAGAGTCTAGACAAATGAACGCCAGCTTAAAAACATTCATTTCTTAGGAGGTATGTTTTAGTTGAGCTCCCTGTTTAACCTGAGCAGTTAATTACATCTCATTGATAAGCTTCTGACTATGTTTGCTTATCCACCGTTTTTTTCATTTTCTTATGCAACAATGGAAATGAATCAACCACGCAAACAAGAGCAGATATCAAAAAAAAAAAAAAGAAGAGACTTGTCTGTGTTTCTGTGTCTCACAATCAACCTTGACAAACCTGGACATCCAAAGAGCTGCTGGGTAGAATCATGGAGGGCTCCAAGGCGTGTCAGAACCTCTTGTGCTACACTCTTCTCCATGCAGCAGATGAGAACATTCATCCCAAGCATGCACATAATATTGTGGGGCGACCCTCACTGGCAAGTTCTCCAAGTCTGAGCGTAAAATGAGTGAGTGAAGCATATGGTGGACATCTGTAAAGTGAGTCACACTGCCATCCAGGCCTTCTCTTTGACTGTAAGTCACAAAGCCCAGTTATCATCGCTAACATTTAGCCACACTGTTCCCAGTCCTTCACCAAGTCCTCACCTCTAATTCCAAATCAGTCTGGCCCCTCGATACTCACCTCTGGATATACCCGACTACCCATCCTTACACTTCATCATCCAGGCTCACAGGCCTCATCTTCAACAGTAGAACAAAACGCTTCCACGGCTTTCTCTCTAAACATTTAACCAGGACTGCACACATCCACTTCTACAACAACATTTAACCCCACTAACCTCCAGCCCTCATCTCCATGTTTAAAACACCAAAGGTCCCAGTCGTCTCCCTGCAAAGGTTAGCCACAGTGCCACCCCATTTTCATTTATTATCATTTAGTAAAATTCCAATCCTCGTCTCTGTTCACTCTGATCATATTTTTAAAATCTGGCCACCCTCTCTAGATTCATATTTTTAATTTTAATTTTAAACACTCAGTCCTCATATCTGAATAGTCGGTCACCCTTCACCCAATCCTTGTCTGTAACTGTAAATCATAAAAACCCTTAGCCCATCTTTTTACAATTTTGCCATTCTGCTCCCAGGCTTCATATGTGAATATTGAGCAAATGAGGCTCCCAGTCCTCATCTCCACCATTAAGCCACATATCATCTAGGCTGTAACTCAATATGTAGCCAGTAACCACTAAGTGTGCAGCTCCAACATCTAGCCACCCTAACCTTGAGTCACCCAAGCTCCCAGTTGTACTTTCAGCAACAATGCCCACCCAGCAGATACCCCAACTTTTCCCTCTTAACATTTAATCATACCAGTCCTTGCAATACTTCCCTCAGGTCACTCGGCTCCCAGTCCTCACACTTGAATATTAACTCCCAATTCCCATCACTAACCTTTAATCGCTGTTACAGTAAGCCACACTCTTTCATACAGTATATATGACCGCCCAACTCCCTATCCTCATATCTTATGCGTAACCCACATTTCCCTCCCAGTATTCATCATCTCCACCATTTAGAAACAACGACCTTAAATCCTGATCTCCCATGTTAAGTCACCCAAGCTCTCCGTTGTCCTGTCTGCCATGACGCTCCCCCATTTTCACTTCTTAACATTCAGTCATACCAGATCTTGTTGTCACAATCCCCTTGGGCCATATTTTTAAAATATGACTAATCCTCCACATATCCCGACCTCTTATTATGTTGTGCTCCTTCTCCAGTTCTCACATCTGAACACTGTCCCTCTTCACCCAGTCACATCTTATCTGTAATCATAAACCACTGTCCCATCACGCCACATATAACTTTCAGCTACCTGTTCTCTGTTCTCGTATTTGAACATTTAGCACCATTCCTCAAATCAATTAATGCACGTACAGTCGGGCCGCTCCCTAAACCTTTGGACACAGGCAAAAACAGAAGGATTTGTTCCCCACGCCCCAGTCATTTTACACCCAGGACGGTCTGCCAGGAGTCTTAAGATCTGGTTAGCCTGTTGTTTGTTTGGTGTGTTCAGTCAAATGCAGACTACCAGGCTTTCTTCTTATAGCAGATTCATTTTATTGCACCACCACCGAGAAGCATAACACAAAAATAGACTCGGCAATTACCTCAGGAAAAAACAGCCCTGGAATGCGATAAAGACTTAAATTTAACCCCCCCATTCCCACCGCATGCCCCTGCCCAAATAAAATCAAAACAAATGCAGCAAAACAGAGTCTGTTGGGGAATGACGGTGCCTCCCATCCATGTGACTGCAGGCTTTAATTCCAACCAATTTCTTACTTACAGACCAGCCCTGTTTGCTTTAGTCTTTGATTTCTATACACTTTTAGACTTTTTTTTCTTTTACACCCAGCAAAGCCTAACTTTTTGTTTTATAAATTCTGATAAATGTCTATATCTTTTCCTGACCAAGTTTCTCTTCTCAGAAAGTACGGCTTACCATTCTAGTGCTTGACACTTAGAGACTGAAAAACATAATAGTTTAACTAGATTTAGTTATATTTAGGAATTGGTTTAAGATAAGACACTGGTTAGAATGACATCAAGAAGCCACAGGTGGCACTAGATAGAGGATAATGGGACACTCCTGCTACCACCATTCCAGTCCACCTTGATGAGGCACTGAATGTTTTAAGAAGATGAGGGCTTTTCTCCCTTGCTGTTGTCGCCCCCTAGTGGCATTTCCCCACCCCAGTTTAGTCAACTTCTTAACGTGAGGCCAATTCCATGCTGTGTTTTATTACACTCCTGCAAGCCTGTACATATATTGTGCAAATTATACATCATGGAGTAAACAATTATTTATGTCCCAGCTTTTACCTTACATCTCCACCAAGTAGAAATCTGAGTACTTCACTACATCTTGTACTGTGTGTTAAATAGTCTGTGACAAAATTTGATTAGATTTTTGACCAGTTTGTACTAGTTTTAATTGCTCCAGGTTAAATCAAACAGATGTAGACAGCATGGTGCAGTATCATAGCAGGAACAGCACCCAGAAAAAACACATCTTCAAAACTCCCCCGGCTATTTTTTCACGACAGGACAATGTAGACCAGGGGGTGTCTATCCCAAGCAGTATTAGGTAAAATGTAGGAACAGACTAGAAAAGTATCTACCACAGGCCAGTTAACCTAACATGCACATCTTTAGCAGGACAGTGGGCACAGATGAGAGGAGAGCATGCCATCACCATACAGACATGAGTAGCCGAGGGGCTGAAAGAGGACTTATGTGAGGTCGGCTCCATCCCAGTCCCAACTGAAGCACAACTTTATACAACATTCTTTATGAGGCCCTTTGCAAAACCTAAATTCACCTTATTATGAAACCACATTCTTTATTGATATATGTCTAACGAGTAAAACGCACACACTGACCTGACACTAAATCACTTTCATTGACCTTTCTTTTTTTTTAATTGCTTTTCATGGTGTAATGCTATACATAATACAGCAATTTAGAAAATTAAGGAATTGGATTCATGTTAAGAAGCAGACGGTCATGGAAGTGTCCCCGATGAGGGAGTCCCCAAGCAAAAGAAGATATTATGCCCCATTTCATCACAAATGTGTAGCACCCCAAGAACATGCACTGATGGAATAGGGCTTGACACAAACCCACCTCTTATTCAACAACATCCAGCGGGTCGAAATGCAATGAACATCCCTGTGTCGAGGAGAGAAATACATTGTATACAAATTCTTAGTAATAAACTACAGCACAAGTGAGATGTAGCAAGAGAAATCCTGCCCATAAAGTTTCAAGACTGTGCAGACTCCCCCTCTCTTTCCATGCCAAATTGCCGAAGTAATGTTTGGAATTATTCTTCTCTTCAAGTTCAGGGGTCACCAACTGTCTGCAGAACACCAACCAGCCAAGAGTCCTTGGTATATAGATAAACTGCTTGCTTATATGTGGACGATCTGATGAGCCTGGCATTTCATCTGCTTGGTATGTGGAATGCTGCAATCCTCCAAGGTCACTCCGGTCACTTGTTAGGGAGGCACAGAGATGTCTGACAAATGGCTGTTCAGCTGCTTTTGTGGTGTGGTTTAGGTGACTTGCTTCCGATGCTGCACACCTCACTTCCTACTTTCACTTGGGCCTCACAGCTGCCGGTTGAGTTTTTGCGCTTGCCGTTCTTTTGCCTCGAAAGCAAACTTGGTGTCCTGGAGTTGGTTAATCGTCTCCTTGGCCTCCTTCATGTCATGTGTCAGCTGGCCATACTTGTGTGTTAGCTCCTTGTTTTCCCGCCGCAGCTCCTGCACTACCTGGTTCAACTCCTCACTCTGCTTCCTACAGTGGATTTTGAGCTGTTCCACTTCAGACAACATGATTTCCATATTTTTCATAAGAGATTCCAGTTTTTCCTTAGACATGGCGTCTGTGAAAATAGTGCAGATCCGGCGAGACGTCAGGAGTTTTTTGGTCTGGGACTTCTTCTTAGCGGCAATGCCTGGTTCAACCCAAACTCCCTCCCCCACCGGATGATCTTATTATCAGCGCTAATCTCATTAACGTGGCTAAATCTGGCAGCACCCACGCAGCCATCCGATAAACTGGAGCAGAGGTCAATGGGCTCCACACCTCAGCAAGTGTTTTGACATCTCATTTATTTTACATTGTGGCGAGTGGCTGGGGGTGGTACTCACCCGGGATGCACGGAAGGACCAGAGGAGGGATTACGCCTCCTCCAGACCACTAGGAGGTGACCACGGGAAAGGAGCATGGAAGCTCAACTCTATGGGGCCTGTGGTCACTGCCAGGGGGTGCCCAGATGCCTGAGGAGCCCTGACCTTCAGCACTTCCACCACACCCGGAAGTGCTGGGGGGGAAAGAAGACCAGGGACACCCGGATTGCTTCTGGGTGCAATTCCGCCACACCAGGGAATGCCGGCAGGAGCTCATTGGGAGGCAGCTGGGGCACATCCAGGTGGATATAAAAGGGGCTGCCCCCTTCCATTCGATGGTGGGAGTCAGGAGAAAGAAAGATAGTGGACGAGAGGAGAGGAGAGGAACCTGAAGAGAGGCATTATTGAGAGGCTTGGTACAGGGTACTGGGTTGTGTGTGCACTTTGTAACTATGGACTTTATAAATAAATGTGTGTTGGTTAGTGAACCAGCTGTGTCTGCCTGTCTGTTTCCAGGCCGGCTTCCACAACATACAGCAAAAAGATACCCGAGTCACGCCTGCTCATTAGAATTCTGTTTAAAAGAGACTGGCACAGTGGAGACCAACACTGAAAAACAGCATATAACTTTAAAACATCCATGAAAAAAATCCGAAATGGCTAGTTCTGCCTAATCCACATGTCAGATATCCAGCTGTGTGCTCCCAATTCCTGAACACATTCATTGTTTATAGCATCAGTATTGTCACACATTGAGAACATGACCATCACAGTTGATGAACTTGTTTCACAACTCGCCTCTGACAACACCAGCAGAGTCACAGTGCACCTTCAAATCTTTCAAGTGTCACAGGGCTTTTCTCATCTTGGATCCTAAACCCTTCTGAGTTATTCTTTTATTTATAATTTTATTTAACAAAAAGTTCTAGAAGATAGACTCCTAATGAGCAGGACTCTCTATTTCAATAAAAAATGTAATGACTAATAGATGCAAGGCTTCAGACATTATCACAGTTCATAAGATTGGATGTCACATTTTCAGGAAAAAGAACATTCCCTGGTCTGTCTGAAAGATTTTACATCTGGTGTATTGGAAACCAATCAAGTAAATGATACAAGTACAAGTACAAGATTGCCATGTTGTCTTCCGAGTACACTTGAATCTGATTGAAAAATGTTTGAGATTTGATGAGGAAACCAGATCAACCAGAAAAATATACAGAGAATCCTTAAATTCTGCACAAACAGTTGCCAGGACCTGGAACAACAACAACACCACCACCACTCTGGATTAGTTAGCTAGAAATCCAAGCTACAGCACCTTGGTGCCACCTATGCCCATCTTATACATTGGAATTCCTATTTATGCTTGATACAACAGTCATTACAGGAAGTAAACGATATCAACAAAGACAGACAACACTTATAACAGACTTCTAGAAATGATGAAGTCAAACAAATTAACATCAAAAATGACAATCGGATACACGACAAATTGGTTAAATGCGTATCAATAGACTCTGCTGAAACAGTTGGTGGTAATTGTGCGGAAGATGAAAACATCAACTTACAATATCTCGAAGAATATCTACAACCGTTTAACACCATCCGGTCTTCCACCGCACAAATAACTGTAGAAAGAAGGATGTATCCAGGAAAGGTAGTGTAGTACATCTTCAGGGGGTAACATTACACAACAAAGGAGATCTTGATATGCCATTCGTATTAAAACGTTAACAGCTTCCTGTTAGAATAGCTTTTGCAAACACAATTAACAAATCTCAGAACCAAACATTTGAAAAAGTCATTTTATTTAATAGAGAGAAAGAAACAAAATTCAAATCACGGGCAGTTATACGTTGCGTTGTCACAATGAAAGTGACATTGATAAAAAATGTAATTAAAAAAATAATTGTTTTTACTGAAGTTTAAAAAATATTTGTGTGTTAATTTCAAAGCCAAACAAAACAAAATCGTATAATACAATCAAAATCTCGAACACAACATGAAATATAGTAAACGTAATAATTTGAAAGTAAATTATTTTTAATATGGTTAATTACTCGCTGTAATGTAACAGTTAGTTCTATTATGTATATGTAACAATTCCCATTAAAAATAATCTGTTTAAATTGTACAACTGCATCCCCATACGTGAGTGACAGAACCGCAAAGAGGCTAGCGTGTAGCACAGGTATGGGCGTTGCTGAGTGAAGCGAGCAGGGGGCAAAGCCCCTAGTAATAATAAAAAGTGATCTGTGGAAGTTAAATCCAGAATAAATAAAATCCATAAAGAAAGAGGTCAAAACGTGGCAGGAATCTTCTCTAAAGAGATCTCAACCCCTTGGTGCTTCCCTTTAAAAATGACGTCTGCCCGTCTCCATGTCCCACAGCCTCTTCTCCAACGTATGCAGGAGAAAGCACTTAGTCACTTCAGCTCCTTTTTGTTAGACAGCAAAAATGTAAATTTTTTTCTTTATCTTAACTATTTATACCAACTTCATTTATGGTTGTATTACTTGAGACTTAAACTTTCAAAATATTAATTACAAATGATTGGGAAAAAAAATGATCTGAACCAACAAAAATTGTTAATGTGGTTAGTAATTCTTTCACTCTTAATAACATAAACAAAAAGGAAAGCAAAAGGAGCTAAAAATAAATAGTGCAATAAAGCAAAGCAGTCAAGGCTTCGAGCTGCCCCAGCTATTCATGAAACAAGCACACTGTTTATGCAACTTCTGGCCTTGGATTAAGGCTTCAGTATAATCTGTCCGACTGCACAGACATATAGTTTATACTGTATATGGTTGCATTCCTGAAGACTGCATGTGGACATTCGAATGTGGGGCCCAAATCCTTTCAGATGAAGTGACTTGGATACAAATACCTTATATGCCGTGTCCATTTTAATAATTTATCTCAGAAAGATTCTTCTCAAACCATTAACTTCTATCTCAAATGAGCTGCTAGCTACTTTCATTTGTCTATTTTTACACTTACCTACCTTTTTGAATATACAGTACATTTCACAGTTACAAGGATTACAGCCTGCAACCTTAAGACTTCACCCTGGTACAACAGTCACTGTAGCTTCCAACCTGATGTATTTTTTGATCGGACTATAGCTATACTTTGGTGCAGCCCTGTTTCTAAAGCCAATGACACATAACATGACTCCAAGTCATTGGCCTTATCAGACTTGACAAATGCAGTTTCTGATCTACTTGGCAGACAATATTCATTTGCGCACACACACACAAAAAAAAAGAACCCCTTTTTTTGTGACAGCCAATAACATGTGTGGACCACCGGGGCACATACATTTGCCCCAACCCTGACACAGACAGGCAGGACACTAATTGCCACACAGCACACCCTTATTTATAAGTGGGGAAGAGCTTTCGTCGCTCCCCGCAGAAGCACAATATCTACAACATCTTTCTTTTCTCCACCTCCTCTCCTCTCCCTTCCCGGCAAGCTTTGCCCACCTCCTCTCGACTCTGGCTCTCCAAATGGCGTGAGGAGGCTCCTTTCATTCAGCTCCTTGGAGTGCTCCAGGAGTCTCATCAATATTACCTGGAATCACTCCCAGGTGTGGAGAAGTCCACTGTAGGGCTCTGCAGCTCCCCCGGAACTCAACAGGGTTGTGGGAATCCGTGGTGCCACCGCTGCTCAGGAAGGCTGCCCTCTAGCTCCCCAGGTCCTTCCGTCCAGCTTGTTACTGAGACCGCCCATCTGCCTTATTTTGCTGAAGATGTTGTGCATGTCACATTACAGGATTGGCCATCACAGGATCGTGCTACCGAGTATCTGCAACTTGTTAAGATTATGGAAATTAAGGCTACAGTTGAAAATTGTTGGAAAAAGTCATCAAATGTGACATGGCCTTAAGATAACTTTACCATTGCCCAAAGTTTATAAAGCTAAAATCCAATTTTCAAAAATTCTGACATCAGGAGCAAGTGAGAACAGTACAATGTGCTTGTTTAGCAGCTTATGAAGCAATAAGTTCACTGTGGCAGCAGTTCAGCATCATACATTTGATTTAAACTGGTTCTTATATCTCTTGCTAGTAAAGAGCTGCACAGCCAGGCTACATCCCACAGCAGCATTCCTAAAACTTTAGGCTTAATAATAAATACTACATTTTATTTATATAGCGCCTTTCCCATGCTCAAGACACTTACAGAATATAAGAAAGAACGGCAGGGTATAGCATTGCACAAACCAAATAAATAAATAAAGAAGATTATGACAGTGAATTCAGAGAAAGCCTAACAGACAACAGAATTGATGGTCTAGCACACACACAGGTTACATGAGCATCTTAACATAGAGATAAACTGAGAGAAGGGTAATAAAGTCAAGTAGAGCTAAAAGCCTTCCTGAACAGATGAGTTTTGAGTTGTTTTTTAAAAGAATTCATGGAGTCAGCTGATCTGATTAATTTCGATAGGTCATTCCAGAGTCTGGGCGCTATACACCTGAAGGCCCTGTCACCTATGGAGTGTAGATTAGTGTGGGGCACAACAAGATTGCCAGAATCAGAGGACCTTAGTGGGAGGGCAGGCACATAGTGATGGAGAAGGTCACTGATGTAGTTAAGTGTGAGATTATTTAAGGCTTTGTAGGTTATTAGTAGGATTTTATATTCGATTCTGTAAGACACAGGGAGCCAGTGAAGGAGGAGCAGGATGGGTGTGATGTGCTTGCTGCTGCTGGTTCGAGTAAGGACTCTTGCAGCTGAGTTTTGAATAAGCTGGAGCTGTGATATAAGATTAGAAGGGGCACCTGCCAGCAGCAAGTTACAATAATCATGGGGATGTGATAAAAGCATGGACAAGTTTCTCAGCATTAGAAAAGGAGAGGAAGGAGCGAACACGGATATGTTACAGGTGAAAGTAAGAAAGTTTCTTAATGTGATTTATGTGGGGAATAAGAGGGGAGGAATCAAAAATGACACCAAGATTCTTTGCAGTAGAGGCAGGTCTGATGAGATCACCACCAAGATGGACTGGGAAAGAGCTCATTTTATTAAGTTGCATTTTAGTCCCAATTTGCAGGAGTTCAGTTTTGTTGCAGTTTAATTTTAAAGAGTTCTGCTCCATCCAGGTTTTAATTTCACTAAGGCAGGTTGTGAGCTGAGAAAGCTCTGATGAAGTTCCACTTTTAACATTGAAGTAGAGTTGAGTGTCATCTGCATAAAATGATAGCCCAGTCCATAGCTACGAATAATATGGCCAAGGGAAGCATATAAATACAGAAGAGAAGAGGGCCAGGACAGAGCCCTGAGGAACTCCTTGTGTGACTGGTGCCGAGCTGGATCTGCTGTTGCCAAGACTAACAAACTCTTGTCTATCAGTCAGATAGGACTTGAACCACTGGAGGGCAGTGCCAGAGATACCCAGCATGTTCTCCATTCTGACAGTAGAATGTCATGTCTGACAGTGTCAAATGCTGCACTGAGGTCTAATAGAATTAATATGCTGGTTTGTCCAGAGTCTGCTGCCATAAGCAAATCATTGGTTACCCGTAGCAGAGCAGTTTCACAGCTGTGCTGCACCCTGAAACCAGACTGAAAGGGTTCCATCAAATTATTAGTGGTTAAGTAATTGGTGAGCTGGGAGGCTACAACACGCTCAAGAGCTTTTGACAGGAAAGGTAAGTGGGTAAATAGGGCGGAAATTGTTAAGATTGTCAGCATCCAGACCAGACTTTTTTAACATTGGGGTTACAGAAGCGATTTTAAAAGTGAGCGCACAGAGCCAGTGTCAAGGGATGAGTTTATTATTGTTGTAACAGTCGGGATTATGGCATGAAGGCAGGATTTAAGTAGTGTGCTGGGGATGGGGTCCAGTACACAAGTAGTCCCTCATCTTACAAAGCAGGTTATTAACAAACACAGATGTGACTGGTGAGAACTTAGAGAAGGAGCTGGATGGAGTGGGAAAACAGGGAGAGATATAAACAGATGATGTATTTATGTTAGTTGAATTATTTAGATCTTTAATTTTGTTACGGAAAATTGGAGGAAATCCTCACAGACTTCAGTAGAAGAGGTAGTTGGGCCAGATGCAGGTTCGAGTAGTTTATTAACTACAGAAAACAAAACCCTTGGGTTATCGTGGCCACTTTCTATTATTCTGCCATAGTGGGTGTTCTTAGCAGCAGTTAGTGCTTCTCTGTAAGCTCTTTGGTGGTCAGAGAAAGCCTGGATGTGCACGTGAGGCCAGTCTTACGTGACATTCTCTCAAGGCGTCGCCAGCTGCTTTCATAGATCGCAATTCTGAGTTATACCAAGGAGCTGAACGTTTAAAGGAAACCTCCTTATGTTTTAAAGGAGCTGTTTTATCTAATGCTGAATGAAGGGCTGAGTTATAGTGGTCAACAAGACTATCTAGTGTTGACGGAATAGGTGCAGACAGTAAAAGATCAGAAATGGATCCAGAAAGGATAGAGGGACAGATATTTTTAAGGTTTCTGTAAGAAATTTGTCGTTTACAGGTAAGAGGAGGTAAAGGCAGTGAGACAGTGAAAAATACTGCTTTATGGTCAGAGAGTCCCAAATCAGTGCTGTAAATATTGGCAACAGATAGTCCAGAAGTGCAGATCAGATCCAATATATGACCACCAGAGTGGGTGGGAAAATCAACATGTTGTGTCAAGTCAAAACAGTCCAGTAAGGATAGGAATTCATTTCTCAGTTTAGATGTAGTAGTGTCAATATGGATGTTGAAATCACCAAGAAGGATAATTCTCTGAGAATAAGAGCTTAGGTGGGTTAAAAGTTCAATCAGATCAGATAAGAAGGATGCATTGTATTTTGGGGGACGATAAAGAACAATGAGTGAGACAGGACCTGTTTCCGTTATTAGTTTAAGAGCCAGGCACTCAAAAGACAGTGGACAGTCAATTGGGATTCGTTTGATATTTAAGTCTGCTCTGATAATTACCGCTAGCCCGCCTCCTTGTCTAGAGCTGCGAGGTTCTGTATGGAAAGTGAAACCAGGTGGAGTCGCCTCCGTGAGAGACGTCAATTCGTTTGGTTTTTGCCAAGTCGCCGTTAAACACAGTATATCAAGTTTGGTGTCAGTGATGAGTTCTGACAGCACCAATGCTTTGCCATTAAGAGATCTCAAGTTAAACAGTGCAATATTAGTTAATAAGTTCTTTTTGCACAGAGCCGTGATCAGGGTTTATTTCCACATAATGTAAATTTGGCACACTGACACTTCTATTTCCAGGGCCATGAGAAGGAGGCTTATTCCTGAGCAAATGCTGCCGGTTGTCTTTTCATTCGCAGCCCAGCGGTGGCGGCGACCTGACCCGCGATGTACATATTTCGGGCGCTGCAAAATACCAGCGTCTTTTAGGATGTTCCAATCAGACCATTTGCTCTGGACAAACTGTTTAATAAGAAGGAGTTTGTCATGAGAGTATTTTAGCATGATACTGGGCAATACTTAGCTGAAAAGAAGTGAAGAAGCAGCACAGCATAGCGGAACCGGTAGGACAGGCGGGTATGCAAGCATAGATGAGAAGAGCGGTGATAGCAAAGCAGCAGAAAGCATAGCAGGAGGAGGTAGCAGGATTTGGAGGTTCCAATACACAGCCACAAACAGTAATGCTTGGTAGTCTCAGGCATGATCGCCCTGGAGCCATAAGCCAGGTTAGTATGAACATCAGATCAGTTCCCAGTCGTAGAGTACTGTAAGATGAAACGGGAGCAGATCAGCATAGGGAATATAATCATGGAGACAGATCATCCCGAGGTCCTGCTCGATTAAGCTACTTAAACTAATTACCAAAATATTCAGTTAAATTCTTAAGCACCTACAAAAGTATTAACAGATTGCCAAGTAACACAAAAACTGTTTTAATATAGAAATGGAATAAAAGTTTTTGTAAAAGCCTTTTCTAAAACATTGCACTAAAACTTGCAGGCATGCAGATCATGTGGCCTTACAGTAGGTGATGTTGAAATAGTTCTATGAACTAAGTGGCCTACAGATTACAGTGTCAAAAGATTTTTTTCAGATCTGTTTCTCTGAACAAATACAACTGCAGCAATGATAAAGATTGTGTCACTCTGTGATGGTGGAAAGACTATACCAACTCTATTATGGGATAGTGGGAATCCCCAGCGTAGTTCCAATTAGGATAGGACAGAAACATGAAGTATGTGAAGAATACCCAAAACACGTGGGAAGAGGGTAAAATCTCCTAAACAACGTGTGGGCTGTAAACTGACCCTAACCATGTGAAAATCCCATCCCAACTTATCTGCGTCTTGCTGCACTCCACTCAAAGCCACTTTGCCCTCTTCTCCATTGTACACATATCAGCCACAACATCAAAACTACTGACATGTGCATTTAATAACATTGCTTATTTCACTGCAGTAGCACCTGTCAAACAGTGGAATATATTAGGCAGCAAGTGAATAATTCTTTGTGTTGGAAGCAGAAAAAAAAAAAAAAAGGAGAATCATTAACATTCTGAGCGATTTTTCACCAAGGCCAAGTTGTGATAGTTAGACAACAGGGTCAGACCATTTCCAAAATTGCAGGCGTTGTTGGGTGATCCAAATTCAGAGTGGTTAGTACCTACCAAAAGTGGTTCAAGGAAGGACAACCAGAGAACCAGTGACAGAGTGATTGGCAGCCAAGGCTCAATGATGTGTGTGTGGCAAGTAAAGGCTAGCCTGTCTGGTCAGA
Organism: Polypterus senegalus; assembly: GCF_016835505.1. Classification (NCBI taxonomy): domain Eukaryota; kingdom Metazoa; phylum Chordata; class Cladistia; order Polypteriformes; family Polypteridae; genus Polypterus; species Polypterus senegalus. Next base: position 54,218,885 of record NC_053171.1, read on the forward strand.
TCTCACAGAGTAGTTACTTTAGCACAAACTGCTTAAAAACCTAATGCTGGCCACAAGAGAAAGGTGCCGGAACACACAGTGCATAGCAGTTTGCTACATAGCCACAGACCATGTAGACTTTGACATGCCCATTGAAAGCACTTTTGACGGTGGACAGGGTCAGAACTAGATAATGGACAAAGGTCACCTGGAAAAACAAGTCTGATCCACAGCAACCCCACCTCGCTGGTTACAGGACCTGGTACTAATGTCTTGGTGCCAGATACTGCAAGACACCTTCAGAGGTCTTGTACAGTCCATACCTAGACAGGTTACAGCTGCTCTGCAACATGAGGAGGACATGCAAAATATTAGGCAGGTGGTTTTTAAGTTGTGGCTAATAAATATATGTAGTAATACTCCTATAGTTGCATGTATGGAAAATTCTTATATGTACAACCAACATACAGCAGATCAATACTCTTTGGTCTTTTGCACCCACCTCTACATATCATATATTATAGTGCTTTCATTTATAAGATCGCCCATTGCACATGAATTGTTATTTAATGGGCCAGTTTCCATGCAGGACTACCAGCTAGAACTTGGGCTGCTAACATGCAGATATACAGTACACAATATATGTTTAAAAAAATGAGTAGCTGTATGCTCCAAGGTATTGTAAGGTTCAGTGCCTTCCACAAGATGAGCTGTTTGCTCATGAACCCAGTGAAAACCCTCCAAAAGCTGTCATTTTTGTTCTTGACCACAGGTTCCAAGTTCTGGTACTTTCTGAAATGCCATAGGCCTAATGCCACTATTTTTGACTGACAACACCGGACAACTAGTAAGGGATGTCAGCAAGTGAGATTGATGTGGTGAGAGCAATCAGGACATTGACCCAGAGGAATGTAATAAATTCTTACTTATCTACAGGAGACAACGAACCATCAGCCTTCTGCTTTCAAAGGTCACCCTCCCATACCATGACATTCGTAATAGTACTACTGTGATTTGTACAGACTACACTGAAATTCTCACTTGCTTATTCAAAGCTTAAAACACACACATCTGGGCTCTGGTGCCAGGATAATCAGGATTGTATTAAAAAAAAAATAGAAATCACTTCAATCTTCTGTAGTTCTTTCAGATAATAGATATGGATAAGATTACCTGATGTACTTCTTACTCTGGACCATTTATTGGGTTATGCTCCCATTTCTTGACTCCTTGCAGTAAAAAAAATCTAGTTGCCAAATACTCAACTTCACATTAACACATACAGCATATATGGCTGGCAGGAAAGCTCGTGGACACAATTGTACCCTTTCCTGCAGTTAATACAGGGATATTTTAGTGGAACCAATCCTACTAGTTAGTTCTTGAGCAGACTGGACAAACTAAACCTATGAGCAGCCCGCACAATACTATAAGCTGCAGGAAGCAATTTGGAATCTGAAAATTATTACTATTAATTAGCAGTGACACCAAAATATTTGTTAAGTTGGCAAGGCATCATGGAAACCCTATATAGGGCACAATATAGAAGCAGCCAGAGTTTGAAATTGACAGAAGACTAGTGTAGTTAATTAAGTGATAAAGGCATGAGAAAGAGCAAATAAGCAGACCTTCAAGATTCACCTGAACATCAGTAAACTGAAAAAAATCACAGTAAGTTTGTTAGCCAGCTCTGTGAGGTACCTTAGAATTATAAGATAAGCATAACCAAAACAACAGACTTCAAGAAAAAAAGTAGGGATACTAAAAACATGGAGCATGAACATGCTTGAACAAGGACATCATACAATCGTGCCAAAAGGAGCAAGAAGTAGCCAGTGAAGAGGGTAAAACAGTGAAGAGGCGGTATTAACAACCAGTAACAGATGTCCAAACTAGAGAGAACAGCAGCATGAAATAGCAACCGAGTGGCATACGCTGCAAGGAAAGAAAAAAGACCATGTAAAAAGAAGAATTGCACATCTCCATGAGGTGAGTCATTCAATAGTATCCCCCCAAGGCATCTGAGAGTTAACTGTTCAGAAACGGGCAGTTATGTGTAAAAAAATATATATATAACAAATGGAAGGTAGCGGTGAAATAAGAAAAATGGAGAAGTTGAGATAATAGTCTCATGCTTTTTAGCTTACAGTTTCACCGTCAGTTATCCATGGGATAAGATGGTCTCAGAATTTGCCCAGTTGCTTGTATCATCTGTCCAATGCTGAACAGATACAAATAGCACACATGGAACTTCTCAAAGTGAACTGGTAATAACGCTGTAATGATTCATTCATTCTCTTCTGAGAAACAATGCCGCTCTATTATGATGGCTGTTTCAATTCGACTGTGAACATCAGTACTGTTCTTCTGATGCTGTAGATTCAATCTACGCTAATTTCAAAACTTAAACTCCTTTCTGTCTGTTATAAGAACATAAAAAATGCTTGAGAGCAGAAGGCATGCAGTCTTTTATTTCATTCTTTACTACCAGAAGAAAAACTTCTTCACAAAATTTATATCAAAAGTGAAATTTTGTTTGTTCATATAAATTAACATGAGAATCATTAGCCTGCAGAAATTCAGGCCAGGGGTATAAGCAGCAGTTTCTTATTTACAGACCAGTGTATATACTGAAAATATAAAGTTAAGATTTACATAAAAAAAATCATCAGTGCATAGGCTGTAAGGAATCTGATCAAGTCAGAACAGCTTCCAGAAACGCCACTCTTAACACACTTCCTCTTACAAATGCAGCCCAAGCACCACAGATTAATAACGAAGGCAGTTTTCACCCTCTACTGTTCCAGTAAGAAGTGGCACCCCAGTTCTTGTTTAATGCTGTTTGCCAAAATGTGTGATTCTCTGGTTGACGCATGTTCCCTCTTGTTCCAATAGGTTGACAGTTGCTGAGCCTGTGGTCTACAAGATGACTAGGGAGTCCCAGGTAGATATCAGTGGTGACTGACCCAATTTACATAACCTCACTAGTTTACCGTTTAATGAAATGCTACAGAACATCACAGAGTAGGCTTCTCCATCTAAAACAAGCCCCCTAAAAAGGGTGAAAACAAGGGGGGGAGAGAAAAAAAAAAAATCACAGCTTGAAATGACGGACAGATAAAAAACAAAAACAGCAGGCCTCTAACACCGTGAGATGCACAGTCTTTTAAGGTGGTGTAAGAGGCACATCCTCAATTCCGTATTAGACCAAAGCCACTTATTTTCCAACCCACAGATGATGGGAACACTTGAAACCATCTAGACTGCACACACCAACCAAGGGAAAAATATAAATCAAGTTTCCAGAATGGTTTAATCTCTTTTTGCTCCTGAGGTGATATTGAAGGCTTCCACTTCTCCAGTATTATTATTACTTTTAGTTCTGGTTTGTTAGCAGCTGTGCACTGCGAAGGGGTCTCAGTGCTATATGTAAAACTGATGAAGAGCTAATTGGTCCATGAAAGGGCGCACAAGGTTGTCAGTAGCAAAATAGAAGACGAGGCCAAAGGTGATGGAGATGGGGAGGGCAGGAAGGGCCTTCTTAAAGATTGCCAGAAGCAGCAATGTTAGGCACAGGCCCTATGAACAAAACAGAGAAAGAGGAATAAACACCAATCAGAAAACAGAGTGGAGATGCAACAACCAAGAATATAGCACCTATGCATATAAACAAAACGATTATTAAAAAATGACTGGCTGCCTAAGAGTGAAGAAGCTTGGGAAAGACATTCCAATATATCCTTAGAAGTATGGTATAACAGGAGCAAGATATGCAGAGAGTAACATTCCTACAGCATAAGCTTAAGTCCATTGCCCAAAATACACATTTAATGGGAGATAAAGTTTGAGCAATTCTGTAAGTAAAAGCATAATACAAACATCACCAACACCCAACGCCCAAATAAGTATTATCAGTAGTATTACATTCTGCACAACATACGACACATTAACAACTTAAAAGTGAGTTAGCTTTAGGTGGCTGAAGGCATGCTGTGACCTGTGTGTATATTTGCAGTTTTTCCCAGTGTTTTGCAACTTTAACAACCCAAGATATCATTTTTAAAAAGATATAATTTTCAGAACAACAAAGCAGGCTTTTAGTTATTTCGCATTATTTATCCAACACAATTCACATTGGCATGTGAATCCTCAGCAGCTGATGAGGTTTGGGAAATCAAACTGTTGCATACCAATCTAAAGGTTTGTCAGCAGCACTCTGCAGTGTCAAAGGCTCTTGGCACAACCTGGGTTTGCCAGAAAGAGAAACAAGACGGACTGAATGACTCAATGTACATGTCTATACTGACTCATACAACAGGTTTGGCATTTTGATTAATCTTCCTCCCCAGGCAAGAGAAAAAGGACGCCTCATTAAAAAAAAAAGTAACTGGACACGTGGAGACGAGAGTTATATAAGATGGCATAAAAGTATAACCTACTCTAAATATTTTCCTCATCTTGCAATGGCAAACTGCCTGTTTAAAAAAATACTTTTAAGACTAAGTTTTTTTTTTTTAACAAATAACTGAAATTACTAGTGCACAATAGCACAGGTCACAGCATTCAATATACTGTAAAACTATGAAAGCCATAGGTTTGCACTCTGTCATTGGATGATGTTTACTCCCAATTTTCTCAGTTATAATCTGAATTCCATTAGTCCTCGCCCAGCCTTTCTACTTGTTGCGCTATCATCAAGTTACTGTTTGATGCAATTTAAGTAATTTACTTGTATTGTAGCAATGTTGTATAAAATAAACCATGGCCAACTACTCTACAAAAAAAATATACACTGTGCAGAAAGTGAAAATACGTACAATAAGAATGGCAACAAAGCATGCCAGAGTGGTATTCCAATCACCACTAGCTGTGGCAGAAGCTTTTCCTACTAGCACACTGTAGAAGATAAAATCCCCCAGTCCAAGCTTCACACCTCCTAAAAAAAACACAAGATAAATGTAGTATATTGTAAGACTAGACTTTTGGAGATTCCATAGTAATAAGGGATTATGGGTATGGGGGAGCTATTAGGAAGTAAAGAATAATAATAAAGCTGTGTAACGTGTACTCTGGGAACAATCTTAGTAAAAGGATCTGTTAGTTTACTACTTTGAACCGGTCTCCAGCTTCTTCCTTTTATTGGTACAATACTACTGCCCATAGATTTAACAACAAAGATATGGCAAGAAACCATTGGAATGACAGAAAGCAGTTTATATTGTGTTTTAATATGTAATCATTAAAAAAAAAATTGACCATTACTTGCTGATCCATATGCAAGTTACAGCCATGTTAAATTAGACAAATTGCTCAGTGATTTTCAGGTACTGACTAGTTATTAACTACATTTACATAATCTTAGGAAGTCGATGGCAGTAGTAGCGTGCTCCTGTGACCGCCAATAATGTACTCTGACTTAACCACTGTAACCACTAGTGGTGCCACTGAGGCTCCAAACCACAGACACAGCAATATCCAATACAATTCCAGGCTCAAATAAAGAATTTTTATTTGACAAAGACACCTTTTCTATAGAACACGAACAAAAATAAACCATGCACAATTTTCCTTCCTCCTCTAAGACGCGTAGCCCACTGCTTACTGACTATGACTTAACCTAAGCATGCTTCCTTTTAAGATAGACCCAGGAATTGCTTCCGGGCTCCTGTCCAAGTACTCTGAAACACTTCTAGGTCATATGAAAACCAGGTCAGTCCTCCCCCAGGAGCGTTCTTTGGCAGTTCACAAAGACACTGACAGGCCTGCGGCTACTGACTAACTCCCATGCCACCCTGTGGGTGTCCCGATTGGGTTTAGCTCTGAGAAACACTGCCACCTGCCATACGGGACAATGAACTGCTCCTGGTAAGACCATTTGCCCGATATTTCCATTTTGGCCTCCTGGCTGGGTGTGAATCTTTCCTTTATTATGGCCAGGATGCCTTCTCCTTCCTTGCTGGCACCTATGCCAGTGACTCAGTCTAAAATGTTGATGACTCGCCTCCTGGTGTTTTGGACCTAAAGTCACTTTTGTGTGGAGCACTTGCAATCGAGCTCCAGCCTTACTAGGCCATACGTTTTGGGCATGTACCAAATTAACATCATTCTGGACATGTTTTTAAATGCCTACCAGACAGATTTAGTGTCACGATCACACCTAATCCATTAATAGGTCCCAGATGGGCTTGAAGTGGAGAAGGACAAACAAACTGATTGCCTTTACTACACTATTGGCACATAGACTTATCTTGCTCAACTCGTAGAATCCTAACTCACCTCTTAAGTCAGTGGCTAACTGATGTTATATACTATTTGTAATTGGAAAAAATCTAATTCTCTCATTGAGAACCTGTACAAAATTTTTTAAAAACTTGGCTGGATCTAATCAACAACATTTTAGAATACGCATTCATACTGGAGAGAAGGACTTCTTTCCCTCTTTACTACTCTCAAAAGATTTACTCTGGCTGTTGGCCTTCCTCTCTTTCTCATGGCTGGGGGTTGAATTGAATTTATTTTTGTTAAGTTTGACTTGATTTTATGGAAAGTTACATACTTTTAATAAATTCAATAAAAGAGGAAAAAAAATCTCTACAATGAAAAATACAGCAATTACAATTCACCAATCATTTTAAAAATCGGTTATAACATCAGTTTTTCCTGAGTAAATAAATATGTAGCATGCTGTATTTATGTGTTGTTCTAAATTGTCAGGAAAATTACACAAAACTAGCCATCTAGGACTATGAACACATACAATCTTGGGGAGATGACCATTCACATGCCCCACTAACTGCCTGTAATGAGATTTGGTCATACTCACTCTCTTCTGGGTCATCAGTCGGAACAGCAGGAGCCCGATCACTAGGCATCTGCTGTATTTCTCTACGTGTCTCTTCAGTTGACTCAATGGGCCCCAGATCATTTAACTGTTCGTCAACCCATTCTGGTGTAAAGCCTCCATCATCCATCTGGTCTGTAGCTATGACACAAAAAATTAGTATAGAAAAGGAAATGTAAACATAGATTCCTGTATGTAGAACAAAAGAGGAAATGATGGCCATGGTATTTAATGAAACCATCCATCCATTATCCAACCAACTATATTCTAACACAGGGTCACGGGGGTCTGCTGGAGCCAATACAGGGTGCAAGGCAGGAACAAATCCTGGGCAGGGTGCCAGCCCACCGGAGTTAATGAAACCTTCACTGCAAAAAAGGCTGTGTTCACTGACTGAAAAACAATTCTTATCTAATGAAATACTTGAAAAGTCACTGATTAACTCTGTAAGGCTTTGTCCTTTACTGTAGAAAATTCCTACAAGTTGGATTAGCTGATTATGTACCATTTAAATTCATACATTTAGGGGTTGGAAGCTCTGTTAATAATATGGAAATAGACACTGTTCAGTTTTCCAGTTTTTACATAAAGCCATTTCTTGTCTGTATTGAAGAACAGCACACTCACTAAATGAGAAGGTATCCATATTTGTGAAAATCTTTTTTGCTCAAAATATTCAGAACATTTACTTTTTGTCAGCTGTTCATTTTGCAAACATTAATAAGACAACCTGGTGATTTTGATAGCTTGAGCAAACAAAAATAAGCAAGACTCACCCTGAGAATCTGGTGCTGCCAGCCTAGGAGTCTGCTTTTTCTGGGATTCTGCATCTCCATCAGCCATGCCTACCAACCACACCATTGTAGCTAATTGGGGGGAAAAAAAACAAATCAGCAATGGTACAGTGATCAGTAGTCAGTCCACCTCTACAGGATTTCTCTCTTTGGGTCTAAAAATTCTTTTATATTTCAACTCTGTCAGCGCGCAAGGGTTTCGTTCAAATATCTATGTCACACACAGAATAGTAACAGAACAATATTCAGCTAGTGACATCTTCCACCACAAAACAGCTTGCAGTAGAAATGCACAAGTTTATGGCCACCAAAAATTAGTCAAAAAAGCAAAAAAAAAAAGCATATTTGTTATTCAACAGACTAACAATACAAATATTTTTCATCAAAATGTGTGATGCTCTTTTTGTTGTTCTCTTGCACTCATTATGGGGGAATAATTTTAAACTGCACCTCATGTTCTATACAGAATGAGCAACATGTCACAGCGCATTGCTTTGTGGGGCATCAATGTCATATATAGATGAATGTATATGGGTTGTTTATAATGAGGAGCAAACATTAATGGCATATTTAGAAAAAACACATTTTTAGAACAGCAAATGGACAAAGGAAAAAGAAGGGATCATACCAGGACAAAATAAACAGAGATGCAAAGCAACACAATTCACACAAGTTGAATTTAGAATTTTCCAAAGAATGAACAAAGCAACCCAAATACAGTGCATCTGGAAAGTATTCACAGCGCATCACTTTTTCCACATTTTGTTATGTTACAGCCTTATTCCAAAATGGATTAACTTTATTTTTTTCCTCAGAATTCTATACACATCATTCCATAACGACAACGTGAAAAAAGTTTACTTGAGGTTTTTGCAAATTTATTAAAAATAAAACTGAGAAATCACATGTACATAAGTATTCACAGCCTTTGCCATGAAGCTCAAAATTGAGCAGGATCATCCTTGAAGGGCTGCTTTGAAGGTCCCAATGAGCACGGTGGCCTCCATCATCCGTAAGTGGAAGAAGTTCGAAACCACCAGGACTCTTCCTAGAGCTGGCCGGCCATCTAAACTGAGCGATCGGGGGAGAAGGGCCTTAGTCAGGGAAGTGACCAACAACCCGATGGTCACTCTGTCAGAGCTCCAGAGGTCCTCTGTGGAGAGAGGAGAACCTTCCAGAAGGACAACCATCTCTGCAGCAATCCACCAATCAGGCCTGTATGGTAGAGTGGCCAGACGGAAGCCACTCCTTAGTAAAAGGCACATGGCAGCCCGCCTGGAGTTTGGCAAAAGGCACCTGAAGGACTCTCAGACCATGAGAAATAAAATTCTCTGGTCTGATGAGACAAAGATTGAACTCTTTGGTGTGAATGCCAGGCGTCACATTTGGAAGAAACCAGGAACCGCTCATCACCAGGCCAATACCATCCCTACAGTGAAGCATGGTGGCAGCAGCATCATGCTGTGGGCATGTTTTTCAGCGGCAGGAACTGGGAGACTAGTCAGAATAAAGTGAAAGATGACTGCAGCAATGTACAGAGACATCCTGGATGAAAACCTGCTCCAGAGCGCTCTTGGCCTCAGACTGGGGTGACGGTTCATCTTTCAGCAGGACAACGACCCTAAGCACACAGTCAAGATATCAAAGGAGTGGCTTCAGGACAACCCTGTGAATGTCCTTGAGTGTCCCAGCCAGAGCCCTGACTTGAATCAGATTGAACATCTCTGGAGAAATCTTAAAATGGCTGCTGCAAAGAGGAATGGGCGAAACTGGCCAAGGATAGGTGTGCTAAGCCTGTGGCATCATATTCAAAATGACTTGAGGCTGTAATTGCTGCCAAAAGTGCATCGACAAAGTATTGAGCAAAGGCTGTGAACACTTATGTACATGTGATTTCTCATTTTTTTTATTTTTAATACATTTGCAAAAACCTCAAGTAAGCTTTTTTTCACGTTGTCATTATGGGGTGTTCTGTGTAGAATTCTGAGGAAAAAAATGAATTTAATCCATTTTGGAATAAGGCTGTAACATAAAAAATGTGAAAAAAGTGATGCACTGTGAATACTTTCCAGATGCACTGTAGCTTACTCCACTCATATTTTATTTATTTACAGTTTGACTTCTGTATGTGCATGTTCTACAAACATGAATTACACCAACTGCAGATGAAAGATACTCCAAAAAAACTGAAATTGCCAAAACCTTTGGCAAAGATGTATGTATGTGCAGGCAAAAATGAAAAAACTGCAAGACTGATAACTGATATGTGCTTGCACCTGTGAAGTGTAACACAGTACTAAACACAAAATGCTTGAAGTACAAACAGAAACTGGTGTGCATCCTCTATGTGCTACTGTGTCTACAGCTGCCTGTATAGAGTATAAACTGGCCTCAGAAGGGAACGTAAAGTGCACTCTCTCAATGATGAAATATCAATCTTATTTTGAAAAATGGCATGTTGCTTGCCGAAGTGTGCCTTAAAATCTGTAAAAACACATCAAGCACAAGAAAGCAGAAAGAACTACTGGGGACAGTTCAGAGGGATCACAACAAAGCAACTGGGGCATGTGCCCCCACTTCATGCAGTGCAAAGGATACCCCTTACCTCTCATAGTGGGCCTCTGATTGTTTGCCTGAAGTCCTAGTTACAGAGTATATAAGGTGGCTAGCCTTCTACCTGTTTCACCTTTATTAACAGACTCCGTATTGATTTCAATTTTGATTTCTTCAACTGTAACAGACACATCCCCTATCATACTTTATACTTGGACAACACTTACAAGAGTAAATTAGAGCTGGAAATATTGGCTCATTCCTCTCTTGGGCAGTCTCTACCAGCATTCGGAGTGGACCCTTCGGGCAAAGCACAGCAACAAGATCTAAAAATGGGAAAGCAAAAGAGAACTAAAAATTACTATGACATATAAAGAACTGATGCCCCTGTGTTTGGCATGACTATAGTACATCATACAGAAATGAGAAGTAAGCTGTTTCTGTTGTGCTCTTAACTAATGTTTTATTGGCTCATCTAAAGCCCTTTTACTATGCCGAATCTGGAACATTAACTATGAACTTAAAGGTATAAGTTTGTTTAAAAAAATCTGTCAGTTTGTCATTCTGTAACAAAGAAACATGAGTGTGAATAGAAAGCACAGAACATCAAAACCAAACACAGGTTAAATCCAACTATAGCAAATACTGAAGTAACAAAATTTTCAAAATAACAAAATACTTTTTGTGAGCCAGATAAACGACCATACACCATGTTAAACGAATCTTGTTTTAACAAAATATAAATCTTAGTATAACAGGATAAACTTTTTTCCCCCCCCGAATAAAAATGGGCACATTAAAAAAAGTTACATCTAAAGTTTTTCAAGGATAATACAGGTATTTTATTACTATATAGACTAAGCAGGTACAGTCTAAAGATGCAGCTACAAAGTTGTCCTTGCGCTGTTGCCGTTAGACACAGCGAATCGCTAGCGGCCGAGGTTACAATACTGTATATTTCCCATATTTTCGTTATAACAATTTCCTTTATAAAGAATATTTTTATGGGCCCGTGAGTTTTGTTATAACAGGATTTCACCTATAAAAGGTATAGCAAGAGTCTCAGCTCACAAGCTATTGCATTTTTTACTATTTTGGAGAGCTGGACAAATCTTGGTTTCCAACTAGATGTCTTTTCCACTCCTCATAGCTTTACTGGCTGTCAAGCACAAATGTTCCTTTACAACAAGTTAAAAGTAGGCATGAACAGTGGGCACTAGACTCAGTTTTGTACTTTCCTGGCCTTGATGGAAAGTTGCTCACTTATTTTTTATTATCTATTCAATCAATAAATACTTTTCAAAAAGACAACCTCGCAAAATACTTTACCAATGAAAAAACTATTTTAAACAAAGCTATTGGCATCAGTCTTGTATTATTACTTAACTCAAATAAATACTGACTCAACTTTGTGCACAAATACCATTCCACATGCCCCCGCAATTTACAGTTAAGTATCTTGGATAGTCTGTATATGTGAAAGGACTTAAAGTGCTGTAATGTCCATCCATCCATCCTCTTCAGCTTATCCAGGGTCGGGTCGCGGGGGCAGCAGCTTAACCAGAGAGGCCCAGACTGCCCTCTCCCCGGGCCACTTCTTCCAGCTCTTCCGGGAGAATCCCAAGGCGTTCCCAGGCCAGCCGGGAGACACAGTCCCTCCAGCGTTTCCTGGGCCTTCCCCGGGGCCTCCTCCCGGTTGGACGTGCCCGGAAAACCTCACCAGGGAGGCGTCCAGGAGGCATCCTGATCAGATGCCCGAGCCACCTCATGTGACTCCTCTCGATGCGGAGGAGCAGCGGCTCTACTCTGAGCCCCTCCCGGATGACTGAGCTTCTCACCCTATCTTTAAGGGAAAGCCCAAACACCCTGCGGAGGAAATTCATTTCAGCCGCTTGTATTCGCGATCTCGTTCTTTCGGTCACTACCCATAGCTCATGACCATAGGTGAGGGTAGCAACTTGGATCGACTGGTAAACTGAGAGCTTTGCCTTACGGCTCAGCTCTTTTTTCACCACGACAGACAAATGCAGAGCTCGCATCACTGCGGATGCCGCACCGATCTGCCTGTCGATCTCACGCTCCATTCTTCCCTCACTCATGAACAAGACCCCGAGATACTTGAACTCCTCCACTTGGGGCAGGATCTCTCCCCCAACCCTGAGAGGGCACTCCACCCTTTTCCGGCTGAGGACCATGCTCTCAGATTTGGAGGTGCTGATTCTCATCCCAGCCGCTTCACACTCAGCTGCGAACCGTTCCAGAGAGAGCTGAAGATCATGGCCTGATGAAGCTAACAGGACAATATCATCTGCAAAAAGCAGTGACCCAATCCTGAGTCCACCAAACCGGACCCCTTCAACACCCTGGCTGTGCCTAGAAATTCTGTCCATAAAAGTCATGAACAGAATCGGTGACAAAGGGCAGCCCTGCCGGAGTCCAACTCTCACTGGAAACGGGCTCGACTTACTGCCGGCAATGAGGACCAAGCTCTGACATCGGTTGTACAGGGACCGAACAGCTCTTATCAGGGGGTCCGGTACCCCACACTCCCGGAGCACCCCCCACAGGATTCCCCGAGGGAAACGGTCGAACACCTTTTCCAAGTCCACAAAACACATGTAGACTGGTTGGGCAAACTCCCAAGCACCCTCCAGTACTCTGCTAAGGGTGTAGAGCTGGTCCACTGCTCCGTGACCAGGACGAAAACCACACTGTTCCTCCTGAATCCGAGTTTCGACTATCCGATGGACCCTCCTCTCCAGAACCCCCAAATACAGTGGTGTGAAAAACTATTTGCCCCCTTCCTGATTTCTTATTCTTTTGCATGTTTGTCACGCAAAATGTTTCTGATCATCAAACACATTTAACCATTAGTCAAATATAACACAAGTAAACACAAAATGCAGTTTTAAATGGTTTTATTATTTAGGAGAAAAAATCCAAACCTACATGGCCCTGTGTGAAAAAGTAATTGCCCCCTGAACCTAATAACTGGTTGGGCCACCCTTAGCAGCAATAACTGCAATCAAGCATTTGCGATAACTTGCAATGAGTCTTTTACAGCGCTCTGGAGGAATTTTGGCCCACTCATCTTTGCAGAATTGTTGTAATTCAGCTTTATTTGAGGGTTTTCGAGCATGAACCGCCTTTTTAAGGTCATGCCATAGCATCTCAATTGGATTCACGTCAGGACTTTGACTAGGCCACTCCAAAGTCTTCATTTTGTTTTTCTTCAGCCATTCAGAGGTGGATTTGCTGGTGTGTTTTGGGTCATTGTCCTGTTGCAGCACCCAAGATCGCTTCAGCTTGAGTTGACGAACAGATGGCCGGACAATCTCCTTCAGGATTTTTTGGTAGACAGTAGAATTCATGGTTCCATCTATCACAGCAAGCCTTCCAGGTCCTGAAGCAGCAAAACAACCCTAGACCATCACTCTACCACCACCATATTTTACTGTTGGCATGATGTTCTTTTTCTGAAATGCTGTGTTCCTTTTACTCCAGATGTAGCGGACATTTGCCTTCCAAAAAGTTCAACTTTTGTCTCATCAGTCCACAAGGTATTTTCCCAAAAGTCTTGGCAATCATTGAGATGTTTCTTAGCAAAATTGAGACTAGCCCTAATGTTCTTTTTGCTTAACAGTGGTTTGCGTCTTTGAAATCTGCCATGCAGGCCGTTTTTGCCCAGTCTCTTTCTTATGGTGGAGTCGTGAACACTGACCTTAATTAAGGCAAGTGAGGCCTGCAGCTCTTTAGACGTTGTCCTGGGGTCTTTTGTGACCTCTCGGATGAGTCGTCTCTGCGCTCTTGGGGTAATTTTGGTTGGCGGCCACTCCTGGGAAGGTTCACCACTGTTCCATGTTTTTGCCATTTGTGGATAATGGCTCTCACTGTGGTTCGCTGGAGACCCAAAGCTTTAGAAATGGCCTTATAACCTTTACCAGACTGATAGATCTCAATTACTTCTGTTCTCATTTGTTCCTGAATTTCTTTGGATCTACTTCTCTGTCAGGCAGCTCCTATTTAAGTGATTTCTTGATTGAAACAGGTGTGGCAGTAATCAGGCCTGGGGGTGGCTACGGAAATTGAACTCAGGTGTGATACACTACAGTTAGGTTATTTTTAACAAGGGGCAATTACTTTTTCACACAAGGCCATGTAGGTTTGGATTTTTTCTCCCTAAATAATAAAACCATCATTTAAAAACTGCATTTTGTGTTTACTTGTGTTATATTTGACTAATGGTTAAATGTGTTTGATGATCAGAAACATTTTGTGTGACAAACATGCAAAAAGAATAAGAAATCAGGAAGGGGGCAAATAGTTTTTCACACCACTGCAGACTTTTTCAGGGAGGCTGAGGAGTGTGATCCCTCTGTAGTTGGAACACACCCTCCGGTGCACCTTTTTAAAGAGTCCCCAGGCTCTGCTTCCTCATTGGAAGGCATGTTAGTGGGATTGAGGAGGTCTTCAAAGTACTCCCCCCACCGATCTACAACGTCAGTGAGGTCAGCAGTGCACCATCCCACCATATACGGTGTTGACACTGCACTGCTTTCCCCTCCTGAGACGCGGGACGGTGGACCAGAATCTCCTCGAAGCCATCCTAAAGTCGTTCTCCATGGCCTCTCCAAACTCCTCCCATGCCCGAGTTTTTGCCTCAGCAACCACCGAAGCCGTATTCTGCTTGGCCTGCCGATACCTATCAGCTGCCTCCAGAGACCCACAGGACAAAAAGGTCCTATAGGACTCCTTCTTCAGCTTGACGGCATCCCTCACTGCCTGTGTCCACCAACGGGTTCGGGGATTGCCGCCACGACAGGCACCAACCACCTTACGGCCACAGCTCCAGTCAGCCGCTTCAACAATAGAGGCACGGAACATGGCCCATTCGGACTCAATGTCCCCCACCTCCCTCGAGACGTGGTCAAAATTCTGCCGAAGGTGGGAGTTGAAGCTACTTCTGACAGAGGACTCTGCCAGTTGTTCCCAGCAGACCCTCACAACACGTTTGGGCCTACCAGGCCTGACTGGCATCTTCCCCCACCATCTAAGCCAACTCACCACCAGGTGGTGATCAGTTGACAGCTCCGCCCCTCTCTTTACCCGAGTGTCCAAGAGATGTGGCCACGAGTCCGACGACACGACCACAAAGTCGATCATCAAACAGAGGCCTAGGGTGTCCTGGTGCCAAGTGCACATATGAACACCCTTATGCTTGAACATGGTGTTCGTTACGGACAATCCGTGATGAGCACAGAAGTCCAATAACAAAACACCGCTCGGGTTCAGATTGAGGGGGGGGGCATTCCTCCCAATCACGCCCTTCCAGGTCTCACTTTCATTGCCCAAGTGAGCATTGAAGTCTTCCAGCAGAACGAGAGAGTCCCCTGTAATGTATCATATTCTAATATTCTAATTATTCAGAACCTTTATAAACTGTTAATGTTTGCGGATTGGGGAGTATCCAGCTCAAATCAGTCTTCAAATACATACTTTAGAACAGTGAAGCTCAATAAAGAATGTTATTTAACTACTATAATTATTAAAAAAAAAATCAGTTTGGTTTAAGTGTTATGAACTTAGGGCCAGACTTTCTGTATCTTGTGTACCCAGGTAAAGCTAGCATCCACTGCCTGAGAATTAAAACAGGGCTATTAAAGCCATGTAGCAGCAGTGCTAACCACTTCATCACTATGTAACCAAAGCAATTTCTAAAATGGCACAATAAAAAAGATATTACTAAAGAAGTTTATTAATTTTTTGAAAAGATATTTATTATCACAGCTGGCAAAGGCAGCTGTAGTTTCTAGACTATCTCAAATATAAACTGCAAGCAACTTCAAGAGACAGATTTGAAAAAAGTGACATCTAATGGAAAGTGTATGTTACTGAATTTAATCATGCAGTTGCTGTTAATGATTGTCAACTTTAAATTTATCAGGCACTGGTCCAAACTCCAAGGTAAATGTTTTTGTTCCTAAATTTACTTGTTTATAAATATGTCTGTTGTCAAAAAAAGGTAAATAAAAACTATTATTAATAAGCTAATTGGTTTATATTCTTTTAAGGTTTTACAAAAAAAATAAAGCATTGCAATCCACATAGTAGTAAATGGCAACCAGGATGCATCATATCTGCATGTAATAGCCAGGGTTTTTTGTAAGGCTGCAAACATGCTAGTTGGTTAAATGGCTGAGGAATCTACCCAGGAATTTGAGCACTAGAAGCTGCTGGCTAGGCTTATAAGAGCCATAGTAGTAACTGTTCACCTTCACGGAAAAGGTACTCAAAAGAGCACTGTAAGAATACCAGATGATCAAAACAGAGAGCAGTCCATAAGTTTGCATTCATTATTGTCAGTTGAGACATAGATCTCAAATGGCATTAATTTCTAACATGGTGTCAAGCAGTCCCATACTTACCATACACTGAAATAACAGCTAAAATTAACCAAGCGGTCCACTCGGGTAGGTACTTGATGAAGACAAGGGCCATGAGGGCACTGATCATGATCAGATAGGCTTGCTGGAGGCGCAGAGGTCCCTTCCAGTGTATACAGATCATCCCAACAACACCAAAATTCCAGATAATCAGAGTCAATGTAATGTAGTCCATTCCCACATTGTATGTCTTAAAGACCTCCCTAACAGAGATGGGGAGAGAGGGGAAAATTAAAGTCAGAGAGGCAACTGGGCAATCATATTAATCACAGTCACACTTTCAAGTCTAACTCCTTTCAGCCAGGTGGGGCTCTTTGAAACTTAGTATTCCCAAAGCACCCAAATTTCAATTTGTTTTTAGCTTTCCAGGTCAAGAAAACCTTTACAAGTACAGCTCAATATTTCATCTTTTACCATTCATTTTGTCTTTTCCATGTGGACAAAACATCCATGTGAGTTTAATTAACGTATGTGTCCATAGTACATCATGTTGCACTTGATATGACAAAGATCAATGTTGGCAGGGCCTCTGTATAACTCCTTCCATCCAGAGTATGGCACTTCACATTAACTCGTTCATGGGGTTCCGTTACACATTTGATTAACTGAAACGTGTTTCTAAACTGTGTTAATAACACAGATACAACTGAGACATGTTACCAGAAGATACATTCTGTATTCCTGAAAGGGAGAATAAAACAACTTGGGAAGGAATGTGACTTTGTACAAGCAGAGTGCAAATTACTGCATATTTGCTATGCAAATTACAGTGGCTTGGCTACTTTCTATAACGTCCCGTCCCCCCAAAACTGTTACATTTAGTTTGATGTGCTTAATCATTTCCAATTTGTCACTGGTTTCAACCATAATTCTACAACAGTTACTAGGCAGAAGCCAACCTGCTTCTTATTCAAAAGTTTGATAATTACTGCCTGATATTAAAATAAATAAAATCAAGATTGGTTACTGCAACCTCAAAAATCTCTACAAGTTTATAAAACACTATCCTCCCTAAACCCAACTGCTACTTTGAACCCACTGCCTTCTCATTCACTGTTCATCAATATCCTTGGGGTTTTTGCTGCTCTTTGTAATATTAAATTTGAACATCATGAAACTAAACTGTAAAATTAAACCTTAAACTTAAAGATAATTTGAGCTAAAGGTGCAAATGTTTTGTCTACTTATAAGGCAAATAATTCAACTTGAGCACCTTCAGAAAATATACTATTTCACCTGGCCTGAGTTTTACTAATAAACACATAACAATGCAGGAAATAACATCCATAATCCAACCCACTATATCCTAACAAAGGGTCATGGGGGTCTGCCAGAGCCAAACACGGCCAACACAGGTTGTAAGGCAAGAACAAATCCCGGGCAGGGTGCGCACGTACACACACACTAGGGACAATTTAGGATCACCAATGCACCTAACCTGCATGTCTTTGGACTGTGAGAGGAAACCCACACAGACACGGGGAGAACATTGAAACTTCACGAAAGGGAGTACCCTGGAAGCGAACCCAGATCTCCTTACTGCGAGGCAGCAGCGCTACCACTGCACTACTGTAGAAAATAACAGCAATACTACAGTATATTACCTTGAGACATGACAAACCGGCTTTAAAAAAGGTTAGACAATGCAGCAAGGAAACTCAGTGCAAGCCATGTAGCAAACATGATTACACCTTGCCCACTCATTCATAAAACAGTTTCTAATCCAAATTTAAAGGAGCACAAATCTGCACTATTTGTCTCTCATGGACGTTAGAAAACAATTACTGAGAAACATCATTTTAAGCTTCTATTTATAACAGTTTCACACTCACAAACAGAAGCTTACTTGATGCCTGCAACTCAAACAGAAAGACCTGTTCAAGTTAAAGCAAATCCTTTTAGATAGAATAGGCAAAGGTATACTGTAAATATTCAAGGACAATTTCACTGTATAGTTATAGTTAATTTGTAGCACTGTAATACAAATGGCTAACAGTTAAAGATTTTAGTGTTAAATTACATATCATGTGATCTTTATATAAAAAAAAACAATCTGCTTATTCACACGCCTTTTATCTAATACTAGCAAAATACCCGCACTTCGCAGCAGAGAAGTGGTGTGTTAAAGAAGTTATGAAAAAGAAAAGGAAACATTTTAAAAATAATGTAACATGATTGTCAATGTAATTGTTTTGTGACTGTTATGAGTGTTGCTGTCATCAAGGATTTGATTATCATTATTTCTTTCAATCAGGTTCGTATTTGGAGGATGTGTTGTGTTCAAGTTACATTCCGTGTTTGTCACCCGTTGTAAAGATAACAGGTTTCATTCATCGAAGTGTTCACTACCCAAATTGGTACTCATGAATCTAAGATGTTTAACAGGCATTCCCGGGATTAAGTTGTGGATTTGCCTGAGAATATTTAACGGCAGCATGTCTATGAACTTAATTTAAACTTAAGCTTTATACCTTGCTTTCCTATTGATATGTCTACAAAGGCTTGTTCAGCTTCAGAGGGTTGTTCCTTTCTTACTGCATCAAACAGCTCGTCTTCCTCTTCATCTGAGACATCACACACTGCATGCATGGCTTTACCTTTCCCAGTTCTGTAAACTTTAGCAAAGTGGATCGATTTACCACATTTTTTACACTGTCTTCCTTTAGCTGGACATTGACTTTTTCCACAGTGTGCGTTGTTTCCGCAGTAGCTGCACTTATGATTATGCTTGTATGCGTCACTCATTTCATATTCTTTGGCTGCTTTCTTAATTGTGTAATGCGTTTTTTGGTTCAGCGCTCTTTGGAGCTCTTTCTTGCTGTCTGCATACTGCGGTCACAGTCAGTTCACGTGAGCCGCTCAGAGTACGTGCATCAAAGGTTCTCAGCTGTGGTTGTGCTATCTCGTGCGATCTTGCGATGTCCATGGCTTTATTTAATGTTAGCTCAGACCCGGCACTTAAAGGTTTCTCTCGCACTTTCACTGAGTTTGTGCCAAACACTATTCTATCCCTGATCATCTCATCTTCGTTTGCATAAGCATAGTCCTTCACCAGCAATTTTAACTCTGTTACAAAGTGATCAAAAGTCTCGTTTATACCCTGCATCTTCTCATTAAACTTGTATCTCGCGAATATTGTATTCAGCTTAGGCATGACAAACGCCTCAAAACGGTCATAATAAGTTTTCAGTACCTTGGCTTCCTTCTGGGTGAGAGTCCATGTGTTAAAAATGTCTCTTCCTTTTTCCCCCAGTCCACAGGAGCAGGTAGCTGCATTTCTCACTCTCGCATTTGCCTTTTAGCGGGCCAGGAATATCAGCTCCACGTGCTGTCGGAACTTTTTTCATTCTCCCAGCAGGTTAAGAGAATCCCAGTCAATTCGTAGCAAAGGAACTCCAACAAAATCCATGACTGTCCTCTATTCTGACACCATATCTTGTTTTCACAAATTGTGAAAAAATGAAATGATGGTGAGACTTTCTTTTAAAGTATGCAGGGGAACTTTATTTATTACAGCTGTTACATTCACGGCATCCGTGCTCTAAATTAACTTCCATAATAGTAACCTTGAGGTCCCTTTTTCTGGTGCCTTCCGGATGACATAGGTGCCTAAACCATGCCTGATAATACATTTCAATGACATATAAATGTTACAGTGATCACCTCGATAGACATCTCACCACCCAAATCACTACTCGTGAATCTAAGATGTTTAACAGGCATTCCCGGTATTACTTTTTGATTTGCCTGTGAATATTTAGCTGCAGCGTGTCTATGAACTTGTGGAATTGCCCGCAAATATTTAGTGACAGCGTCTCTATGAACTTGTGGATTTGCCCGCGAGTATTTAGCGACAGCATCTCTATTAACTTGTGGATTTTTCTGCGAGTATTTGGCAACAGCGTCACAAAGTTGTTTCCGTCTAGCTGCATCAGAAAATGTAGCACAACGTCCGACACGCCTGTTTTTACTGTCTTCTCACTGACAGACGGCCTTATATGGGCAGGCAGTCAATTACGTGGGAGGCGTGGGGATGGGTGACGCAATATAGGCAGGCAGCCAACTACGTGGGAGGCATCATGATAGGAGACGCAACTCCGCCTCACACGGCGACCGAGCTGCAGGCTATGGATGTATATACAGTGGGTACGGAAAGTATTCAGACCCCCTTCAATTTTTCACTCTTTGTTATATTGCAGCCATTTGCTAAAATCATTTAAATTAATTTTTTCCTCATTAATGTACACACAGCACCCCATATTGACAGACAAAAAAAATAATTTTTTTCCCCCACACACCCCACTTAGAATTAAGTCTAAAAAGTTATATCTTGGTCTCATCAGACCAGAGAATCTTATTTCTCACCATCTCAGAGTCCTTCAGGTGTCTTTTAGAAAACTCCATGCGGGCTGTCATGTGTCTTTCCTCTCCTCAGTGTGTGGAGACAACCAGGCACTGCTCATCACTTGTCCAATACAGTCCCCACAGTGAAGCATGGCGGTGGCAGCATCATGCTGTAAGGGTGTTTTTCAGCTGCAGGGACAGGACGACTGGTTGCAATCGAGGGAAACATGAATGCGGCCAAGTACAGGGATATCCTGGACAAAAACCTTCTCCAGAGTGCTAAGGACCTCAGACTGGGCCGAAGGTTTACCTTCCAACAAGACAATGACCCTAAGCACACAGCTAAAATAACGAAGGAATGGCTTCACAACAACTATGTGACTGTTCTTGAATGGACCAGCCAGAGCCCTTACTTAAACACAATTGAGCATCTCTGGACAGACCTAAAAATGGCTGTCCACCAACGTTTACCATCCAACCTGATAGAACTGGAGAGGATCTGCAAGGAGGAATGGCAGAGGATCCTCAAATCCATGTGTGAAAAACTTGTTGCATCTTTCCCAAGAAGACTCATGGCTGTATTAGCTCAAAAGGGTGCTTCTACTAAATACTGAGCAAAGGGTCTGAATACCTAGGACCATGTGATATTTCAGTTTTTCTTTTTAATAAATCTGCAACAATTTCAAAAATTCTTTTTTTGTCCGTCAATATGGGGTGCTGTGTGTACATTAATGAGGAAAAAATTAATTTAAATGATTTTAGCAAATGGCTGCAATATAACAAAGAGTGAAAAATTGAAGGGAGTCTGAAAACTTTCCATACCCACTGTATGCACGTATGTAGGATTCAGCTATGACCGTTACGCATTGAATTTCGAAATGAAACCTGCTTAACTTTTGTAAGTAAGTTTTAAGGAATGAGCCTGCCAAATTTCAGCCTTCTAACTACACGGGAAGTTGGAGAATTAGTGATGAGTGAGTCAGTCAGTCAGTGAGGGCTTTGCCTTTTATTAGTATAGATAATGAAGACCAGAAAGTATACTAAAAGACCAGAAAGTTTACTAATGTAGGAAGTTTTTAATGTAGAAATCAGGAACAGGCAAATATTTTTTATGGCAACATACACCTACAGGTAATGCTTTTTTTATCTATGCACAAAAACAAGCTATAATTGGCATGGCATTCAATACCAAATACAAGTTTCTGTCATATATAATATGCATCACCTAAACTAAGTTTTCTTCTAAACCAAAAAATTGAATTTGCAGGTTTAACGTTAACCTAGGAACACTTCAGCTTTGATTTAGAACAACACCGTTAAAAAAAATTTTTTTAAGGACATCAATTCCGGTGCAGGGTAAATATTCTGCTTTCCTATAAATTACTAAAGTAATAAAACCTGCTATTTTATATACAATACTTTGAAATGCAATGTCCTATATGAAAATTTAATGATGTTAAAAAAAGTTCTAACAGACCATTGTTAATAACACTAACTTCATTATTTCATTACAGACCACATCAAGAAAATTTCAAAATGTGATTCCACGTTTCATTTCCTACTTTAGAACATAAAGCAGAGACTAAGTAATCAATTTTCATTAAAAATGAGTTTCAGTTGATTTTTAAATTAAAACTAAAATACAGTTTAGAGGAATTAATGTGTGGACAAGAAAATAAAACATATAAGAGATGTACAAAAGAGAGATAAAATTCTTTAGCTCAGCCCAGAAAGCACAAACCAAGAGGTAAATCATTTAGGTGCCAATTCATGAATCAAAGAAGCACAATATCTGTATGGCCGCCTAGTATGAAAGGGGGAAGGGAAAAAAAAAAAGTTATTCTGGTATTAGTCATTACAGGTCAATATATTAATACCATACCTCATGTATGCCTTGAGCTAAAACATTGTCAGTAATTTGGGTAGTTATAGTAATCTGGAGAATTACATTACTACAATAGAAGAAAAGTGAAGAGTGTCACAAGCTAAATATACACATCGTTAAACGTTATAGCACAAAAGAACAGATGGCAGTGCGTGCACACACGCACACACACATTATAAGGCAGAAGTGGATCACACTATAGCTTTTACTATAAAGTCAGATAACGATAAAGTCAGCCAAATTGAGTTTACAATTATAAAATAAAAATACAAAAGAAAAAATATTCTTTGGCTATGCTGAAGAAAATTCTTACATTCAATCATTTCTATGGAAAAACACTCAAAAAAGAATTCTGCAAATAAAAAGAATTATTTGGTTAGGAAATGTAGAATTTTACTGCTAAGCTTGCTCACAAAAATACAACTGCAATGGCAACGCATACTGGCAAGCTAGTGAAGGAGAAATTGCACCACCCTGTGCATCAACAAAGTGCACCAGAATGGCAAAAGGCAAGGACACTGCCTTATGACAAAAAGTCAGATTGGTATCTAGTAAAAAATGTGCAATGCTTTATCATGCTTGAGGACAGACAACAAAGCAAGTACCAGGGATGTCCAATTCTACATTCAGATTTTAGGTTGAGAGAGGCTGGTAGAATACCTATTGGCCAATAATGAGGAGTCATTCCCCCCAGCATTGTATAGTAGTGCATGGTGCAAGTAGAAGGTACAGTGAAACCTCGGTTCACAAATGTCTCTGAACACGTACAAATCTAATTACCACCAAAAAGTTCGCCAAACTTTTGCATCTGTTCACGACCACACACTCGGTATACAAACAAGCCAGTTTCCCTTTTGGTTTGTATGCGCCGATGATTTCTGCATGTGTTGCATTGATCTCAGTCAGACGTGTGTGCTTTCGCCGTGAACTCTTTGTGCTCTGTTTTGTTTCCCTTCCGGTTTGTACACGCCAATTACTGCATTTAAGCACCTGTTCAGCCTCTCCCTGTGTATTGTTCTCAGTCAGACGTGAGTGCTTTCGCTGTGAACTCTTTGTGTTCTACAGTATTTTGTGTGCTTTTGCAGTTAACCATGGCTTCTAAGCAAGTGAAGACTGGTGAGAAGAAAAGTTTGAAGAAAATTGAAATCGAAGTAAAGAAAGAAATTATTGAAAAGTATGAGCATGGCGTTCGTGTTACTGATCTTGTCGCAGAGTACAAGAAGTCAAAATCTACGATTTTGACTATTCTAAAGCAGAAAGAGTCCATTAAAGCAGCTCATGTTGCAAAAGGAGTTACAGTGTTAACCAGGCAGAAGTCTCAAGTGCTGGAAGAGGTGGAAAAACTGTTGCTAGTGTGGCTGAACGAGAAGCAACTTGCAGGGGACAGCGTAAGCGAGGCAATGTTATGTGAGAAAGCCAGGAAGATTCATGGCGATTTGCTACAAAACTATCCTTCTACAAGTGGCAAAAGTGAAGAACTTAAAGCCAGTAGAGGATTGTTTGAAAAGTTTTGCAACAGGAGTGGCATTCATAGTGTGGTAAAGCATGAAGAGGCTGCTAGTTCCAACTCTGAAGCTGTCAAAGAATTTGTGAAAAATTTTACAAAATTAGTGGAGAACGAAGGCTACATCCCGCAACAGGTCTTTAACTGCAACGAGATTGGATTGTTCTGAAAGAGGATACCGAAGAGGACCTACATTACCCAGGAAGAGAAGGCTATGCTCGGCCATAAACCAATGAAGGACAAGTTAACTGTTTTGCTGTGTGCCAACGCTAGTGGAGACGTAAAAATCAAGCCGCTACTCATTAACCAATTTGAGAACCCTCGAGCTTTCAAGCAGCACAATGTAAACAAAGTCAGACTGCCCGTGATATGTGGGGCAAACACAAAGGGTTGGGTCACAAGGACCTTGTTTTTGGAATGGCTGCACGAGGGTTTCGTTCCCGCCGTGCAGCGATATCTTGAACAGAATAACCTGCCTAAAAAATGCCTTTTTCTGATGAACAATGCACCAGCACACCCTCCAAATTTGGTTGAGGATATGGTCGAGGAGTACAACTTAATTAAGGTCGTGTTACCCACCCCCACACACGACTCCTCTTCTGCAGCCCATGGACCAGCAGGTTACTTCAAATTTTAAGAAGCTGTACACCAAAGGACTATTCACCAGGGGTCTCATGCATAACGCCATGCATAGAATTCGCATTATAACATGATGTAAGCACAAAAGCCAAAATGTGCTTACGCACAGAAAAATCCAGATGTAGGAATCTGTGCATACTCCAACTTTCTTCCTCTCTATAAATCCCGGTCAGCATGAAAAGTAACGCATGTGCACGCGCCTACTGTCCCACCCAAATTCCTCCCAGAATAATGCCTCTTTGAATATACAAAAAATATAAAGAGCCCTTAAGCTCAGCATTCTGTGAAAAGACAACGGGAAAAGCACAGGGGAAAATAGAAGAATTTCAGCGAATACCAAGTGGAGGGAAGGAAAAACTTACTATTTGTTGATTTAAACAGTGGTATAAACAACAAAAGGAAGCTGATCGACTGACATAGCGTGTCAGAGAAACTCGAAAGCGCAAGTTCACAAAGTCGCACAGTGCCCAAAATAAAAAAGAAGTTGTCACATATCAAAGTCGCCGTGAAAAGGCAAGTTGTAGCCAACCGTCTGAGTGTCATATGAAAGCTCGATCAATCGATAGATACTTTATTAATCCCAAGGGGAAATTCACATAATCCAGCAGCAGTATACTGATACAAAAAACAATATTAAATCAAATAGTAATAAAAATGCATATAAAAGCAGACAATAACTTTGAGTAATGTTAGCATTTACTCCCCCGGGTGGAATTGAAGAGTCGCATAGTGTGGGGGAGGAACGATCTCCTCAGTCTGTCAGTGGAGCAGGACAGTGACAAAAGTCTGTCACTGAAGCTACTCCTCTGCCTGGAAATGACACTGTTCAGTGGATGCAGTGGATTCTTCATGATTGACAGGAGTTTGCTTAATGCCCGTCGCTCTGCCACAGATGTAAAACTGTCCAACTTTACTCCTACAATAGAGCCTGAATTCTTAACAAGTTTGTCCAAGCGTGAGGCGTCTTTCATCTTTATGTTGCCTCCCCAGCACACCACCGCGTAGAAGACGGCACTCGCCACAACCGTCTGGTAGAACATCTGCAGCATCTTATTGCACATGTTGAAGGACGCCAACCTTCTAAGAAAGTATAGTCGGCTCTGACCTTTCTTAAACAGAGCATCAATATTGGCAGTCCACTCCCAGATATTTATAGGTCTGCACCCTCTGCACACAGTCACCTCTGATGATCACAGGGTCCATGAGGGGCCTGGGCCTCCTAAAATCCACCACTAGCTCTTTGGTCTTGCTTGTGTACAGGTGTAGGGTACAGGGGGTCGGGGGATGGGGGAAAAAAAGGCACACAGTAGGAAAAAAGCACAAAATGTCAACTTCAATCTCCAAATTTCCACTTTAATTACGTAGTTTATTTTGTCATTAAAGTAGAACATCATAAGCTTCATCTTAAAATCGTTTAATTAACCAGTTTCTCAAATCACATCGTAATTAAAGTAGCACATTAAATGCTTTGTTTTGTATTTGATCTTTTGCTCTGTGTTTGTGAATCACTACGTGCTTCCGCTTTCTCCGACAGGACACAGAATCCATTACATTCCTGATATTACAGCTCTCTGAATAATTAAAATACTGAGATGTATATGTGATATCTTTTTCATGATGATAGGAGTTAAATCATGTTATTAAACAGGGGAACACGATGCGTGATTGTGTGCGACTTTCGATGAAATTATTGTAGCAGTACTGCCTATTTCAAACGTACTAACCTGCAATTCCTGTGCTTACTTTTCTTTCTCCAAATACCCAATCGCCACACAATCAGCTCTGTAATAGACTTTAAGCCATATGTTTAAGCTTATGACGACGATTCTTGAAAACGTTTAAGGAACATTGAAATATCTTCGTAGTACGTGTTTAATTATTCTGTCCATCTATCCTTCCAGTGTCACGTCAGCCCCAGTAAGAATACAGCACAAGGTGAACTAGCTAGTGCTGCAGAACCGTTTCCTCACGTTTAATTATTAACAATACAGATTAGTTAAAGTTTTATCTATATAATATAATCAACATATTTTGCTGCATTTCATCTTAAAAATGATATCATTATTATATGTAAATACACGCTTTATAAAGTGGCACAGGTAGTGCAATATTATAACTGTAGTGCAAGTTTACAGTGAGGTGATTGTACTTATAAGTTCAGGCAGTTCTACAAGGAGCAATTGATTGAGTGTGTTTATAGTTTGTGGGATGAAACTGCTTCTGAACCGCGAGGTCCGTACAGAAAAGGCTTTGAAATGTTTTGCCGTGGCTGAACGGCAAGCGTGTGCTTGATGCTGTATACCAATAATTCTCTTTCCGATAAGCTGCTGCTGTGATTCCCCACTCAGATACAGCGATATAAATACTCCGCGTGGTTCAGTGAGATTAATATGGAAAAAGATGATCGGCCATGGCAACACTTAACGGGAGCAGCTGAAAGAAGAAGAAAAAAAAATATGCTAAAGCAGTTATAGAATTTGGAATACAGTGGCTATTCCCTGGACCATTATATTGTTACAAGTTAATTACAATCAGATGCATTACACTAATAAACAATATGTGGTTAGTTTCAGTGTACAAACCGGATTCCAAAAAAGTTGGGACACTATACAAATCGTGAATAAAAACTGAATGCAATGATGTGGAGGTGCCAACTTCTAATATTTTATTCAGAATAGAACATAAATCACGGAACAAAAGTTTAAACTGAGAAAAATATGTTGATTCAGAATTTCACTGTGTCAACAAATCCCAAAAAAGTTGGGACAAAGCCATTTTCACCACTGTGTGGCATCTCCCCTTCTTCTTACAACACTCAACAGATGTCTGGGGACCGAGGAGACCAGTTTCTCAAGTTTAGAAATAGGAATGCTCTCCCATTCTTGTCTAATACAGGCCTCTAACTGTTCAATCATCTTGGGCCTTCTTTGTCGCACCTTCCTCTTTATGATGCGCCAAATGTTCTCTATAGGTGAAAGATCTGGACTGCAGACTGGCCATTTCTGTACCCGGATCCTTCTCCTACGCAGCCATGATGTTGTGATTGATGCAGAATGTGGTCTGGCATTATCTTGTTGAAAAATGCAGGGTCTTCCCTGAAAGAGATGACGTCTGGATGGGAGCATATGTTGTTCTAGAACCTGAATATATTTTTCTGCATTGATGGTGCCTTTCCAGACATGCAAGCTGCCCATGCCACAGGCACTCATGCAACCCCATACCATCAGAGATGCGGGCTTCTGAACTGAGCGTTGATAACAACTTGGGTTGTCCTTGTCCTCTTTGGTCCGGATGACATGGCGTCCCAGATTTCCAAAAGAACTTTGAATCGTGACTCGTCTGACCACAGAACAGTCTTCCATTTTGCCACACTCCATTTTAAATGATCCCTGGCCCAGTGACAACGCCTGAGCTTGTGGATCTTGCTTAGAAATGGCTTCTTCTTTGCACTGTAGAGTTTCAGCTGGCAACGGCAGATGGCATGGTGGATTGTGTTCACTGACAATGGTTTCTGGAAGTATTCCTGAGCCCATTCTGTGATTTCCTTTACAGTAGCATTCCTGTTTGTGGTGCAGTGTCGTTTAAGGGCCCGGAGATCACGGGCATCCAGTATGGTTTTACGGCCTTGACCCTTACACACAGAGATTGTTCCAGATTCTCTGAATCTTCGGATGATGTTATGCACAGTTGATGATGATAGATGCAAAGTCTTTGCAATTTTCGCTGGGTAACACCTTTCTGATATTGCTCCACTATCTTTCTGCGCAACATTGTGGGAATTGGTGATCCTCTACCCATCTTAGCTTCTGGGAGACACTGCCACTCTGAGAAGCTCTTTTTATACCCAATCATGTTGCCAATCGACCTAATTAGTGTTTATTGGTCTTCCAGCTCTTCGTTATGCTCAAATTTACTTTTTCCAGCCTCTTATTGCTACTTGTGCCAACTTTTTTGGGATTTGTTGACACCGTGAAATTTTGAATCAACATATTTTTCCTTTAAAATGATACATTTACTCGGATTAAACGTTTGATCTGTCATCTACGTTCTATTACAAATAAAATATTGACATTTGCCATCTCCTCATCATTGCATTCAGTTTTCATTCACAATTTGTTTAGTGTCCCAACTTTTTTGGAATCCGGTTTGTATTTATAAAGCCTCGGCAGGAATGTGGATCTAAGAAATAAAGAGTAACCACACAGGAACATTAGTACTGCTTTGACGCTGGGTGCCGCCAGTCTGCAAAACCGAGTGGAGAACTTGCGTACGACAGGGTATGAGGTACCGTGGAAAAGTGCATGGCTTTACGCCAAGTGTAGGTTTTATACATCGTGATTTGAACGTGGAAATGTTCTTATGCAACATTTCTGTGCGTATGTACCGTTTATACATGAGGCCCCAGGTGTTTTAATGTGACCGAGGAGACGTCTTTGACCCTGAAACAGTTCTGGAAGAACCATTTTAATATTGATAAAGCCTGGGAAGATGTCACACACCGGACCTTGATCTCGGCCTGGAAGAAACTTTGGCCTGAATGTGTTGCTAAACAGGTTTTAGAAAGCACTGAGCCTTCTGTTGTGGATGAGATTGTGTCCAGGGCAAGAGCATGGGTCTTGAAGTGGACAATGAGGACATTGAGGAGCTGGTCCTGAATCACAAGGAGGAGCTGACGACGGAGGAACTCGCTGAACTCCAGCAGGAGCAGCTTCGGTTGCTCACCAAGGAGCAGTCCACCAGGGAAAAAGAGGAAAGGGCGGTTATAAAAAGTGATGCGATAAAAGCCATCATGGAAAAATGGAATGAGTGCCAGGATTTTTTCGAGAAGAACCACCCTGATTAAGCAGTTATGAACAGAGCGATAAACACGATGAACAACAATGTCTTCTCTCATTTCCGAAAAATTTTAAATGTGTAGGAAAAGGCAAGTCACATTAGACTGCTATTTCGTGAAGTCTGATCCACCAGCTAAACAGCTAAAAACACCAGAAACCCAAGAAATCACAACAGAGAAAACACCTGAAGGAGAACATTCCTCCCTCACGGAGCTGGACTCTCCCTAAATCTGTAACCTCCTCTCCACCCAGTTCCTCCTCACTTCCTTCATGCCAGAACTCGACTCATGCAAGATTAGTTTTCTTGGTGGTTTATGGTTAGTTTTTGTATTACGGATTTTTCAAATGTTCATTTTTTTCCCTGTGCTTAAAACTCATTAAAAAAAAAAAGTGTTTACAGCAAGCGGTTCGTAGCGCTATAGCACGACCTCTTGCAATGTTAGTTTTCTCTGTTGTTCAAGGTTTTCTCATTGTTATTCAATGTTTTTACTATTACGCTGGGATTTCTATGGTATGGTTAACTATATTTGTGCTTAAAAATCTTTAAAAATATATATTTACATAGAGTTCATACTGTCTGGAACGGATTAATTGTATTTACATACAATCCTTTTGGGGAAATTACTTCGGGTCACGACCAAATCGGGTTACGACCAGAGTTTTGGAATGAATTATGGTCATGAACCGAGGTTCCACTGTACTAAATCAATAGGCCTGGGCCTTATCAAAACACATACAGTTCTGGTTAGAAATGTACAGCTCTGCCCATTAGGCATACGATCATCCCCTTGAACTTATAACACAGGTGGGACATCCTTGCGATATGATCACTTTTTGGGTTCAATTCAGGTAAGGAGGAGCAGTAACTTCAAAATACATAGTAAAAGTTAATTACAACATGGACATTAGCAAATTGTTGTAGAAGTTATGACAGTACACATGCGATATAAGATAACCTAAATTGATGCTACATTTATATGGTGACTACTGGGGTATAAATATGCAACATCATACCGTTTAATGAAACTCACCTGTTAGGTTTAATGTGTAACTGAATCTGAAGCACATCAATAATGATCTCGAGACAGATTGCATTTTATAATACACTAGCCAACCTGTGGTGTAGTATACACCACATAATTTATTGATGGGTGAACACTTCCTGAAAGACATAGTTGTCCAAATGGGGTGGGTTTGAGGATACGACTGTGAGTGAATGAAAAGATGGAACTCTGGAGAGAGCAACATACAATTGTCCGTGACTGAAAACTGGTTTTGGCATATACAGGCATATCTTTTTGAAAGTTTGGCCCTGTGCCTTATTGTCATTGCAAAGGCCAATCTAACAGGAAATTGTCTGTGTGTAAAAGTAAAAGGCAAATTTGAATCTGATGGGGTCAGGGAAATCTGGGGAATAAGGACAGTTTGTGAGGTAGCAGCTGTGATAGTTTTACACTCCAGTACATTGCGGTGAATGCTGGTAACAGAAAGTCTAGTGCCATTACAGAGGCCTTTAGCTGGCATGGGGTTTCTGAGAAGCATGACAACTGAACCAATTTTAATTTTGAGTTTACAGGTCCCGGTCATAAAATTAGAATATCATGACAAAGTTGATTTATTTCAGTAATTCCATTAAAAAAGTGAAACTTGTATATTAGATTCATTTATTACACACAGACTGATGTATTTCAAAAGTTTATTTCTTTTAATTTTGATGACAATAACTGACAACTAATGAAAGTCCCAAATTCAGTATCTCGGAAAATTAGAATATCAATTAAGACCAATGCAAAAAAAGGATTTTTTTTAGAAATGTTGGCCAACTGAAAGGTATGAACATGAAAAGTATGAGCATGTACAGCACTCAATATTTAGTTGGGACTCCTTTGGCCTGGATTACTGCAGCAATGTGGCGTGGCATGGAGTCGATCAGTCTGTGGCGCTGCTCAGGGGTTAAGGACAGTCGAGTTTGCTGGCCAATCAAGAACAGGGATACCATGGTCCTTAAACCAGGTACTGGTAGCTTTGGCACTGTGTGCAGGTGCCAGGTCCTGTTGGAAAATGAAATCTACATCTCCATAAAGTTCGTCAGCAGCAGGAAGCATGAAGAGCTCTAAAACTTCCTGATAGATGGCTCCGTTGGCCTTGGACCTCAGAAAACACAATGGACCAACACCAGCAGATGACACGGCACCCCAAACCATCACTGACTGTGGAAACTTTACACTGGACCTCAAGCCACGTGGATTCTGTGCCTCTCCTCTCTTTCTCCAGACTCTGGGACCTTGATTTCCAAAGGAAATGCAAAATTTACTTTCATCAAAGAACATAACTTTGGACCACTCAGCAGCAGTCCAGTCGAGACGCTTCTGACGCTGTCTCTTGTTCAAGAGTGGCTTGATACAAGGAATGCGACAGCTGAAAGCCATGTCTTGCATACGTCTGTGCGTAGTGGTTCTTGAAGCACTGATTTCAGGAGTGTGGAAATCAAATTTGTTTCTACTTGTCCACGGACAAGTGAACTTAGAAACTCCACTTGTCCGCCAGTTAAATTCACTTGCCCATAAACAAATAATAAAAGTGAAAAATAGTTTATTTTTTCTAAACTCTTTTGATACCAAAACTGCCTTCCATTTTAAAACTGAAAAAAGTTATTTCAGGGAGTAGTATTTTGCCACCTTGCTCTAGAACATTATATAAAAGATTCCCTTATTTTAACTGGCTAATAAACAATGCCTTCATTATAGCTACACTAGTTCTTTTTTCATATATTACAGTTACATAACAGAACACTGTCCTGATTCATTTTCTGGCATGTTCTTCAGCTTTTGTCTTGCAACATCTTCTCCCCCAAGAATCTTTACCATCTCAGACAGCATGGGCTGAATGCTGTTCATTTCTGCTTGAGCTGAACTGCATGGTTCCTGATGGTCCTGCAGAAGTGGATGCTGATGACTTTTCAGGTTTTTTATGAGTGAAGTGCCTGTTGCCAGGTGACAGCCAGAATTCCACAGCTGGTCATGGATCAAACTCTTCTAAAGAAGCAGTATTGAACAGCCTAGTATAACGCTCAACCCTTCGAGCCTTCAGCTTTAGAAAACGCTTTTTCAATTGAATCAACTTTTTTCTTACTTTTAGACTCATGTTTTCTTTCTGCACATAACCAATCACCACACGATAAATGTCTTTGTGAAATTAAAACTAGTTATAAGCTTAGACCTCTGAATGGATGGCATAATTAAACGTGTATAACAAAAATTGTTTTTAAAGTTCTGAAAACTGAGGTCTAGGTTTATAACTAGTTTTAATTTCACAAAGACGTTTATCGTGTGGTGATTGGTTATATAGAGAAAGACAAAGGCTGGGAACTGGGGGTTTAGTACGTACGATAGACACAGCAAACATGCAATAAAGAAAGCCTGCTCAGAAAAACATCCATTGAATTCTGCGTTCGTATCTCCAACCTCCAGATCACGAACCCAACATTTACACAATATTTTAGTTAAACATGTGCAATACCCATTCAAATATCGTTTTTTGGAGCCTCATCACATCCGCCATAAACTTCTCTACACTGAACGTAGACCCAAGAACCCCTTAATGCAAAGGAGCAGCACTAAAGCCACGCCACCGTGCCCCCCGCCACCCATGTCTAATACATGCTTTAATGCATTTCATCGTGAAAAAGATATAAAGTATTTATCTTGGTATTCTGAATGTTCATTGAGCAGGAATATCATGAAGTCAATGTGCGACGATTGCTGCTGGCGCCTCTCACTGCAAGAGAAAGTCAGTTTAAGAAGCGCGCAGAGATTAACAACTGGGTCGGGGAACACTTAATATAAAGCATTTAATGTGCTACATTAATTTATGACGGGGTTTGAGAAAATCTAGTAAATGAAACATTCATTTTAAAGATCAAATTTAGTTTGTGACATTCTACTGACAAAATACACTACGAGAATAAAGTCAACATGTCGACTTTAATCTCGACATTTACATTTTTTTGTCTTCACTGTGTCCATATTTTTTTCCACAGTGACCTTACTACGCTTCCTTAGATTTTTCAAGGCCTGTTGTGCCAGTTTTAATCATGATCCATTTCTCATCCGCGATGCTACTTGCTTCAGTTTCAACAACACGCATATAGCGAGAACAACGTGCTTACCGCAGTGCATTATGGGTTACGTAGGTAATTCCTAATGACCTATTCAAAATTCAGCAAGAGGTTACATTTCCAAAGAAGTAAATATTACCGATGTTGTCGGGGGAAAAAAAATAAATCGCGTCCAAGTGAAGATTTTTATTGATATTTCATAACATTTGGAAACCGTTAGAATGTTTTCTTTATTTTTAAAAAACTGACAGCGCGAAACCAACTTGTTTTATATGAAAAATTCTCTAATCAAAAACGATCTATAGAGAGTTAATCAAAATTGATGTCACGCAATAAATTTCTTAACTCCTCAATATATCACAACCTACGCGAAATCGCAAATTTCAGAAAAGATCAAATGCCTAACAAGCTTTATGTGGCAAAGACAATTGCATTGTTGGTGAAATGACCGCATTTTTATGTAGAAAAAATTAATTTTATTAATATATAAAAAGTTATCGATTATAATGAAAAATCATCAAATGACATCGTAATGTCGGCATGAAAAAAATGACCGCATCTCCAAGCGTGTAAATAGTAGGGTAAAATACTTATGTAAGACCACAAGAGTGCTTCCCCTTTGAAAATTCAGCCATCATTTTGTAAACAATATTGAATACCAATTTGAGACATGAAGAACATGCCTAAGTAGACTGTTTCTGCACGAAGTACGTACCCCAATGTTTAAAATTTGAAAGTAGTGGTAAAAATGTGCCCTGCACTGCACATTTAATTCTTTTTTTCTCCAGAAAAATTGCACTTGTCCGCGGACAACTGAAACCGGAAAACACGCTTGTCTGACGGTCAATTTACCCGTGTCGGACGAGTCGGACTTTGGATTTCCGCACCCCTGGACTCCAGCTGCAGTGCACACTTTGTGAATCTCCCCTACAGTTTTGAATGGGTTTTGTTTCACAATCCTCTCCAGGGTGCGGTTATCCCTATTGCTTGTACACTTTTTTCTACCACATCTTGTCCTTCCCTCCGCCTCTCTATTAATGTGCTTGGACACAAAGCTCTGTGAACAGCCAGCCTCTTAAGCAATGACCTTTTGTGTCTTGCCCTCCTTGTGCAAGGTGTCAATGGTTGTCTTTTGGACAACTGTCAAGTCAGCAGTCTTCCCTATGATTGTGTAGCCTACAGAACTAGACTGAGAGACCATTTAAAGGCTTTTGCAGGTGTTTTGAGTTAATTAGCTGATTAGAGTGTGGCACCAGGTGTCTTCAATATTGAACCTTTTCACAATATTCTAAATTTTCTGAGATACTGAATTTGGGACTTTCATTATTTGTCAGTTATAATCATCAAAATTAAAAGAAATAAACATTTGAAATACATCAGTATGTGTGTGATGAATTAATCTAATACACAAGTTTCGCTTTTTGAATGGAATTACTGAAATAAATCAACTTTGTCATGATATTCTAATTTTCTGTATGCGGAGGCATGCCAGTGGGAGTAAGACTGTTAAGAAATTCTTTGGGGAATGAAAGTTGATCTGCAGGATCATCTGTGACGATGGAGTCAACACTGGTGAAAGTTACTTCGTCGGTAGGGATAAGTCCTCAAGAGCAAGGTTACAGTTGGCGGGCGGGGTTCTGTTGTGTGTTCCCCATGAGGCGGGAGGAGGGTTAGAGTGGGAGGGCGGGGCTCTGTCGTGTGTACCCCATGGTCAGGCAACTTGGTCGATTATAGATAGATAGATAGAAAAGCAGCTGGAACCGAAAAGAACAATGAAAAGTCAACGTGGCTCAGAGGTGCATGTGGACTGTAGCAGAGACGAAAGCGACTAAGGCTGCGTTTGGTGAGGTGTTGCGTGCGGGCACATGAGCAGGGAGTGTGCATGCTTCGAGAGCGAGGGGTGACACCAGAAGGGGGTTAGAGTTGGCGGGCGGGGCTCTGTCGTGCATATCCCATGACGCAGAAGGAGGGTTCGAGTTGGCGGGCGGGGCTCTGTCATGCGTATCCCATGGTCTTAGAGTTGGTGGGCAGGGCTCTGTGGTGTGACTTAGTCAAATATATATATGTGCCCATTTCACACATGTCCTTTTCATAGCATGCCTAGTAGCGCATATTTTTCAAACATTTTGTCATTTATTTGAAGACAGGCGTTTTGCTCATAAAGCTGTGTTTGGTAAATAAACCATATAATGACAGACAATGCACCATAAGCAAACAATACTTGTGTTAACCCTCACTAATATTGACAGGAAAAAAAAGTTTCTGTCCAGTGGAAGAAGTCCACAACTCATCCACAGGGTGTTTATTGATATGTTTAATTGGTTTGAAAGTTTGTATTGTGAAACACAGCCAAACAATTTGGAAATGGAAACTAATTATCCCCTGATGTGGAACAAAGCAAATAAACTTTTGAATAAAAAAGCTTTAAAAGTGAAATACAAGCAAAGAAAAAAAGAAAAACAAAAATAAAGGTAAAAAACTGCAGCACTTCTCTGTAATTTTAATTATCGTTAAAATTGCTTATGTTACTGAAATGATCTATTAGAAGTTATTTGGCTACATCTAAAGTGTGTAGGACAATGTTGATCTTGTTTAACATTTAATTACGTGCTTTTTGTTTAGATTGATGATGCCCATACAGAAACACAATAGTGACAGAACCAAATCAGATGTATATAAAAACGTATTCATTATCTGCCTCAATTAATCCAGTCCATGAAAAGTAATGTCTTGCCTTAGGGAACTGAAAGCAGGGTGTGTAACATTAGGTCTGTGCCATACGCTTTGCAGCTCAGTGTGGGTTATCTCATGCAGAACAGCTACTTTAACTGAAAACCCCTGCTCACAGCTGATAGTTCAGAGTTAATTCAGATTAATGTAATATAACAGTGTAAACTTTTGAGTGATGCCTGTTCATGTTTCAAGATAAGCAGTAATTTTAATTAAACAATTTAAATTTGAGCCAGAAGCAAAATAGATTCATCAGGATATTTTGAGGCACCTCTATGAATGTGGTAGGACTGTTTATAAGTTATTGAATACCTTTTAATACCAGGGAGACAGTAGTACATGATTTAACAAAGCCAAGAAAAATTAAAGGCCTGGCTGCCTTATAGTGCTTAACAACAATCTCTAGACAGTCCTTAAATCATGCACTCCTTTTGCAATTTTTATTTTCTTATCCATACTAATTATTACTTGTAAAATATCATCTCTTTCCTTTAGACTCAATTAGTGCTTAGGATGTACCATATTGAATTTTAAACTGGTGTAACTTCTAGGCTATTCCCTACCATTCTTTCTGAGGTGAATATTAACCCCTCACACTATTGCTGCAACCAGGTCACAGAGTCTATATAAAAAAAAAACAAAAAAAAACACACACACACACACACACCACAATGACAGTTTTGACTAGTACTTGCTTACAAAAAAAAAAAAAATTCTAGCACTACTGTGTTGGAAATCACTGCCATCACAACACAGTTAAGGGATTTAGTATGTCCTCTCTGGAGAACACCAAAGTGTTAGTCGTACTGAGGATCAACTTCCAAGACCTAGATAACAGGCTGGTCAAATATGTAAACCAATTAGATCACACCACCCTGCCTGGATTGAAACAAGCCAAAGATAACACTCTACAAACTCACACAATTTACTGGGATGCCCATTC
The DNA here is from genome assembly GCF_016835505.1 of Polypterus senegalus. Taxonomy (NCBI): domain Eukaryota; kingdom Metazoa; phylum Chordata; class Cladistia; order Polypteriformes; family Polypteridae; genus Polypterus; species Polypterus senegalus. The sequence goes on from NC_053171.1 coordinate 54,256,492, forward strand.
CCTGGCCTGATCTCACTTTCACCAAGCACAGCTTTCTATCACATGTAGTAGAAACCTACATCTTAAGCAACTTCTCCATCCAATGTGGCAGTACCTAGAGGCAACAATATGCTTTGCTGTCAACCCAATGTTTCTCCTCTTTATCAGAAAAGAAAGCACAAGAATATCAGGCATTAGAAGACAATTCGTAGCAGAAATAGTATACTCACCCTAGATAAATGTAGGAAAAAAAGAACAGTAATAGCAATGATGAGATGATTAGCCAGCCATGAATGACCTGCAAAGGAAAAGCAAAAACTGTAGTCAGCCTTCATTTTTGGACCAGCTTCCACAAAAGATACATCAGTCCCAAGAAGCTCACAAAACTCTAGTACACTGTGCAAGAATGGCAAAATTCACCCACTCCTTTAATTTTTGTTTCTTTTTGTAGAGTCTGTACATTAAACGTGGCATCCTCCCACAGAACAGTTTTGGTTGTACTTTTTATTACTGAAATTGTTTTCCACATAATGTTGATCAAGTAAAATACAAGAAAAACCCAATCAGGGCTCTAGAGTGCGACCAAATTTCTCAATGGTGCGACTAAAAAAAAATCAAAGGTTGCACCGCTGCGACCAGCCGTTCGAGGGGGAAAAAAGCGAAACTCCATGACTCTTAAAGTCTCCCTGTTGTTCAACAACAGACAGACATTAGGCCCATATCGTGGTCTAAACCAATCAGAGATAGTGAAGGGCGGATCCCGCCCCCCCTCTGATTGGCCGTGGTCCAGATATTCCTGTACGTGTGTGTACGTTTGAAAATGCATGTGATGCAGTCAGACAGAGAGAGGTGAGTAGCCCATCAGGTAAACAGTGGATGTAGCCGTGGATTATGAGAGAAGATGAAAAGAACGATTGACAGCTTTTTCGTTAAGAATGTTAAGTTAGGGCCTGATCCGTCCGAAAATCATAACCAATGCTCTGACACGGAGCCATCAACCTCCCAAGTTATAGCAAGCCCTGGTCCACAGACGGCATTAGATAATGAGCCACATACGATCGAGTCCGAGCCCACTGAAATTAAAAGGTGTAAAGTGTATACATTTCGAAAAGAGTGGCTTGACCAGTTTCCCTGGCTAAGGTACAGTAAAGCTGATAATATAATGCACTGTATTTACTGTAAAGAGTGTGGGAAGACCATAGCCGGCAGTAGTGCATTTGTGACTGGTTCTAATACATTTAGAATTGAAACGCTGAAAAAGCACAATGCATCTATAAAACACATTACATGCCGCGATAAATGCACTGCTCAAGTGTCCCTCTCCCGCTGCCTTTCAGCGCAGGCAGCAGCAAACAGATCATCAGACGAGGCCGAGATGATAATTAAGTTTAACGTTGCCTACAATATTGCAAAAGAAGAACTTCCCTTCACTAAATTCAAGTCCGAAATAATTCTAATGAAGAAAAATGGCTTGAACGTAAACCCGACGTACAGCAATGATGTCGCGTCGCCAATTTATAGGAGTCATCGCAGATACATTGGGAAAAAAAAGACGTCTGTGCAAATTGCGAACAGTGCGTACATGGCACTAGACCTTGGTTTAGACAAGGCCAAAGATCAAGAAGGCCAAACTACAGGAGTTGGCCATCCGAGGGGCATGTGACTGCAATGGAGGATAGTCCATAAGACATTGAGCCATGAGATGTTCAGTTTGAAGCCCTTAAAACACTTAATTTAGATTTTCTTTTTAGTTAATTTATCTTGAGATTTTTTAAGTTTAAATTTCAGCTCAGTAAAGCACTTTAAGCACCAACACTTTTTCAGTAAGTTACCTTTCCTGTAGAATTGTGCTTGCCTTCAAATAAAGAACTTTCTATTGACCAGATTGTTAGTTAATCATTTCCAAGTCAATATTGCCTATATGGACAGCGATTAAAAAAATAAAACAAATAAATAAATAAAGTGAACTTGTAAAACTGTGGTGTTAAATGTGATGCGGTTGAAAATTTGGGTGCACCTAAGAAAAAAAGTTAGGCGCGCCAGTGCAAAAAGTTAGTCTAGAGCCCTGCCAATACATCTTGGGTATAAGCAAGGAAAAGAAAGAACACTCAGGCAAAGCCAACCCCCACACTGTAATTTAAGTAGGTAATTCTTAATTCTGTTAAGGACTCATGTGTTTCAATTTCATTTGTTTGCTTCTTTGTATTGTCTGTATTTCTTTATTTTTAAAATATACGATTGTAACTATTTCTTCTATTTTTTGTAAAGCACTTTGAACTACAGTCTGCTATGTGGCCAAGGTAAGTCAGAACAGTATGTAAGTTGCAGCACCAAAGATAAAACTCCAGAGAGATAACCATGCCTATTTTTTTTTTCCAAACAAAAATCACAAGGTATTCCTCCTATATCACCAGGAAAAATGAAGATGCACTGCTGATTCATGGATATAATCTCTTAGATCTGGAATTGTATGAAAATATAGTTATGCCTGCAGGTCTCTCAGTGTGACAGGTAATGATGCACTTTACAGTGCTAATCCTGAAAAGCAGTCGTCTATCTACTGGATAAAATAACATCATGCTGCAAAAAAACATTAATGTTTCTGTATGTTTTGCCACTCTATGGTGATGTAACAATATGCATGAGTGGGACAGAGCCACTAACAAAAACAAACACACAATGACAAAACAGTAAAGTAATTTTTAAAACAAATGTAGATGAACAATTGGTTTATGAAGTGATAGGGCTGACAATGTGAACTGGTCATGAGATGAAGACACAGCCAGAGAAATGGATTCATATAACACTGTACAACAAAACAGCCACTAAATGGGTAGGGACTTCAAATCATGTAAAGCAGCAGCAGAGTGTAGTAGCTATGTGGCAATCAAGTGGAAGGACAAGAAATATATTAGCCTTCTAAGCACTGACAGTTGCTGCATTGTGAATAATATTTGTGAAATGTGGATGTTACTAAGCCTTGCACTGTGCTGGAATACAGTAACACAGTGAGCACAATGATCGTGAAAGTCATCCACTGACATTCTACATTCTCATGTGCAAGCAACAGAAAAAGAGGCAAAGAGGTAAGCTTCAACTGCTCAGAGTTAAATATCCAGTTGTGTGATGGTGACTATTTCAAAACATATCACAAAGGACATATTCTAAACCTGCATCAGTACAGACGTTGACATTAGACATACCTTTCCTACTGCATTTACATTGACGCTTTGGTATACACATGTTTCTATTACACATTTTTTTTTGTTAAAATAAGAAAAAAAATTAAAAAATAAAACCCTATTCGTAGCTGGTTTTTCCCCAAGGGTAAATAAGCACGTTATGTGATTATCTGGAACCTAAGGTGATGGCCTGGTCTTGAAAATGATGTTTGAGATTGGTAAATGGCTTTGGGAAAAAGAAATCTCCATATGAGCATGGCACCATGAAAAGGAATGATAATAGGTTCTCATCACTGGTTATGGTATAGGAATTATATATTTTTATGCCTTTACTTAAATCCTGGAAAAAGTGTACACTGCATTTTCAAACAACTACACAGTACAGACCAATAAGATTTACTTCCCAGATAAACCAGAAAAGGCCAAAAAATGAAGCAAGAAAAAACAGATGGAGTATCAGTTTAATAATAAAACAAAATGCATGCTTTTTACAACAGGCTGTCAACGCTTCAAAACTACACCTAAGTTACCCTGACAATATTATTATTGTATGAAGAGTCTAAGCTCATTCTGGCAAATTTGCACACAAGACAGGCAAACATGCAGACATAAATATACAAAAAGGATCTAAGCACTAGGAGGTGCCAATATTTACAAAAGCAGTCATGATGCATGAATCTTTACATCTTTCATATTACCATAAGAAGTCAACTACAAACGAAAATGCAAAGCATCTACCTTATAGCAACGATACTTGTAGAGGGCAACCAGAAGTAGCGTCATGACAATGATGACACTGATCATGATCGTAGCATTTAGTATGGAGTTCAGAGCTCTTTGTCCTACTGTGTCCGTCTCTTCTGGGAATGGAGTATATATCCTGTCAAGCACATATGAATGACATAGTGAAGGGAGTATTTTAGTATCTTCTGCGTTTCTCCATTAAAAACAGTTTTCAGACCTGAATTTGTCATGCATCACATGAAATGTCTTTCCTGCATCCCAAAGTGGATATGTTGATACAACTTAACAACTTAACTGGTTATGATAAGAATAACGAGCAACAACGAATAACTACCAATAACGATGCATAACTACTGTCAGGTCCATAGGTATTTGGACAGTGTCAATTTTCATAATTTTGTCTCTGTATACCACCAAAACAGATTTGAAATAAAGCGATTATTATGTGATTGAAGTATAGACTTTCAGCTTTAAGGGGTATACCAAAAACATTGCATGAGCCGTTTAAGAATGATAGCCATTTTTATTCATGGTCCCTCTATTTTCAGGAGCTCAAAAGTATTTGGACAAACAAATAATTAAATATAATGACCATTTTCAATATTGGGTTGACATACCTTTCAATGACTGGCTGAAGTCTGAAACCATGGCAATCTCCAAATACTGGGTTCTCACCCAAGTGAAACTATGCCAGGCCTTTACCGCAGTCATCTTCAGTTGTTGCTTGTTTGTATGACTTTCTGCCATCAGTTTTGTTTGCAGCAAGTGAAATGTGTGTCTGGGTTGAGGTCTGTTGACCGACTTGGCCTTTGAAGAATCCTCCATTACTTTGCACTGAAAAGCACTTGGTTTGCTTTCTCAGTATGTTTTGGTTCATTGTCCATCTGTACTGTGAACCATTGTCCTTTCAGTTTTGCAGCATTTGGCTAAGTTTCAGCAGACAGTATAGCCTTGTACAATTCATAATTCAGCCAGCAGTCATATTATCGATAAACACTAGTGACCGTCGTGCCCATTCCACATCACTGCCTCCACCATATTTCACAGATCATGTGGTATTCATTGGATTATGAGCCTTTACTTTTCTTCTTCATACTCTTCTTTTTCCATCATACTGGTAAATATTGATCTTTGTTCCCGTCGTCCAAGTTGTTCCAGAACTGAACAGGCTTTTTAAAAAATGTTTTCTGGCAAAGTCTAATCTGCCCTTCCTATGCTTGAGGTTTTACCAGTGGTTTGCACTTGGTGTTAAACCCTCTATATTTACTTTGATGACGTTTTCTCTTGATTGTAGACTTTGGCAATGACAGGTCTACCACCCAGACAGTGCTCTTGGTTTGGCTAAATGTTCTGAAAGGGGGGAAGAATTCTTCAATCATCCAGCACAGTTGTTTTCTGTGGTTTTCTATGCCTTCTGGTGTTACTGAGCTCACCAGTGCATTCTTTCATTTTAAGAATTTCCAAATGGTTTATTTGACCACTCCTTGTATTTCTGCCATCTCTCTAAAGGGTTTGTTTTGTTTACTCAGCCTAATGATGGCCTGTTTTTACTTGCATGGACAGCTCTTTGGACCTCGTAATGTAACAACAAATGTAAATTCCACACTTGGAATCAATTCCAGATCTTTTACCTGCTTATTCGTTAATGAAATGAGGGACCTGCTCCCACCTGGCTATGGAACAGCTTTCAGTCAAACGTACAAATACCTCTCAGCCAATGAAAATTGAGAGACAATTTATCAAAATGGCTATCATTCCTAAAATTAAATTAAACCTGAAAGTCTGTCCTTTAATCACATAATGATTGCTTTATTTCAAATTATTGTGGTGATATACATACAGAGGCAAAACTATGGAAACTGTGTCACTGTCCAAATACTTATGGACCTGACTGTATATAATATAGATTTATTGTGGTATGTGTAATGCATTCATTTATTTTTTTTTAAAGACATTCCTTAGAACTGGTCAAATTTTCACCTTTCACTCTCAGCAAATCAGTCTGATCAGACTTCATATGTACATTGACTTAAATTAACAAAACAAAAATGTGTTGTGAATCAAATGTAGCACTTCAACTCATAATGACTATATATTATTGAATGGAATTTCTGCATTTGGCTTTGTAAAACAAATTAAGTTAATTACCAGTTGTAAGAGAGACTGATAAGCACTAGGAAAGACAAACATTACGGTACTTACAACTGCCCATCTTTCTTAGTGTAAAAGCTGACAGATTTGATGGTTGCGACAACCACCACCATGCACAGTGTGACTGGGACAAAGAGCATAATGACATGTTTTGCTCCATATTTCAAGGTCAGTTCTTCATCCTCGTCTTCCTCACTCTCTACAGGTCGGGAAGGTCGTGAGGCAGGCTGTCCATTTGACTCTGCCTCTCTGACCTCAGTCCTTCGTCTCTCTGTTCCATCATTCTAAGGAAAGCAAATGAAACTTACATATTTAAAGTGAAAAAAATATCTGTAATGGCATACATTTTTCTAATTGACTTTTTGGAGGACACTAACTGGATGAGTAAAATTATTAATTTTCCAGGCAATCTGAATCCACAGCTCGACGAGGCCGATGCTGTATAAATGAAAAAAATTGAAAAACAAATGGAGGAACATGAGATCTCCCCATAATTCAAAGCCCAAAAGCATTTACAAATTAACAATACTCACCCCATTGCTCCGATGGACATCTGGAAAATCCTCTGAAATCTGTTCATGCACGACATTTGCCAGGTTTTCAGCCATTTGAAAAGAAAATATGCTCTGCACACATGCAAATGGTTAGTTTTAAGACACCTGCAAAAAGTAAGAAGAATCACATAAATTAAACATATTTTGGTTTAGAAGTGCATAATTTTTACACTGTACAATGTATGCGTTTTTCTGCAAGTTGGAGCTCAACAATGGTAGAGATACCCTGCACCTGCATTCATCACAATTAGCCTATCTCAGTTGCCCTCACAGACACTCGGTTAGCAGAAAATAAAAAGAAAAATTAAAACGAATAGATGAGTAGATTTCTGAATAAATTGCCATGAGTTGAACAAAAGGAACAAAAACTGTATTGAACACCTGAGGCCACACTGACAGTCAAAGATGTTATGTTACAGTGATACTCTTCACTGGCATACTACACTAAATAATTAAAAGTAAAATCCCCCAATTTCACGTTCTGAAATAGACATCAAAATGAGTTGAATGGTACATCATATGTGGTGATTTTTTCATAACGGTGCAAAAAAAAAAAACCAAACTCAAAGCTTTGAACACAAAACAAAAACTAAACCGAAAACTCCTAACTCAAATAAGAAATCAGGGATGAAAAGCTCCATGGTAAAAATTTCATTCCCTGTGCTAATGTGGCAGCGACGTCCAAAAAACCACATTATCGACCAATGTCAAAGCCCATGTGTATAAAAACTGGTAATTCTGACTAAAAGTCTGTTAGTTAAGTTTATTGTTAAAATTAAAAACACTCCAGATACTCTTAATAAGTAAGAGAAGAGGAACATGTAGCTAGATGTTTCTTAATGTTGGTCAGAAAGTAATGTTGAAACTGCAGTCCTTTAACAGTAATTTATAACAAGAGACAGTATAATGCTATATTGCCTTCAACTTGCATTCTCTTACTCATTTTCTTGCTTTATTTTTCTAAACATAAGAACAACTATGCAATCAGGGGTGGATCTGTCAACATCTAGACACCCTTCTACAAACCTGTCCACCCGATGTTAGACCTTTGATCTCTTCTAGAAATGCTCCAGTGATTTTGCGTTAGAAAATGACGCAAAAGTAAATGCGCAGCCAATATGGGATCAAAATCACACATACTACATTTATTAATATGATAAATTAGAAGGATGATTTACACAAATGGCTGTAAATAATGTTCAGAAATACTTAAAGAATGAAAAACACTGCAGAAAGTGGTGAAAGCGACATAGAATATGACTGGCACCCAAGGTCCTTCTCTTCAGCAGATGTATAACACTCACTTATTCAGGAAGGCAAACAGAATATTTAAAGACATCTGACATTGACGCTTTTCTTACTTCTACCTGCTGGCAAATGGAATAAGGTGTTGGTAGGTTCTGTGACAATAGTAAGAATTCAGATGTGACATAAAAAAACATGCTCAAACATATAATACTTGCAGATACATATATAAAATTGCGTGAACTGTACTTGTATTGCATGCCGAGTGTCCAATTATTTTTTATTAATTATTGTTATGTTTTTACCAACTGAGTAGAGCTGAAAGCATGAATTTATTGTACATTTGTAAACGTCAATAAACTTGAATTATTTTGTTTTATCTCTAATTGTACCAATAATAAATTACAGCAACACAGAAAGATATGAAAACTGCAATCGTTGAAATGTGACTCAGGTTCTCATTCACCAAGTTAATGTTATAGATTTTGTGTCTCTGAAGTATGATGTATAAACCAACAATAAAAGTACTCTAGAAACGGTCAGTATTCCTCCATTGTTGGGCCAGGAATGCATCCATGCTGCTCCGATTTTGTGAACAGCGAGGCTATTTTTTCATATTTCTTATCACAAAACTTTCCTGAACATAATATTAGATGTCAATAACAAAACTGATTTGTCTAGGTCTGCATGTGTGTATATATATATATATATATATATATATTTTTTTTTTGCAACCAATCATCTATCTTTACACCAAGTCCATACATGATGCAGCCTGTTCTGTCTTAATTCTAGAGGGTAACACAATTACCGTAAATACCTGCATATAGGACAATACTATGTATAGGACGCAGTGGATTTTTGAACCTAAAAACCATGGAAAAACCTGTGTACCTGTTTATAGGACGCATCCTGATTTTGAGTTACTAATTAAAAGCTGCTGCCGCCAGTGATTGTATCCTGCGTTTGTGTTAGGCTGGATTCTCTCTGAACAACAAAGAGCGAGAAACATACTAGATGGTGAAAACGATGTATCGGTGACGTGAGAATTCAAAATAAAACAATTTCCAAACGTTACAATAAGGCATACAGGTGGATGTATTGCAAAATGAGCTTTCAAACGGCGTGTCATTCTCCAAAATCAATACAGTATTAGCGACGCATCAAAAGCTGAGGAGAGGCACTGACACACGCACACACGATCATAAAATCCAATGGACGCTCCCGTCTATGCACCGAGAGTATCACGCATTGAATAACACTAAGAAAACCTTGAACAACAGAGAAAATTAACACTGCAATAGTTTGCGCTATAGTGCTGGGAACCGCTCGCTAAAAACACTTTTTTTTTTTTTTAATGAGTTTTACAGGGAAAAAAATGAACATTTGAAAAATCCGTAATTTAATAAACCACCAAGAAAAGTAACATTGCCACAATGCATGCTATGAACTGTAAACAGAACTGAAAACAAAAACAAGCCTTTTCTACCTTATGCATTCAGTCCTCCCTCTCTTGCGAGCCTGAAGCATCTGTGTGTGTGTGTGTGTGTGTCTCTCTCTCTCTCTCTCTCTCTCTCTCTCTCTCTCTCCCCTCCCTCCCTCCCTCCACAGGAAATGCACAGGGAGAAACTAAACATGTACAAACTAAAAGAGAAACTGTATCCATGTATAAGACACACCTGGGTTTTTAGGTCTAGTTCTTAAGAAAAAAAAAATGCGTCCTATATGTGGGTATTTACGGTATATAAAGAAAATTGTCATTTGCCAAACTTAACACCACTGACTTAAATATTGCATGAATTGTGAGCTTTCCAGTTAGCTGCTGTCCAGGAAACACACGAACTGTGAAACACCTAAAGTTAAAAATGAACATATCCCATGTAAAATTTCATTGGCTTTCGGAGAGAAAGCACAACCAACAGTAACATGAAAAAGACTGCATGATTTAAGGACAAGCTTATCTGCAGTAGAGGAGTTAGCCTGAGAGCCTCCAAGTTTTTGCTGGAAAGAAAGAGGCCAGAAAAACATTAAAATGATTTTTCACACTAGGACTAAAGTTTTGCGATACAGTATACCCCCAAAATTCGTGGGGGTTACGTTCCTAGAGCACCCGCAAATTGTGAAAAACCACAAATTTTGGATGTGGTTAAAAAAAATGCCTATTTTCATAGTTTAAACCCTAAATATGCCCCCAAAACACTTTAATTTCAAACTCGGCTTAATACATTACCAAAAATAAAGAATGTAAAGGTAAACCTGTATACTGTACCGCTATGTCTCCCTCAGTGCTAGAATGCAAAATACCTATATATGTACTGTAATTCATGCAAGTGTGTTTTCATTGCCAGAAGCCTTAGACGGTGCAGCTTGTTTCAAAATTCCACTTATCTTCATTCCCCAAAATTATAAACTAGGCAGAATAAATTCTAAGAGTGGAAGGGAGTGGGAGTTTGTATTGGAGTCTTTTGATTCAGTAGCATCTTATCTAGAACCAAACACAACTCAAATGTTACTCAACGCTGGGACACAATATGCAGGTTAGGTGCATTGGCAATTCTAAATTGTCCTAAACTGTAGTATGTGCTTGGTGTGTAGGTGTGTTGGATAATGGATGGATGGACTGGTTTCTAATAAGTGAATGCTGCAATTGCAACTTTAGTCTCCTCTTGTGTATTTAATGCACAATTAAGAAAGCACCTGCTCAAGGTTTCAGGTCACTGAACAATTTTGTTTCTAATGTTTACTTCTAGAGAAGGCACTCCCAAAAATGTTCAAAACAACATCTACTACTAAAAGATGTAGCTCCAGTAATGTGTGGGCTTGTAAGTTCACCCTTTTAAAAAGTGAGAAAACTACCAAACTGAACGAGGAACAGTCAAAGGTCCACTGTTTTTGTTTCTGGGAAGAAACAAATAATTGGTTAATTATTTGGGCCATATGCTAATACAACTATAGGATGCCTTCTCCAAAAAAGAAAAAAAATTGCATGCTTTGCTACAATAACATTATGTAACATTTTTCTAGTACTCCAACATGCAATGCAGCAATGGTTTGATACCTCCACTCTAAAATGTGTTCTACACATATCTTAAAGAAAACATCAGGCTAAACTTTCCATTTTATCACTTGCAGGTAAGGATTAATTTCAATATTCAGTAGCATTTAAAGATGGAGTATTATAAACATCCTAATATTCACTTGTATACAAAAGAGACACCTTTGACATCAAAAAACTCTTTAACCTTGGAACCATCCTGGGACAATTAACATTTACTGCATTCATTCTAAAAACAAAGTCAAGCAAACATTTGTCAAATTTGTCTTATTGCTTTTTTCCTCATAAGCTTATCTCATAACAATAAAAATCAGATTTGTTTTTATTAACTAGGTAAATAACGACGAGCTGTCATAAAGATATGAAAAAAAACTTATGTAATGTGTAGCTATAAAAATTATAGTCTACATCTCTCAGCACACTAAGTACCATAGTTCGCGTGCGAATCCAAGAGAGTGGCTGTGGGCCGAGAGCAGGGGGACGGGCCTTCCTCATTCACTCGCCAGCCTCTGAGTTAGTCTGCATCTCGCCATGTGTTGGAGTGCACCTTGCCTCTGCTTAGCTAGTGATACCCGTTTGTTCAAAAGACATTATCATCTACAGATTGTTAAGAAGCAACGTTTGACGTTTTTGAGAGAGAGAGATCAGAGCTCCATGTGTTTTAGAGGGTAGTTGCCGATTGCCAGAGATATCATGGCCATGTGCTTTTCTCCCCACACGGGGAATGCTCTCCCGTCAGAGTTGAACACGATCAGATATAGTGCCCACGTTTATTGATTTTTAAAGTTTGTCCTGTTTAATTACTATGTGGGCACACCAACAGTGTACAGCTAGTACGTACGTACCTACATACATACATACCTACATACATACATATATATGTAATATATGCTGTGCTTATTTAAGGTTTTAGTATATAAAACCGTGTCATATGAATTGCTCCATCTACTCCTTTAATATGGAGATGGAGGATTTGTAACCTTTCTTTAAAGGAATACTCCACCCAAAATTATTTTTAATATGCTACTAACCACATGTAGTACATAGTGATGACCAAGAAAAAAAATTTAATCTCATACTCTCATACAGAATGGAGATAAAAATTTTCTAACAGAACACTTGTCCATAAAGATCAACACCAGACGACTGCAAATAATACTAAACTGTTTAGGGGTGGGGGGTGGGAGTAATCAATTGTGTCTCATAATCCACATGTCAAATCATCCAGTCATATGTTCACAACATCCTAAATATATGTATTTTTGATAAAATAGTATTAAATAAATATTTGTGGAAAACAAGAGTAGTGCACAAACAGAAAACACATTCAAATGCAATTGAGCATTTGAAAAGAAGGCCTGCCTCCAACACATCATTTATTGGTCATGAGTCAAGTCCAGTAATAGCTTATTCACTGGCTAACATTGCACTTCACATGATACAAACAGTACAAAGTTCACCGATAGACTTAATCTATAGTTTTATACAAGTTAAAGAAAAATGAGTGAAAACACTATCAGGAAAAGAATATCCTTGCACAACAAGCAGGAGGTCAATTCACACCGTGTACAATATCCTGTGTTGAAACTGCACTTTAGAAGGAGCTCTAAATATTTAAACTGAAAGCTAAAAACATGCTAAAGTTTAATTTTGCACCAAGAATAAAATGAGAATTCATGAAACTGCCTTGGCCCATGTAGTGAATTTGTATTCAGTTTCACTTCACAAAACGCAAAATTTTCATTTTGTGGACCGGATGACTGCCTTTAAACCTGAATCTGAAAAGTAAAATTAGTGACAAAAATGAAAAGATAAACAATGCTCAAGAAAATCTCTTTTATATAAAATGCCTATAGATAAACATATGACCAGGGCTGTCACCGTTCTCTAACTCTGAAAAGGAAGACATTTCAACATAAAAATGAGAACTTCATTGAATGATTTACCATATCATACAACAATTCACCTTTACATTCTGTTATGATGTTTTAGAGTTGTCCTTTTCTCTTAGCAAGGCAATTTCAAAGTAAACATGCTCACCAGAAAACTAATAATCATTGGTATTTCTAAACCATCTTACTTCAATCACACTGACACCTTTTAATCAAACCTGCAAGGCTTTAAGTTCTGGGTTGGAAAACCCTAAGCACTAAGGGAAAAAAAAACACAGAGAAAACATACAAATTCTATGCAGACAATCAGGTGGATTGGAACCTAATACTGTATGCTAGATCTGTATAGTGACAGTGTAAATAAGTCTACTCTATTGTGCTACCTAAACAAAGAGAAATTTAACTACATTTTAAATAGATATCTTAAAATTACTTAATTAACAACATTCACACGTAAAGCCTTATGTTGACTGCTCAACTGTCCTAAAGTTGCAGTGAATTACACACACTGTCAGGAAAAATAAGAGTATAGATGGATAAATAAATAATAATAATAAATTTTTCTCAGCAAATTTTAATTTACATTCTGCAGTTTTACTCTACTGAAGTAATTTTTATTGGCAAAAATAATTTATTTAAATGTAAAAATAAATTATACTGGAACCTTATTGAAAGGAAAAAATGTTAAATTACAATAAAACATCACAAAGAATAAGTTGTGACATTTGAAGGAAAAGAAAAGAAAGAAAGAAAAAAAAAAAAAAAAAAGCCCACACTTTTACCCAAAATCTGAAATTTCCCCTTGTGTTAAATTTAAGGTAGGAACCTCCCAATGATTTCAAAAATAAATTTTCAAGCCAGGTTAACAATGAGATCTATGATCAGAGGCAATATAAATAACTTTTCCAGCAGTTAAACATCAAGGATTATTGAATGATAAAGGATACAGTGCTCTGAAAAAGTACTGCATATGGGCCCTTTCCATATAACCTCTATTTTTGTAAATTTATCACAATGAATGGTTTTGGAACTTTATCTAGAATTATGTTTTAAATAAAGGAAACCATACAACACCATTCCTAAATTTCTACTTCATATACTTGTGTTGGAAAAGTTATTACCCCTGTAATGCCTGCTTAATTATTCATTCAATCACCTGACCAAAGTTTATTGCTTGTTAAACTTAGCTGGCTGAACACAGCCAGACCTGTTGAATCTGAACCTCCCAGTTAGAATGAAGTCATCATCACAAGGTCTCCTCCCAAACCCCCCCTCCCCACCAAGAACAACAGACCACTATGAAAGGAATATTTAAGAGAGAACAGGGAGAAAGCTGTTGAAACTGACTGGTACATTTCAACAACTTTTTAAGGCTCTGGAACTCCAGCACACCAAAGTGAGAGCCATTGTGTCCAAAAGCAAAACATTTGGAACAATGAAGAATAATTTTTACGGGAAAGACTGGCCTTTACCTGAAGGACAATGTGACAACACACTCAAGAAGTCTTTCAAAGAACTGCAGGCCTCTCTGTAGTCAACTAAGTCCAGTATTCATTACTCCATTATAAGAAAGAGATGGAGTAAAAATGAGAGTAGCAAGGTATAAACTTCTGCTATACAAGAGTAGCATCACTGCCTCTCATGCATTTTCAAATGAACAACTGGACCCCTAAACCTTTTGTGAAACGTGGAACTCTTTGGATGACTCAGGCGCCACTATATTTAGTGTTCACAGGCAACATCATGAGACCTCCAAGGATACATGGAGGTGAGATAGTATGGGGATTATATGCTGCTCAGGACTTGGAACCCTTGCCTTTAATGGACTGGGAACCATATACTCTGTACTTTACCCGGTTATTCTTAAGGACATTTTCCATCAGAACAATGATGCAAAAGACAAAAGCAAGTCTAAAACTGAATGGTTAAAAAGAAAAAAAAATACAAGTCATGGAGTAGCCTAGTTAAATTATTGACTTGATCCCAATAGGACCTGAAACACACACATGGAAACCTACCATTGTGTCTGAACTAAAGCCATTCTACAAAGAAGATTGTACTAAAATTTCCTCAATAAAAATGTGAAAGATTGATTCAAATATAAAGTGTTTAGTTACAATTATTGCTGCTATAGGTGCTGCAACCAAGTACTGAAACAAGGGGAGTAAAAACTTTGTCACATGTTGGATAACATTGAGCCTCAAAAAAAATATATTAAAAAAAAACTGTACTGTGTACACACAGAGATTCTCCTTCTCCAATAATGTGTTTTATCTAAAGGTCTGAAACCATTTAGTTTTTAAAAGTATGAAAAGATATTAGGAAGGAATTACTACTTTTTTTTTTAATGGAAGGCTGGGAGCCACGTCAGGCCCAGATCTGTCTTGAACAATAATCTTAGATTTGTTTGTGATTGCACAATTACTGGAAGCGTAAAGAAAAACAAATTCCAAATGCTAACAAATTCCGTATTATAAAAGAGAGGAGGTCAATATTTAGAAATTATCAAGGAATGCCGATGAAGCTTACACCTAAAAATGTTTCACAAAAATAGCAGTTAAGCAACAGGAAAAGTCAAACAATATTACCATCCTGACAAAGCCATATATTTTTAGAGTTTTCAATAGCATCTATAAAACAGGCCTAATAAATAAATCCTCTCAAACTGATAAAATGTAATGTTTATTCTCAAATGCAACAGGTATACATTTTAAGAGGTGACCCTTAAACATCCAATTACAAGGGTACTATGTAGCATTTGAATTACAATATAAAAAAAGCTGTCAATGTCATACAAGTTTTTCATTCATAAATCACTCATTTTATGACTAAATTATCTGCTCATATGAGGAATTAGAAATATTATATATATATATATATATATATATATACACACACATATACACACACACATCTAAATGCCAAGAGAGAAGAAAAGTTAAACTGGAGCACAAGAAATGTATAGCTATAACAAATGTATAGTTCTTTTAGAAAGAAAGAAAGCTGTAAAAGGTATTTCTGTGATCATTTTAAGTGCAGTTATCTATGTTCTAACCTGTACAAAGGGGTAGTTAGCTGTCCTACCTAAAGAATGCAACATACATGCAGCCAGGACACCATCATGAAAGAGTCACATTTCCCAGTAATTCTAATAGGCCACATAATGAGCACTGCCATGAAATCTGCTGCGAAACTATTTATGAAAAAGTTAATGATGCCAAGCAGACTATAATAAACAGATGATTACAGCACCACACGTTTAATGCTTAAATTTACACATAAAAATTCCTGCCCTTTACAATGTTTACTGGCTACTCAACTTTCCCAAATAGAAATACACAAGAAAATACAAAAGTGCAAACACTGGCCCAAAATATACCACCACTATCTCAGCCTTGCCTTCATTTGAAAAACAGATCTCTACTACCATCCAAATGACACTGAGGGTTGAGAGCTATGGCCTGAAGAATTTTGAAAACCCTTTCAAATTAATGAGATCATTACAACACACTGATACAGAGAAGGATGTCCAGACTTTCATTACATAACATAACATCCTCTCTGCTTAGTCAGGTTGGCTGTTTTATGCAATGCCCCAAAGTAACCTGCACTCCATTCCTATTTGAAGTCGTTTTGTGTCATTTATCTCTCTTTTATTTGGTGTTTAATACGTTGACACTACTTTTATCCCAGTGTTACTTGCCAAGCATTTTACTGTGTTTCCAGTCCTACTGTGCCATGAAAAATATTTTCAAAACACACTTCGGAAGATGATTCATCACCTTTACCTCATGTGAGGAAGATGATACATAAATATAACATGTTATTAATATAATAAATGTCCCTATTACAGGCATAACCACTAAATGCATATTTCAATACCCTTTAAAATGCTTTAAAGTGCAAATATTTTCAGTGAGGATAAATCTGTAATAACCAATACTTATAATACATTAACTGTTTTTGGGGATTAAGCAGCCTAAGCATTTAGTAAAACCTATAGAGGTTGTGTAAACACCTTTGTCCACCCCATATCTGACTTGTAACATCATATAACTATTATCAATCCTTTCTAGTTTTAACCTTCTAATAATTATAACTGTTATTCATAGACAGAGATATATTTCACAATGAAGGTGTTGTGATGCAAAGCCTTTTCATGAACTGGTGTTACAATGCATAACATGATCGACAAACAAAGCCACAAAATTGACAGGAAAACCAGAAGCAGCAGCGACACAAACCACATTCTGTCTCCCATACCACTTTACCCAACATAACACTGGCTCTTTCCACTTTCATCTAATAAAAATGATATAAAAGTATAATTATTTTATATTCAATCACTAATAAGGTCAAGCCACCAGCTACTGCTGAGGGGAGTGCCTAATGCAATGCCATGTATGGTGTAGTACTGTAAATGCTATTCCTTGCAATCAGAGAACTTGTCCTTTTATTCATAAATATTTACCCTTAATCGTTCTTAGGTTTTCCTTTTTTCCAACAGGACTGTAAAGAGGGACGACTGCTCTCAATTCTCTGGTCTCACATGACAAGATGCTTAAAAGAATATTGAAAAAGCGGAAAATAATTTTAACAAGTGTAGATTGCTGCAAACACGAAATGATTCATTAGAACTAAAAACCAAATACACAATTATTTCTACATGTACTCAAAATGTGCATCTCGGTTTCTTAAAAGAAAATTGGAAAATCCTGTTTAAAGAAGGTTTATACAGTCAGTGACACGTGTACGAGTACAATGAAATTATTACTTGCACAGGCCTATTAACACGTCGTTTTAAAATATAATCTAACAACATACTTTGATTTCAAAATACAAACTAGTATTCACTGGCTCCCCCAGGACTAACTGATCCAGTTGCATTGTTCAGCTAAGGCTTAATTCCGATACATAAACCTCACTTTAAACAGCAGCTAAAACGCTCTATGAAACTTTATTTCCAACTCGCGAACAAACTTTGTCGCCATCAAAATGTCATGCACGATTAACGCAAAACTCAAGAATGTTCTTTCGCTCCAAAAACAATCAAAATCTTTCCTGAAACCGGTCAATGCCCGAATCACTTTTAATGGAGTCCGTCAAAAATACTCCGTGTGACACCGCCAACAAGTAAACACAACAGCTTCCCGCTGAAGCTGTACAGCGCACAAGGTTTGCTCGATTGGCCATCTGCACACAATCGCGACAAAAGATGCCTGGCCGAAGTATCACACCTGTCGACTGGTGGCTCTTTAACCACCTGTGTACTGCCTTCTATTCACTACCGAGCCGGCTCCTATTTTTGAGTTTCCGCTTCAGCGGATTCACGCCACTCCCCGGTCTTTCTTACAACGACACAAACATCAGCTTGATCTTGGCAAGTTAATCCCGCAAACAAACCTTACACTAACCACGAACACCAGGAAACAACTCACCGTCGGGGGGAGAGCCAAGACAAATGCAAGCTCTACTTTGATTATAATCTCCAAACTTGAGAGGGCCGTACGTTACGGATCTCCTCGGGCTCAGTTCCTTTCTGCACACACTCCACGGAAATGATGTAAGCCGCGCGCGCGCGCGCACACGTGACTGGGATGAACGATAGCGCGTTCGCTCCAGTTGCGCAAAAAAGAGCGAAACGACGTTTCAGAGTGATTTTATCAAAATCTCACACAAGTGTTTAAGGAACACTCTTTTTATTGCGAGTGTCTTGATCGAGGACGACATCAGTTTGGCGCTGCAACTGGCATTGAAGTGAAAGAAGGTGATCGTTGATGTTATCGGTCGAAACATTTAAATCTCATCTGTCAGCCGTGCCATAAATATTCCTGCTCTTATGTCAACAATCTTAAAAGAGTTATGTTGGTAGCTACAGAATTTTCCGTCTTTACGAATTTGCACTTTACCTTAATTAAGATTATGATCAATTTTAGGGGTAAATATATATTCCCAAATGTCACTTTGTAAAGAAAGCAGTCATCTACAGAAACGTGAAATGTGTTAAAAGGGAAGATAAACTCTCATCTACTGCTTCTATACGTGATAGTCGCTCATTTAAGCCTACTGTAAGTCATACAGTATCATTATATGTTAATGAGTGTAGATTGTTGGGGCACTTATTAGTTTTAAATGGTCGAGGTCTGAATACTTGCTGATTCCACCACTAGATAACTACAACAGCATTTTACAGGACCAATGCCCAGTTATCAGAAGAATATCAGAATTTCTCCTAGGAATTGCACAAAAAGTCTGACAAGGGTAAGAGTTTGTATGACCCCAAAGCAGCCCATGAGAAGTCATTATTTACAGTCCTACACCCACTGCCAGCAATGAGTAGGAGTTCACATTTTTACAGCACCTTGGGCCACAAAATGGCACTCATGATGACATTTTGAGCTTTCCTCGGAAATCATAATGACATTTTGTAGTTTTTCCTCACTAATGCCAAAGCTTCACCACAAAAGTTAATAATAACTGTAATGAGTAGGAGTTCACATTTTTACAGCACCTTGGGCCACAAAATGGCACTCATGATGACATTTTGAGCTTTCCATGGAAATCATGATGACATTTTGTAGTTTTTCCTCACTAATGCCAAAGCTTCGCCACAAAGTTAATAATAATAAAAGAAAAACGAATACATAATAAGGTTGGATGTTACACTAAGCTGTGTGTAGTTATTGCCACATCTCAACTACATACAAAATAATAATGAGCACCAAGATGAAAAGGCTGAGGCACCCACACTAAATGAGACTAAAGGATGGATGGTCCACAGTCATATTTTCAGAAGATTCAACGGTAACTAGAAATACCTCATAAAGTAACAGTTATACTAAAACTAGCCACAGTGCTATTTCTGAAGTCAACTTCACTCTTCCAGTGTCCCATTTGTCTTCCATTGTGCCATATCGTGCCACTCTCTCTGCGATTCCCCTTTATCTTCTGCAAGGCTGTATTTATCCAATCCCCCTGAAGTCTCCACCTGCCTCCTCAAACCTTCCTGGGTTTGTAACACGAATGTTCCAGAATGTTTGAGAAATGCAGAGTTCAGCATAGTTGTGTGACATTTTGCTGTCAGTCACCTATCCTGCTTTGGAAAATATGCTGACTACTACAGTAGAGTTTGCACCCATGACCAACTGTGTTTGGATACTGTGATATTGCATGTGATTTCATATATGTGTGCTAATCCAAACTTTGAACAAAGGTTTTTATGTGCATGTTGATTTGCACGCTTGCAGCTTGCGCTAACATTTCCTTATGTGGAGTGGTGGGGAACTGTATAAATCTGTGTATTACCTCACATATTGTACGAGTGTCCAAAGTTTGATGCAAAATTTGAGAAATGGTTGGTTCTGACATACCCAAATCATCATTGCAATGATGCATTTTCCTGTTAGTCACAAAACAACTAATGTAACAAACACTTTCATTTCAAATGGCATCGTATGGCTTCTCCACGTAGCTGTAACAATCACCCAGCATACAAGATTTGTTACAAATATATTTCCACCTCTGTTAAACTAATATCTTTATACAAGTTAATTAATGTCCAGCATTTCCAGAACATTTTACCTTTCCCAAGGCGTGTATGCCAATCTCTTTCTGAATGCCATCTTGTGGTTTCTCCTAGTGAGATAGGACACCAAGGGCTTCATGTATAAATGGTGTGTATGCACAAAAATGTTGCGTACTCCCGTTTCCACGCTCAAATCACAATGTATAAAACCTAAACTTGCTGTAAAGCCACACATATTTTCACTGTAGCTCCAACCCTGGCGTAAGCAAGTTCTCCGCTCGGTTTTGCAAACTGATGGCACCCAGCGTCAAAGCAATTCTACTATTCCTGTGTGGTTACCCTTTCTTTTTTAGATCCACATCCCTGACGCGGCTTTATCATATATACTGAAACTAACTGCATATTGTTTATTAGTTTAAGGCATCTGATTGTAATTAACTTGTAACAATATAATGGTCCATATAATGTCCAAACTATTCCAAATACCATAGCTACTTTAGCATTGTTACTCTTACTGCACCTTCTTTTTCTTCTTTCAGCTGCTCCCGTTAGGGGTTGCCACAGCGGATCATCTTTTTCCATATTTCTCTCATTGCACCACTCAGAGTATTTATATCACTGTATCTGAGTGTGAATCACAGATCAGCAGCTGATTGGGAAGAGAATTATCAGTATCTAGCATCAAGTACACGCTGCCTCAGCCATGCTGCCTATTGAACTGCTCTCATACGGCAAACACTTCAGAGCATTTCCTCACGTTTCAGAAACAGTTTCATCCCAAGAACAATAAACGCACTCAATCAGTCCATCAAGTACTCCTTGTAGAACTGTTTGCACTTATAAGTACAATCACCTCACTGTAAACCTGCGATACAGTTATAATATTGCACAACCTGAGCCACTTTATAAAGCACATATTTACATATGATGATGATATCATTTTTAAGATGAAATGCAGAAAAATATGTTTACTATATTATACAGATAAAAGTTTAACTTAATTTAAATAATCTACATTGTTAATAATTAAACATGTACTACGAAGATATTTCAATGTTCCTTAAATGTTTTGAAGAATCGCCGTTCTAAGCTTACAGATGGCTTAATGTCTATTACAAAGCTGATTGTGTGGCGATTGGGTATTTGGAGGCAGAAAAGTAAGGACAGGAATTGGAGGTTAGTACGTCTGAAAGAGACAATACTGCTACAATAAATTATTTCATGGAAGGTCGTGCATGGCAAAGCAAGCATCTTGTGTGAGGCAGGAACAATCACTGCGCCACTGTGTTCCCATGTTTAATACATGCTTTAACTCCTGTCATCATTAAAATTATATCAAGTATACATCTCAGTATTTAAATTATTCAGAGAGCTGTAATATTACGAATTTAATGGATTCTGTGTCCTGTCGGAGGAAGAGAAAGCCCGGAACCTCGTAAGTAGAGATTCAAACATATAGAGCACATAGAAGATCAAATACAAAACAAAGCATTTAACGTGCTATTTTAGATACGATGGGATTTGAGAAACTAGTAAATTAAATGATTTTAAGATTAAGTTTATGATGTTCTACTTTAATGACAAAATAAACTATGTGATTAAAGTAGAAATTTTGAGATTAAAGTTGACATTTCATGCTTTTTTCCCCACTGTGTGCCTATTTTTTTTTCTCTGTACCCTAATAAGCTTTCATATGACACTCAGACGGTGGGCCACGACTCACCTTTTCATGGTGGTTTTGATATCTGACAACTTCTTTTTTATTTCGGGCACTGTGCAACTTTGTGAACTCGAGCTTTTGGGTTTCTCCGACACACTATATCTCTCGATCAACTTCCTTTTGTTGTTTATACCACTTTTTAAACCAACAAAAAGTACGTTTTTCCTTGCCTTCACTTGGTATTGGCTGAAATTCTTCTATTTCCCCCCGTGCTTTTGCCATTGCCTTTTCTCAGAACAATGAGCTTAAGGGCTATTTATATTGATTTGCATATTCAAAGAGGCGTAATTCTGGGAGGAGTTGGGTAGCAGGCGCGTCCACATGCGTTACTTTTCACGCTGACCGGGATTTATGGAGTGGAAGAATGTGGAAGTTGGCGTTCGCACAGATTTATGCATCTGGATTTTTTTGTGAATACGAATATTTCCTCTTTTGTGCTTATGCCATGTTATAATGTGAATTCTATGCATGGCGTTATGCATGAGGCCCTTGGTGAAGTTAGGAGTAGTTTCTTAAATTAAAAAGAGAAAATTGATCAAATGGTATTACAAAGGACTAAATTTGCGTCACTGTGAGAAAACACAATGTTGTAGGGGGAACCAAGTCAAGTCTATTGTCATGGGTATATTATACAATTAAATTCTTACTTTCACATCTCCTCACAAGTAGACAAAAATACACTGCAGATGTTTATGAGGAGAAGCACACAAAACACATCTCCACTCTCTGGTGCCACAAGTCACAAAACCAATAGTTTAAGTTTTAAATTTTGTATTTAGTTACCTTTGAAAAAACAAACCAAGCAATTTGCCTTCCCAGTAGCATTCAAAAAAGATAAAAATAAACATATGGGGACAGCTGTGTGGTATTGTGCAAGGCATGCTTCTAAAATCGAGACTTCGCTGGACGAGTCTCGCTAGAATAAGCCTAGTCTTCCCATCAGGCCTCAGTTGGTTCAATGAACGCAAAGTGTTCCTCCTTACTTAAGACAGATCTATTCTACCCCTGATTACGCATGCACTTGTGGTAGTCTCGAGAAACATACTGAGCAAATCTACTGCATGATGACTGTAAAACAGACAGAAGAGAATGCAGCATCTACACGCTGATGACTTAAATTGTGAAGCTGATGGGATGTATCTTGGACCAGCATCTATTATGAGATATCTTGGAAGGGTTTAGAGTTTTATTTAATTGTGAAGATGGGATGGATAGATGGATGAATGCTGTAAAATAGAAGACAATGAAGAACAAAAGCAGTGGAAGTCTTTTCAGCAGGTGGATAAGAATTAATACAAGATCAATAATAACAAAAAGACCACTATTAAGAGAGCAAGAGATGCTGCTTGGTAATCTATAGCCAATCAATTAAATGTCTATGTACATTATGGTTCTGAATTTGTGATTTGCATAATTAAAGGCTAATAGCATTATTCAAAACTTAAAAAATGTTTCATTTGAAATTGAAATGTATTAGTTGGTGCCTTCAAACATGTTCAGCAATCAAGTATTCAGTAGCAATGTCATTTGCATTGAAAATGTATATACAAGTACACATATTAGAATTATTAGAATATACATTTATATGCAAACATACAGTATATTGCGCATTTAGCAACCTGAAGGAAAGCTGCAGTTTCTGTCACTGGTGATAGTCCCAACCTTTAATGTCTTTCCTGCTGAAGGACTTTGTCCTCCTTAGATTGTCTGTTTGCACAATATGACTGGTCACACACGTAAATGTGATTTAAAAGGACTCACCTGTGCAGTGATTCTAAAGAATGATCTGCATTTGACATAGTCAGCCTCTAATGAGCTTAGAGGTGCCATTATTTGCACACCAGTACAGTCTGGCATACCTCTGGGATGCCTAAAGAATGTTATCTATGGTCACTGATAAAAATATGAATAAATGCATTTTACATACAAAATTTCTTTGATTGAATGATGGCCAGAAAACTGCTTTAGTGCAAACACACCAACACCTTTCCAAGATTCCTTTCCTTATTTTATTGGAACAATTTTGACAAAAATAGGCCATTCACCCTAATAAAGCTTGGCAATCCTATTCACCCATCTCAGGGGGATCAAATGCAAATTCTGGGAGGCCACAGTGGCTACATGTTTTTGTTCCAGCATCTTGCTTAATTACCAACCCATTAGTTCTGATAAGGGGCGGCACGGTGGCGCAGTGGTAGCACTGCTGCCTCGCAGTTAGGAGACCCGGGTTCACTTCCCGGGTCCTCCCTGCGTGGAGTTTGCATGTTCTCCCCGTGTCTGCGTGGGTTTCCTCCGGGCGATCCGGTTTCCTCCCACAGTCCAAAGACATGCCGGTTAGGTGGATTGGCGGTTCTAAATTGGCCTGTGGGTGTGTTTGTGTGTGTGTCCTGCAGTGGGTTGGCACCCTGCCCAGGATTGGTTCCTGCCTTGTGCCCTGTGTTGGCTGGGATTGGCTCCAGCAGACCCCCGTGACCCTGTGTTCGGATTCGGCGGGTTAGAAAATGGATGGATGGATGGATAGTTCTGATAATGGGAAACACCTTTTTTTAATATTAATTGAATTGTTTTTAAATATTCTGAACCCTTCTGTGTCAACCCAGTAAATTGGATTCTTACTCTTTACTTTGTGCTTTGAGATAGCTTACTGCCCCTTAAAATGACAGCTCACTTTTAACACACTAGCTGGAATTTATCTGAACTTTGACAGGCTTGTTACAATATATTTTCCTTTTGCCTCTCATTGACAAGTGTACAACCTGACTGAAGAAGAGGCCTCAGTTGCTTCAAAAAGTGTGCACATTGTAATTGATTCAGTCAGCCAAATAAAGGGTGTCATTTTGCTTTACTTTTCATGGCATCTATAATGGCTAATATGTTACAAGCCCCTACTACTACTAGAATTTTACTAAAAAGCGCAAGTTAGAAATAGGTCTAAATTACTTTTCTTGAGCAGGAGCTTATCTACTGCAGTCTTTAGACAATCTGGGAAGACCCCAGATTAACTACTGTATGTCAAGTACACTATTGATGAGAATGTCTGAAACATCTTTAAAAAACCCTGTTGGGAAATTTTTGTACAGCGTTTAAGTAAACGTATTTGAGTGAAGGAATTTAAGCTGGCGTTCAAAAGAATTCATTTTGGAGGGATATATTATGTCACTTTTATATCATTTATTTTATGTTTAAAAATGTGGTAAAAGCCTTACAGGTTATGCTAGACATTTGCAGGAGGCATTTCATTGGTTAAACTGGGCTTAGAATGAGTTGAAAATCAAATTCTTAAATTTCCTGCATGATCGGTTATAATTTTAGAAAAATATAACAGCCTCTCAAGACAGTCTTTGTTGTGCTCAGCTAAATGTGCCTTTAATATTTTACAGTGTATTGTTAATTAGTTTTTTTTCTCAATCCTACAGCATTTTCGCTTAAGATCTAACACTCTTGTGAATTTTGCTGCTTGTGGATTTCTTGATATTTTTTTCAGGGGCCACTATGTCGACTGTAACGTTCTCCTTTGAAAAGAAATATTCCACCTTACTGGTTACATTGCTTGCTGTACTAGGACAGGCACTATACTCAGACTGATTATTGAAAATATTTGCAAATCTTGATTCTGTGGATGCATCAAAGTGGCGTTTGTTAACAATATGCTGCTCTTTAATACTATACTGGTGTTTTTACATTAAATGGAATGCAGAAATGAGAGTCTATCATTAGCCAAGATGATTTCCAGTTTCATAAATTTTGCCCTCTGATGCGCACTTACCAAATTATCCGCATCAGCTCCTGTTAAAGTCAAATATATTACATTAGTCATTTTATCATTCATAGAAAGATGGTTCTTACTGGACCAATTAGCTAAACAGTCCACTTGGTTAAAGTAATGGCTTTCATCCTTCTATCACCATAGTGTCATCAGCATACTGGAATAATGGTCATTGTTCTGTCTCAGGGCACTGGTATAGTGTGCAAATTGTACAGGACATAATTAACGTAACCATGAGGATCTCTAGATGTAAATGAATGACCTTTGAAAAAATAATTAGACTATTTAAAAATACTTTAATAGAAATTCCTGAATCCATAAAATAATAAATACTGTAGGTCAGCATTTATACTGTTCAGTTTTTCAATTGGTATATGAGGCTAGATGGTATTGACTGCTGAAGGACAATCCAAAAATAGTGCTCTGATATACGTATAAATCACACATATCAGAAAAGAGAGTAGTTGTAATGGAAGATAACAAGCAGAGCATCTTGTACATTTCACTTCGCACAGTAAACAAATTGATGGTTATAGTGAAAAGTCTTAGTCTGTCCTAATTAAATGTTTTTAGTCAAGTATTCAAAGCATTACTGTCTAAAATAAGTGAGAAACACTCAAGTATACTTGTTCTCACTGTTTTGTGTACAAATCTTTGAAACTGGGGTATTGATTGACTGTTCCACACCTAAGGGAGCAGTTAAAAAATAAATATAAGTACAAAGTAACTTTCTTGGGTGCAACATAATTCAATTTACCAACAATACATTTTCACCCTATTAAAGTATCCATCCATCCATCATCCAACATGCTATATCCTAACACAGGGTCACGGGGGTCTGCTAGAGCCAACCCCAGCCAACACAGGGCGCAAGGCAGAAACAAACCCCGGGCAGGGCGCCAGCCCACCGCAGGGCACACACACACACACACCTAGCACAATTTAGAATCGCCAATGCACCTAACTGTGGGAGCACCCAGAGCAAACCCATGCAGACACGGGGAGAACATGCAAACTCCATGCAGGGAGGGCCCAGGAAGCGAACCCAGGTCTCCTTACTGCAAGGCAGCAGTGCTACCACTGCACCACCGTGCCGCCCTTATTAAAGTATAAACCAATCAAAACCCTTCAAAACATCTAATTGTAGACAACGTGGAGGCTGTAGCCCAAAAAAAAAAAATAAAAAGGTTAAAAAGTGGGACTCAAAGGGGCCGTTAGTTTTTTAGCATCTGAACCCAGCTCTCCATGCTCAGCTACATTTCAATTCCACTGCTCATTCTCCTGGTGCTCCTGCAGCGATACTCCACTAATCTCTCACCCACCTCCATTCTCCTCTTCCATGTCTACCACCCACACCAAATCAATGTTTCCCACTGTCCAGATTCGATCAGAGGTAGCAGGTGCTTCCTGCAACCCCCCCAATCCCAGTCTCTTTGAGATGCCAGGTTGGAGACTGCCTGGGCACCACACACAAAGTCCAATGGATTCTTGTGAGAGTGTTTCAAGTAATTGCTCCCTTGCATACAACTCTCTCTCTACGGTATGGTCCACAAAAGTTGAAAACATATACATTCCTAGAGGTGGTACGCCAAGAAAAAAGTCTGAAAACCCCTAGCCTGGAGATACCATGTGACATTTAATCACATAAGTATAAGTAGTCTGCTGCACTAAAGTATTTGCTTTGATTAAAAGGACTACTATTATTATACACTCAATGAGCAAAATCTTAGGTCCAATGTGCTAATAATGGGTAGGGCCTTCTTTTGCTCTCTCAACAACCTCAATTCTTCATTGTCATTGATTCCACAAGATGTTGGAAACGTTCCTTCTAGGTTCTGGTCCATGGTAAGATTATGCAATTTCTGCAAATATCTCAGCTTTACATTCATGGTGCAAGTCTCCTGTTCTACCAGATCTCAGTGGAGTTCTTTTGGATTTTGCTTTGTGACATGGTGCATTATCATGCTGAAAGTAGGCAGAAAACATTCCTCATACCATTACACGTCCACCACCA
The DNA here is from genome assembly GCF_016835505.1 of Polypterus senegalus. Taxonomy (NCBI): domain Eukaryota; kingdom Metazoa; phylum Chordata; class Cladistia; order Polypteriformes; family Polypteridae; genus Polypterus; species Polypterus senegalus. The sequence goes on from NC_053171.1 coordinate 54,284,319, forward strand.
ACCTAGACTGTTGACACAAGGGCATTCTGAGATTTATGCTGTTGGCATCAAATGTTTGACCTTACCATCTACGTGCCTCATCAGAAATTGAGATTTATCAGACTAGGCTATGTGCTTCCAGTCTTCAGCAAGCATGTGCCCATTGCAGCCTTGGCTTTCTGTTCTTCGAAGTCTGGAGTAGAACCTGACTTAGTCTTCTGTTGTATACCATGTAAGATGTATTCATTCTAAGATGTTTTTCTGCTCCCAAAAGTTGTCCGGAGTGGTTATCTAAGTTACTGTAGCCTTTCTTTCAGCTCAAACCAGTCTGGCCTTTCTCCTGTGTTACTACTGTTAGCAGTAACCAAGATCCAACATTATGCTCTGGTTCGCAACATAGGCTTTATACGAGTTGGGGCCCCTGACAAGATGATACAATATGGGAGGAGAGGGATTTACTTCAAAATGCTTAGAAATCTATATAATTAAAAGTTATAATAAAAAGTAATAACTATGGACATGCCCTTTAAATAAAGCTACTGACCTAATAGCACTTGAGTTTTGGCACCTCCTTGAGTGTTTCTCAAACTTTGCATGAGTCTCTTTTTAAAGGGCAGCAGCAGCGCGTCGCTTCTGGTACGTCAAGAGAATGCGCCATGCTGCCTCCTTCGTCCCCCAACTGTTCGTGAGTCTAAACCGCCTGGCAACCCTCTGGAGTCCACGACGTGCGATAGCGCGTGCACACTGGGGTCGACTAAGCTGGCGTCTCAGCCGCGGGCCTCCTCGCGAGTTAGTTCCGCCCACCGCGGCACTTATAAACACTATCTCGGTGTCAATCACTAGGGCTGCGGCCAATCGAGTGGCAGGGGTGCCCCTTGTTGTTCTTAAGAGGTATTGATTTTCACACATGATGGAGCTCGCGGGAGATGCCTATTGATTTATCTATTTATGCCTTTATCATTTTAAACAGCTTTTGTTTTTTTTTCCCAAGCACGTTTTAAGGCATGTATATTTTAATGTCTTATCTCTTAAACCGATTACATTTCTAACAAATGGGCGGCAAAATACATTCTTCATACTGAGCATTGGGTACATTGATAGGGGAATTCTACAAACAATCGCAACATTTTTGTATCGTTTTTTAAATTGTTGAAAGGAAGCAATGTAAGGTGACGAGGGCGTGTGCTGCGCGTGGTACTGATTTGTAGCGAGCTCGGTTTATTTATTGGAAATACTAGATTCACCCCGGCAGCGCGTGCCAGGGTGCCCGCAGAAAGACGCGTCCTTTTTAATGACGATCGGTGGCAGGGTGAGGGTGCTGGACTGGCGGGCGGGCGCTCGGAATCGGGGATTGCGGGCTGCCGAGCGATGAAAGGCTGGCGCATCTTACAGTTGGGCACCTATGTGCTGTTTATTCTTGTCTCTATTGTCGCCCTCTTCACCCCCTCCCCAGCATCTGAAAACGCTGCCCCTTTCCCACGCGATGGCGCAGAGGCTCCATTGACAGGACAATAACCCGGTGGCGGTGAGTGCCTTTCCAAAAGTTCAGTGCACAGTGTTGTAGCAAGCTGGAGCCAGGATGCGGGAGATGTGCCTTTGTGTGCGTGTAGATGTGTGCGTGGATGCTCGGGGCTAGAGGGCGGACCCGATTGTATCCCTCTATCCAAGTTTCACTTTGTACGCCCTAGCCTCGCTCTTGTTCTGCTCTCCATGGCTTCTTGTCCTCGGATCGCGGATGCTACCCTTTGGCTATCTGACAGAGAAAGCGGCGGCACTAGCGAATGTTAGCCTCCTTTGCCTGCGGAGGGAGGATGCGTGCTGGGCGGCTCTCTCACAAGACCCTCCCCTGGAGGAGTCGGCGTGTTAGTATGGATCAATTTGCGTGGCTTCCACCGACCGGGCTCACCGGCTGTGTATTATTATTATATATTTTTTTTTGATCAAGCGTATAATTGAAACGCGACTCAGTCGTAAGATGATAATGGCAGGGGCGGATGGGTTCCCGAACTACGTCATGCGCCGCTCCGACCAGGGACTGTCTGTTGTTAGTGATAATGCAAAAAGAAATCATTGTAAGACACGATAAACGTCAGTGTTAACTCAAATGCCTTTCTTCACGAATACAGGTGTGAAAATGATCTATCTTATCAACACATGCGAAATGTAATTCTTTTATTTGGTGGCACAATACTGTTTTGATATTGTCATTGTTACACTAGTGCTATACCAGTACTGCAAAATGGTCTAAAACGGTGCAGTAAAGCTGCGACAATTAAATTAAATATATATGTATGTATGTATATTTGGTGAACCAAAATGTCGTTTTCATCAGATAGTATTCTTCAGGTATAGGCGTTATTTATAATGGCACCCACACTGGTTCACTCAGTAATGGTACATGAAAAATGAAAAGGGAGTTTGTAATCATACAATATACTCACCAAACCAAAGTTTAAATAGAAATGTAACAAACGGCCATGCATGCAAATGTATAAAATACTTCAGAAGAATTGTGACATTTGTGAGTCCCAGTAAAAGAGCCATCAGTCAGTCAAATGAAAATCAGATACAAATGTCAAGAAAATAACAGTTTTATTCTTTTATACAGTATGTGTCCTGAAGAATTTGGCATTTTGTGTGGAAAATGAAGTGTCAGTCTTGTGCTTCCTTGATACTTTGAAACATATCTGAAGATAGAAGATGTAATGACTAACAGAGAACTGGCTACACAAGGTGGTTTGCTGCTAAGTGACAGGTATGCTTTCCAGCTCTCTGCATTCCTCTTGTTTTGACATGCTGCTTGCCTCACCTTCTCTCATGTCACTGTGATGGTTACTAACATTACTTAACAGTGACATGATAAAAAGATTAGGCTGATTAAAGAAGAGCATTTCCTTCAGGGCTTCACAATCATTTTGCTCCTATTGATGATAATGAATCTGATTTGACTGCACTGACACATGGAGTCCCCCAGGGTACAGCCCTTGGGCTTATTTTATCTTACTTTTATACATTTGTACTGGGCCAAATTGTACAAGATAACAAGATTTTCTATTGTTGTTATGCAGATGACATTTGGATTTCTACTTATCTCTTTAATCAAAATATATAAATAGCACTTTACTGGGCAGTGTGGTTCCTCATGAAAACATTGCTTGGCAAAGAACTGCTTCATTATGGGATGTGCTCTTTGTATATGAAATGGGCTCTGAAAAGGCTCCTAATATGAGAATAAAACAGAAATCTTTAATTTGTCTTTTATTTGCAATAGGCTACCTAGCAGGATAGTAACAATTAAGAAATCCTGAACTTAGAATGTATTATTGTACACAACAAGAATCTTTTAAAATCTGGAAGCCACTGGTATTTCACAAATCTTCATCATCATCTATTCATGGTTATTTCTGGAATCTGTTAATGATCTAAATTAATAAAGGTTCTTCAAGAACCTTCTTGTGCATTGTTCGTTTTGGAACAAAAAATAGTTTCCCTTGGCATTGCTTTAAAGAACCACTCTGGCACCTTTACTTGTGTGTGGCTGCAACAAATTTCTTTCAGCTATACAAAACAGAAAAGATGCTGTCTGGCATCAAAGGAAGAACGTGTACAGTTCTTGTCTTGTCTCTACAACTGTCAAAACTAAGATCAAAGTGAGAAATCTTGGCAGTTTAATATATTCAGATTAGCTTTAGTAGCCATATATAAGTAGTTACTAAATCAGTATTTTTATTATTGTAAAAATGTAAAAAACCAAGGGTTTTTAAATCAGAGCAACACCTGGAGAGACTGATCCAAGCCTTTATTTCCAGCAATGCTAGCTTCTCTGACCTTCCCGAGAAGACCATTAGACAGCTGCAACTTATTCAGAATGCTGCTGCTAGTACCAGGCAAACTATTTATTCTTTGGCTCTCAGTTAGCTACAAATAGATTTTAAGGTACAGTTTCTTTATATAAATTACTAAAACACTCAGGGCCACAATATATTTCTGACATGCTGAATGAGTACAAGTGTACGAAGTCTCCCAAGTCTTCAGCTAATACAGTATAAGTTCACAGCTGGTATCAAAGACCTCAAATGTGATCTAGCTATGGCTATTTTGAAATCCAGACTGAAATATTTTTGTTCCATAGTGCTTTTGCTTTATCTTTTGATTGTTTTTATCAACAACTCTGCAAAACACTTTTAAATGCCTTTCTGTAAGATATGCACTACATAAATAAATTTGCCTTGCCTATTGCTCCTACTTGACAGATTTAGTAAGCTGGATTCAGGTGTGCAGCTTGCAGCCTGTGTGGAGTCAGTATCTTCTGTCCATTCCTCCAGTGACTTTTCTGTAGAAAATCTACTTTTCTTTCAGCATCCCTAAAAATGTGCAGGTTAGTTTAACAGGCTACTGTGCAAGCTTAAATGTGGTTGTGTGTGTACGCGGGGATATGCCTACACCTACACTCCCAAAAACAATGACTTGGATTATGCAAGTACTGTATGAGAATGCTTGGTTATAATATGATCTTTCATATGTGCCTCTAAAGTTTTGGAATTTCTGTCTGATTGTGCTTTTGGTCCTGTTGCCTATAATGTTTTAAATAGGTTGATGTGTACAGTGTGACAATCAAGTTGTGACATTATTTTCTTCAAAAACATTTAATATATTTCAAATTTGTATATCAGTATTAAAAACTGTTGAGGCTGAAACCAATTTATTCAATAAAAGTCTGACTAGGGCAAGTTTTAGACACAGGAAGCTTTTACTGTCACAAAATGAGTATCGGTTTATTATAAACTATTGCTGCTAGCTCATAAATTAATTTTTTTAATAATTTGTTTAGGAAAAGATCTGAGGAGCACACAATTGTTTTCATTATAAAAACCAGTGGTAGAACTTTCTACTCTTTTATCATGTTATAATTGTTAAGGTGCATGCAAGGAGTAGCACTGGTTGATCCCATAAGCTTACATCTTGAATCATTTTTTTCAATCTGTAATCTTAAAATAAAATCCACTAATGAATGTTCAGATTTCGTATTTCTCATGTTAGCAACTCTAAATAGTTTACAAAGGTTATATCTCTTTACATCTACTGTTTTAATACTGTTCTGAGAAGGATGCAAAATAAGATTTTCATAATTTTTATCTCTTTCATTTCAGTCTGTTTTGTAACCCTATAATGTACCTGTTCTCCATCTACACAAGAGTGTGATGTTGATTAAACTTGATTAAATTCTATTTTGCTCTAAGTACCTGTGTTCTATAATAAAAACCTCACCTTGCTTTTCTGTGCTGCTACTGCAGGTAATACTTTAAGGCCACAGGTTTTCTAATTGCTACAGACATATACTTCTAACAATCTGCTGTTTCCACAACAGCTTTCTAATAAAGTGATACACAAAATAACTGGCAGCAAGTTTTTTAGATTAAAAAACTTTTTTTGAAAATAAAATTTTATATGTATTAAAAATAGGTGGGAAAATGGCAAGTCTTCCTCCATTATTACTCTTACTATCTAAGGGAGAATACCCTATTTGAAAACATGTAAATATACTGCCTTAAAAAAGATTATATATACACTGCATTTACTTTAGCTGTGTTGACTGGTTTCACTGGGGGAAATTTTCCTCTTCAGTTATAGTACCGTCAATTCATGGGATGTATTAGAAGTACCATGTAACTTTAACTGCACATTTATTTTTTTATGAAAGGGATTAATATTATTCATTCACTTAAGTTTCTTACTCTTGAATATACCATGCATAACTGCCCATGAGTAAAACAATTGCCGTATATCAATTTTGGCTTCTCTTACTGACTGACCTTGGCTTTTGTTTATGGCCATTGGAAAACACAATTTTACATAAAACTAGTTATTTTGAATTCAAACAGGTTATTAGCCTGAATAATAGGAATCTGGGGTATAAATATAATTACACCCTATAGCATATTCTGTAAAAAAAGCTAGCTTCAATTATATTTAAATGGAACACTTTGATCTGTAAACTTGTACCTTTACATAGTTTTGAAGGGTTTAGATCAAAAGCAATGTATAATGAACAATGGTTTACTTTAACTTAATGTATACAGCAATGATGTTTACAGGCTGCACCTGCAATGAATTGACAGTTTTAAGCATTGTATAGAATAAAGAAAACAGGCAAAAAGAAATACTATGGTGAACTATGTAAAATGTCGTAGTGCTTGAAGTGGAACCAAATTACTGGCACTTCTCTGTTTAGCCAGGGACTTGCTCCTCATCACCTTTCATTATTACTTTTACATGATATATTATTCAAGCAGGGGATGTGGAATGTCAGAGTGCCATGCTACACTCACATTCGATTGAGGAGCAGGGATACAATAATATTCAATCGGAGAGTGGTGGTTGGAACGGGTTAGGGGGTACTCAAAAGTAAAATAAACATTAGTAGAAATTAAAAAGAAGTTCTGGTAACAGCCCACTAAAAAGCACTGCAATGTTCACCTACTCAGCGTTCTGTTCCTTGGGGGCTGAGCTGAGCAAGTGTTTAAACTAATCAAAGCTCCTGGCTTGCATTGTACACAGAACTTGAAGTGGGCCTAGTACTATATGGTGTACTGGCACTTCACTGTTTCTGCTTTGTGAATCACAGTGTAGTGGCACATTGGAGACACTCCAGTTCTCCTCAACATTGCACGTATTTTACCATCAAGGGTGCCTATCCATTATTTAAAGTACTGTATATGTATATAAGCACATGCATCAATCTAATCTGACTTGAATTTGTATTTATTCTATACCACATTGTCAGGATTAAGAGGAAGGCAACAGAACAGGGAGTAATGCATGTGCCCAAGGAGGCAACTTGATAAGCAGATCATCTTTGAGCTTTACCAAACTTCCATCCTTCTGCTTTACTTTTGGTAGAGGCCTTCATTTGCATAAAGCAGCAGCTTTAAAGCAGCTTACTTTTCTTTCTTGGCATTCAGCAGAAACAAAAGACATGGTCCATAAGAATAGCACATGCACCACAACATTATTTCCAATAAAGTTTTCTTTTTCCTATAATATCACCAAATTTCAATCAAATCTCTCAAAAGTATTTTTGGTATTTTTGGGGGTTTTAGTTTTTTCTGTGGCAGAGGGGTTTTTTGCCAATAAATTTTGGTACATTGAAATGTCCTTTCTTAGAGGGTACCTGCTGAACTAGATGTACCATCCTGCCAAATTTTTAACTGGAAATAGTATTTTTTCTTGATGAGTGTGAGAGCCAATGTTGCGGTTTATACACATATAATTTAAGTTTGTTTCAGTTCAGGAAAATCACCACATAATCTGCAAAATCTCCAAAGGTTCCTCTTATCAGTCATCTTAATAATTGCTCCTAATGGAAGTTCTAATGTTTTGACATTGAAATCTTAATATAGCTATAGCTTGGAAATAATTTTTTTTAAATAATTTGTTGAAATGAATAATGTGCCTAGTTAAACTACGTAGTGAGTCTGCTTACTATGGTAAAATAACAAGCCTAAAGAAAAACCTCTCATATAACAGCATAAGACTATTACAAAGACAATGTTTTACTTTTACGGGTGTAAGCTAACATAGAGTACATCTCACTTACTGATGTTATTTTTAGGATAGCCTAGAGTAATATGTGTGATGGTTTCACTTAGTTAACATTTTCTTTTACGTAGCCAGGTCAGGTTGTGGAGCATGCACTGGTACAGCACGTTGCCGCCCCCACCCCCCAAGCAGACACACAGTCAGGTTCCACCCCCCAGAAATGACCCTCTATCTGCTGCAGCCAGGTGTTATGTGGGAGTTCCCTTGTCCTGGTCCAGCCATTTGGGTCCTCAACAATGAAGATCCAGTGAACCGGATCACCCTCAAGGAATCACGCCACATGGCTGTAGTGCCATAGCTGACACTCCCTCACAATGCAGGTTGTGTGCCTCATTGGGGACTCCATGAGCAACTGCTCATTCGACACAAAGTCAAAACAGTGGTACCCAGGATGCTCTGAAGAGACAAAGTACCAAAGGAATCCAGCCTTCATCTCAGGTCACTGGATAGCATCCATGTCTTGCAACCATATAGGAAGACAGGAAGCATCAGGACCTTCATCCTTTTGCAAAGACCCCTTTCAAGAGACCTCATTACCCCCCATGCTCTCCCAATCCGTCTACTGACTTCATAGGAAGAGTCACCAGAGACATGAATGTCACTGCCGAGGTAAGTAAACCTCTCAACGAGGTCGACACTCTCTTTGCAGACAGACACACTGCTGATGGCTGTGCCCAAGAGGTCATTAAAGGCCTGGATCTTGGTTTTTATCAGGACACTCATAAGCCCAGACACTCAGACTCCACACTCAGTCTCTCGAAAACACCGCTCAGAGCATCTAGTGATTTCACAAAGATCACAGCATCGTCAGGAAAGTCAAGATCAGTGAATCTTTCTTCACCAACAGATTCCCCACAGTGACTGGACCCCCACGACCTTGCCCAACACCCAGACCATGCAAGCAATGAACACAGTAGGATCAGAACACACTACTGACGAACCCCAGAATCAACTGGGAAAAAATGTAGCATCCAATTAATATTGTAATGACATAACACATCAGATGTAATATATCCTCTCAACACTTGCTATTTACTGCATGGAAATGGAGTACCTGTTGCCTTAGGTATTTCACCTCAGTCCATGTCTATTACCACTTTAACCTGCTGCTCTAATATGATCTCTCCCATTCTTACCTGGGTTTGCCTCACTTCTTTATTTTTTGTATATATTTTTGCTATCAAGTTACTTTTGTACTTACTGAATATAATTGCTTGGACTTAGTTTTTGCACATTCACTTCATGTTCTATATTGTTATGCTGCGGGGCTCAATGAATTAAAGAAGTAATTACCTAGGTAAAATATTTAATGATGTAACAATACAGACATAAACTGTAAAATTTCTTGTTTGTCCTTGTTAGTTTGCTTTGAATATGTACACTTGTTTGTTGTACAGTAAGTTTTTTTGCTTTCAAGTTAGTTGTATGCAAAATTTTACATGTCATTTACAGATCACAATTTGGCCTCTTTTAGATGTTCTCATAAAATAGTTTAAACAATGTTTTAAGTACATCGACAAAGGTTTCTTATTAAAATCTTGTACAGTATATAAAATAAACAGTAGTTTCACAAAGTACACATTCTGCAAACTTTATTAGAAATTTGCCATTTTTGAACATTAGTCTTCACTGAATAATCCAGAATGACAAAGAGAAAACATGTTTTCAGACAGGTTGACAAATTTACTAAAAAATAAATCAAAAACTGAAATCTATCATTAATATAAGTACTCAGAGTTTTTGCTGTTGTACTTCATAATGTGGTCCAATGAATTGTGTTTGCTTCAGTCATCCCTGAGATGTGTCAAAAACTTGACTGGAGTCCATTTGTGTCAAACTGAATTGATTAAACACTGTTTAGAAAAGCACACTTGTATATGAGGTCCACAATTCACACTACGTTTTAGGACAAAAAGCAATACATGAAGTCCAAGGAACTGTCTGTAGACCTCTTTGATCAAACTGAGGTGATGCATAAATTATAGATGCATAGAACCATTTCTAAAACTTTAAATGTTCCCAGGAACACAGTGACCTCAATAATTGTGAAATGAAAGAAGTTTGGAATTACCAGGACTCTTCCTAGAGTTCAGCCAAACTGAGTAAGTGGACAAGAAGACCCTTGGTCAGGGTGGTGACCAAGAACTTAATGGTCACTCTAACAAAGCTTCAGAAGTCCTGTGCTGAGATGGGAGAACCTGTTGGAAGAATGACTATTTCAGCAACACTACATCAATTAGATGTTTATGGTACAGAAGCTCGATGGAGAGCATGTGGAGAATGATACTTGGGTCTGATGAGACAAAAACTGAACGTTTTGGGCAGAACTCCAGCCACTATGTCTGACAAAGACCAGGCACAGCTCAGTACCTGACTAATACCATTCCTATGGTAAAGCTCAGTACCTGTCTAATACTATTCCTATGGTGAAGCATGGTGTTAGAAGTATCAGAAGTCCTCGAGGAAAACAAAAAAAAAAAAAACTTGCTCCAAAGTGCATGCAACCTCAGATTAAGAAGACCGTTTATCTTGCAGCATGACCATGACCTGAAGTGAACAACTAAGACAATGCTAGAGTGGCTTTGCAACAAATCTCCAAGTGTCCTTGAATGGCCCAGCCAAAGCCCAGACTTTGTGTGGAGAGCTCTGGAGATGGCAGTTTACAGATGCTTTACATCTATTCTAATGGGGCTTAAGAGGATCTGCCAGGAAGAATGGGATCAACTGCTCAAATGCATGTGTAAAGAAAAATCAAAGTTGGAACTGCTGGCAATGGGGCTTCTACAAAGTAATGAATTAAGGGTTTACATGTTTATAAAAATGAGATATTTCATTTTTTTGATTTTTAACAGATTTGCAAACCTTTCATAAGACATATTTTCAGTTTGCCATCATGGTTTATTGGGTGTATATAGCTAATAGGCGAAAATACCAAAATTATACATTTTAAATTAAATGTACAACACAGTAAAGTGTGTAGACACTGAAGGGGTCTCAATACTTTCTGAACACACTGTTAGTGCAAAACAGTCCTAAAAAATAATTCTCTAATTTAGCAGCACCTAAATTTACCAGAATCCTTAACAAAAAATGTACTTACACAATACCAGAATCCTTTGCGCTACTTTGTAATACCGTGCACAAAATATTCAGAATAATATTCTGCCTCCAGTGTGTATGCAGAACAGCAGGGAGTGCAAGGGAATAGGGATTTAGCAGCAAAATGGCTGTATAAGATCAATATTCTCATGTGTACAGAGTTTTTGAAAAACATCCTCCCAAGGTACCATTTTGTTTTTATTATGGGCTCCGCACTTGTTTGACTTTTGTGATGCAGGGTTGCCAGAATGTTGCTAGGCAGGGGACTGTGTGTGTGATGTGTGACGACATTTCTACATACAATGGTATACAGTTTAGCATTGTACAGTTCCTAATTGTTCAAGTTTATGGATAAATCAAAAAGTAAAAGATACCTTCAGTTACAAAATCTTTTCTGTTCTTCATCTTTTATTGACATTGTCCTTTTTGGTTTTGGAAATATTCTCTTTATTGATTCTGTGCCTATGTTTCTCAATCTCCAGTTCTATCTCCCAGTCATGAATTTGGCTTGTCATTACTATCATGATCCATCTATTGATTACATTTTACTTTAGACTGCTGCCACACTGTACAGTCAGTACATCTGAGGGTGTGGCAGAGGATGTGGTATGGAGACAGACTACAAAGGACTTCCTTTATGTGCTCTTTTCACCTCTTTCTGATAACCCTGTCAAGATAATAATAATTGGATTAATTAATAATAATAATTATTAATTAATAATTGGATAACAGGATTGTGGGTTTAACTTGCTGAAATTCTGTACCTTGGCTCACTGCACATTTGTTACCAAATCAAAGTTGTCAGTGTCATTTGAGAAATATCAGTTATACAACATCAATGTCAGCTCCTAAAGAAGACAGCAGTCTGTTCCTAAGTGTTTGGTTTATGATCTTATGTAATGAAAGACTTCATTGTGTAGAAAAAATGCAGGCAATCTTATCAATGTCTCATAGACGGTGTACCATTTCATTGGGATAATGAATATTAGATCGTTTAATTGATCCTTTTTGCATAGGGTTACAAGACATAATGTAACAATTATGAAAAAGTATCTATAAATAATTCTACTGGTGGCCATTTGAAAAATCTGTTATAAATACTTATGAGTTCACCAGTCAAAAGTAGGAAACATAAACTTGTTCTTGAACTGAATATCTGAAATGGGGTCTCCATTGTATTATTGAAATCTTAAGAATAAGGAAAAATGTGGCAAACACATCAAAGTAATTTGCATTACCACTACAGTATAAAAGTCAGTAAATTTACTGTTGATCAAGAAATAACCATATCTGAAAAGTGTTTGCTTACATTGCACAATATGAAATATGTTATATAACAAAAATAACATTACTTTTACATCCATTTTTTTCATGTGTGGTTCCATGAGATATCTTATGTTAACAGTCTATATGGTTCATGTCTTCCACACAAGCCTTCTAAAGTAGTAAGAATATATTTTAATTCAATAGATTTCTGAAATATCACCAAATTAATTTTAAAAGATATTAGGAACAAAGCTATTAATAAAATAAGAATGTAGAACAATCAAAATTGCAATGTGACATTTTGTTGGCCATGATGGTAGATTCTTCTGGAATCAGCTCAAGTTTCCCTCCAATTAAGCTGGAAATATGGTTTTCAGTCAGTCATTAAGTGTCTACAAACAGAACTCAGAAATGCTGAAACATGACAATAAATATGAATTTGAAGGAGCATAATATAAAAAAGCAACAGGAAAATTAGTACTGCTCTCATTTTTATACTCTTTGCATTTCTGTTTTGTTAAAAAAAATATATCCTTTCTTTTTTTATTTTCCTATTAGCACCAAACAGGTTGCCTCTCTGCTTTGATCATGTTGATGGGCCAGGAATCAGCAGACCTGGATCAGGAGGATTCCCAATTTTCAGCGTTACCTTAAAAGACCACAGCATTTCTCCAATGCGGCCTTTGAAGCAGCTCAGCCACTGTTCACTCAGTGGGGCCCAGGTCCTGATAAAGTAAGCTTTTGTTGCATCTACTGTATAAGGAGAAGTTGTTTTCAATATCTTTTTTTTTTAAGTTATGGTGCCCATCTATTTCTGATCATTTCACCTGCTGTTAATTTTAGTATTAATCCAATAATCAACCATACAAACTTGATGAACTTTATAGTCTACTACTGTTTGTTAAAATTGCTGATCATTTATATTGTGAGCACAGAAAGTTTGACTACGAGTGAAGCAGTGCCTAAAGAAAGGCGACTGGCAGCTCTCAAACCTGCTATCTTGTGGCCTACTAACCACTATTTCAGTCAGTAGATTACACTATTCTAAAATATTTGGTAATCTGAATTTTACTACGAATGGGGATTAAAGTTGTCTACATGAAGAGAGTGTCTAAGATGAAGGTCATGTAACCACATAACTTCTTAAGAAGTCACACAGAGGTTAAGACTTGGACTACTTTGATGTGCATCTAAAGAACAACATTGTGAAAACATAGAATTCCCTAATTGAAAACTGGGTTACATAAAGTTTGTTAAGGGTTTCACAGTGCTTATCAACCTGACATGTGTGTGGTTATATGTATAGATGTGTCCTATAAGGCACTAACACCCAAACCAGGTTTGGTTTTTTCCTTATGTGCAATGCTGCCAAAATTGTTATTGGCCTATCTGTCTCTGAACTGGATTAAGTTCATAATGAACAGATGCATAAGGTATGATACATTATACCTTTTGTTAAGCAGGGATTATTTTTCATTTTCCCCTCTGATAAATTTGCTTTTGTTCCATTTCAGCTGACATGGATGATGAAGATGGCACCTGCTTGCTTGATGTTTTATGGTGAGTGATGCTAATGCTTTCTCGTTAAAAAAAAATGTGCATGACAAAAAACAATGTAAAAGTGCGCAAACATCAACAACTTTATAAAAACCTTTCCACTTATGTAGGTGGGTTTTGATGTGCCTCATTAGTCACACTATTTATACAAACTCATGATTCTGATTTACCAATCCTTTGTTCAGTCAGTTGCCTGGCTTCTTCAGAGTATCTTTGTGAAATTTTATCTTATGATGCTGTGTCCTGTCTTTGAGATTGCATCTATAAATCCGTATTTCAAGGACACTATTCTTCTATATCAAAGCCACTTCAGTAGTCTCTCTACATAACTACTTTATCCTGATCAATGCACAACAGAAGTACTGACCTGGTGCTACGTGATAACATTAGCACACTGTGGCTGTGCACAGAAAGGCTTCAAGGTACAGGAATAGACAACTATCTGCAGTTAGGAAGTCAAAAGTTAAGAGGCCATAATGAAGCATTTAATGATTTATGTTTTCTTTCATCTTCAATCAGTAAACTAAATTAAATGTATGTTGAAAGTGGGCTCTATTTTGTTCAAAGCAGCTAATTAATTATAATCATGTGTTCATTTCCTATAATATTACACAAATTTCTCAAACATGTTTAATACAATACCAGGTAGGGATGCCAAACTTTGTCCAAGTACCATCATGAGAAAGGCAGGAATAAGGCCTGGAGAGACCATCAGAACACCTTATGACCCATTTATTTACACACCCACACTCCCACTCATGCTCAAATGAAGGCCAATTTAGTGTTACCAGTTAGTCTAACATGGTTATCTTTGGGGATGTGGGTGGAAAACCAGAGTACCCAGAGGAAAACCCACACAGACACAGGTATAAACTCCACCATTTCAATGACTGCATGCACATTTTAAGCCCAGGATTCTGGCTCCATAAAGCAGCACCATTAATCACTGTACGCTTCTGCCACACAATTTTTATTCACAGCTGAACTTACAAATTCCCCTTGTACAGCTTCTAATTTATTGTGGAAGTTCTACAGGTTGAAAGACAGGAAAATGTGGTACATGCAATTCTTATGTAGGACCGAGGGTTCCAGATGGAAACAATAATCTATTAAACTCACGTTTGCCATTGCATCATGTAGTGTTTACCTTTTACATATCACCTCTGAATTTTAACTACTCAGTCTGTTTCAATGCCTTTATAAATTCCAAATCTGTCTGGCCTAGCTTCTGGTGAGGTATACTGATGTGGTACTAGGTGGTGTAGATTGTGCTTCTGGCCTGTCTTACCTGCAGCTGTTGTCCCTTCTCCTTATGGCAGGCTGTGGGACGGGATATTTGGTACATGGCAGAATTGTAATGCTTTTTTACAGGCCATAAAATCTCCTATTAATTTGCTGATTATTGAAACAACAACAAACAATATTTGTTGCTTCACATACCAATATCACAGATCAAACAGATACTTTGTGCATGAAACTATACATACAGATCTTCTAGCCCATCTCTTATTTGATCAAATAATCATCTTCAAAAGAGATTTGATGATGAGCATTGTCTAACTAATCTGTCTAACATAAGCCCACCTGTGAATTTTTATTTGTTTTCTGAAACTACAGCTATTTTTATTCAGTTTAACATTTATCCCCTCATCTGCAAAGCCTCAATATTATTTGATTTATTCCTTGGTTATTCCTAAAATTATGTTTATTAAAAACAATGATCTATATTTTAAATGAATCATTATCCACAGATTAAGCAAACATGAACACACCGCATGCTCATGTTCATTTGTGTTCAACGCACAAAATCAATACTCTTTCTGTTGTGAAGCTGACAGTGTGTGTTTATTTTAATCATCTACCCACGAAAAAAAACATCTTTGGTACTTCTTTCTAAGGTTTGTGTGCTGTTAGAATGTGCCTGTCCCCGCTATACTCTCCTAGTACTTAAGTCATTTAAATCTTAGATATGTTTACACTAGTTGTAAACTTGCCACTGATGTAACACACTTCTTAGTATTTAAGTGTCAAACAGAATATTAATTTTACCACTCACATAAAGACAGAATACTTTACGGTAAACATTGCACTAACTAATTTCTGTAGTTGTTTATTATGAAATAAAATATCCAGTATTACAACTGTTGTATACTTAAACATTCATGTTAAGGTACTCTTTAAATAATGGGCAGAATAGGATAAGAGAACATAGAGCTGCTACTTCATTTTCAGAGCTCCAGAATTAGTCTAAATCGCAGGTTGATCATACTGTTCTACAATACTGTTTATACTTTGCAACATGTACACAGCCATAACCACGAGGGCAAAATTATTTCTCTCAAGGCTCAATACCCACCGGTTAAACATGGACTAGCAGGCTGCCTGCTCTTTGAAATCTATGATTTATTTGATCATACTGTAATAGTCTAAACTGAAAATCCTGAATAACACCTCCTCTTTGACAAACTAGAAGCTAATTCACATTTCATGTTCTTAAATTGGATGAATTTCCTGGATTTTTAGTCAGAGGCAATGTGAAACCAGCAGAGTGCGCACACGGTCCGATAATTGTTTTGTTTACCTTCAGCAATACTAAATCGGATGAATCTCACCAGTGACTGTGGATGAACAGCGCTATATCTTACAACTTCATACTATTCCCTTTCAGAGCATACAGATGTATTGTCCCATGCCTGGGCAGTAGTGGAAGACATAATTTTGTAGAGTTTGTATGGGGGAAGTCAATACTCTAATGAACCTAATTGCACCTAGCGTACAGTACACAGCGTACACAGTACAGTAATTATAGCATTCAATTAAGAATTTATTGAACTGTTTTATTGTAGTTCACAATTTATTTCAAAACATTTGCTTAGATAAAAAATATATTTTATTATTATTATTCTGTTATAAGCAACAAATACAAACTGCTTACACTATCAATGAAATGTTTAAAAACTGCACAAACCTATAACCCCAAAAAACGGTACTGGTGTGGAATTATTTTTGTGTTATTATTATTATTATTATTATAACATCAAGGTAAGTTGAATGCCTTACCTGAATAATCAATTTTTAAGTTAATTTTTGAAAGAATTAATTGAGTCAGCTGATCTAATTAATTTATTTTAAGTATTAATTGTACTGCAAGCCTTTATTCCAAGGTGTTTAGGAAACAGTCAATAGAACTGTATAATACACCCAAGTATGTCTGTTTTTGACAGATACTTGACACAACACTACTCCAAGTCCAAATCCTACATATAAACACTGGAAACAAAGCATAGAATTGCCTGTTCATATAAAAGAATGCATTGAACTGTAAAAGAAAACCAGAGACGTCTTCAGTAAAAAACTGCCTCATGTAAGATCATGCGCACATCATTCAAAAGACATCCTGAAGAAGAAGCAGTGGCATCTGATAAGTGAGTGCAGTAGTGTTTAGACCTCATAAATAATACCCATCCATCCATCCACCCATTATCCAACCCGCTATATCCTAACTACAGGGTCACAGGGGCCTGCTGGAGCCAATCCCAGCCAACACAGGGCACAAGGCAGGAAACAAACCCTGGGCAGGGTGCCAGCCCACCGCAATAAATAACATTTGGGGTATTTTTATTTGTAATTAGAGTTGCATTTGGAATAATTAACAAATGTAATCATCAATTAGTCTCCAAACCAACATTTTTTTATTTTTAGGATGTCATCTTTACACAAACTGATTCTGGTTCTGTGCAATAGATGAATGTTGATGTTGTAGTGCAGCATTTTATTTTTTACCCTTTAAATAATGCATGGAACATTTGAAGATAGCAACCACTCTGTATTTTGTTAAAATATAGGTGACTTTTGTGTATCACACACTGGACTAACAGAGGACAGGGTATAGCCAAGTAAAACATACATTTTATATGAATAAAATAAGCCATATTTAGAATTGCACATAGATTCTAAGTAACACAGTGTAATTCTTTCACCTTCCACTATTATAAACTCAGAAGAAGAGAAGCAGTTAGTCCTCAGGTTAAGATAAAGAATAATGTTTTCTGTGATCCTTCAGATATCACATGAGGAAATTTAAATTCAAAATTATTTAAAATGCCTACATATACAGTGTATTGATTACTGACTGATCACTATCTACATAATGCAAACTAAATATCTAGGCTAAAAATTAGTGAATATATGTGCATGAATAAGTATGCTGTTCTACGCATACTGTATCACAGTATAAGAGGGGGTTTTGGAGGAGTGACCGCATCTCCTTGGGGTGTACTCAGCTCCCCTTTTCACAAAGCGAGCGGCAGAGACATGAAGTGGCTGGCACATAGCGCAGGCCCATAGCGAGCGAACCCCCAAGTTCCAATATATTGTAAATCTATACACAGCTAAATCCATGCAAGTAGACAGTTATATATGCACACAGATGCTACTACTGTCACTTCAAAAGGAACTATAGAGCCACAATATCTATTATGGCATTTGTTCACTTTTTTCACCAGTGAAAGTAACCCCTGTCCTAACCTACTAAAGCTCAGACCATCCTTTTGCTTGTAACTAGGAAGTTCATGTTATGTTGAGCAGGCTTACAGTCTCACATGGCCATCATGCAGCTCTGCCAGTGCCCTGGCATCTTACTCCCAATTTGGGCATGTCTTACTTAAATGAAGAATATCCAGGTTGACAGGCACAATTCATTGGGATAATGATGATATCTGATAGTGGAGACATTTCAGGAAGAGTGTAGATGACTTGCTTAGCTTTTAAACATTTGGAAATTAAAATCATTAAAAGTTGTTTTAACAGCATTTTCTTTAAAGTTATGTTTGTTTTGGATTGTGTACTTTTCCTAGCTGCTTCACCAAGTGGGCATGTTTACAAGCTGTCATGATTCAGTGAGTGTCCCTTTGTGAGGCATGTAACAGTGCACTTTACTCTCTCATTTAATTAGTTTCCATTGCTTCTGAGATGCATTCTGCCACAGCACTGCAATGAACATGATATTAGCAAAATCTTGTTGTTAGATCTCTACCTAATATTGTATGCATTAACGTAGGTTGATTGGTTTTCTGTAATTAAAATTCTAATTTTGAGGTAACTTAGTTTATTTCAGTTAAAGACGACAGATGGTTTGAGGTAGGATAGGCCTACTCATTAATCAGTGTTGCATGTTGATTAGCACAAGCTGGTAAGAATTTCATTGTACTCTGCGCATAAGAAATTTGGCAGATCGGAGGAGACCATTCAGCCCATCAAGCTCATTTGTTCATCTAAGAGCTCAGCTATCCCAGTATCAGTCAGATACTTCTTAAAGGTTCTGCTTCACCTCCATGGCTCAGTGGTTTATTCCAGATTCTCACAACACTTTTTGTAAATAAGTTATTTAATGCCTCAGTCTTTAATACTCTTCCCCTTAATTTGCATTGGTGTCCTCGAGTACATGATTCAGCATGAAACTGGATCTACTTTATCAGTTCCTTTGAGGATATTGAATACCTGTATGTTAATGTTTGTCGTAGCGAAACCAGTGTCTTATAAAAATAACACATGTATTTTATGTAACCTAAAGCAGCGGAAGATTGATATATTTAACAAGGAACAGCTATTGCTTGACCTACATTTCAATTCTTTTTATTATTTCTAATTGTCACTTATCTAATAAACTGAAATGTTAAAACAATCTCATTCTTTTATAATGAACTACAAAGATATTTGATCTGGAATGAATAACCTCTGACATCTGCTTTTTGTTTTAGTGACCCTCAAGCCTTGAATGATTTTCTTCATGGAGCAAATGAGGTATGCAGTTCATGTTTTACTATTCATGCTGTAAGTAGGAGGTTGTAGCTGCTGAGTGCCATTTTGCACATCATGCCTCAGTAGCATGTGAAAATGAGAACTCCTAATGACATATACTGTATTAACTGTCGCTGACAAAGATGAGCTTCCTTTACACATGTGACTTTTCTCCTTTTGCAATTCATTGCTGTGTAATCAGCTCTTCAAAAGCCTAGTTTGAAGCCACAAAGCAAAGACATTGGGCACTGACACTTTTATATTCTGGTTTGATAAGCTATGAATGTACATACCTGATATACTTTTGTTTTCCTTAACAGCTGGAGACGGACGGCATACTTATTAACTCATCGGATGCTGAAACCACCCTATTTACAGCTCCTGCAGTGAGTATCATTTGTTTAACTTTTCTCACAAACAGAACTTTTGTCATCTTTGTTTTGTTTGAAATACACCACACCTGTTGGAACTGCAGAAGTCAGCCCTGATATTACTTTGGGAAAGTCAGTGAAGATGCTTATGCTGTGTCTATATGACTAAGGATCTCTGTAACAAAAATAAAGCTTTGCATAATATGCTGTTCACCTTGAAAGGTGTTAAATAAAATACAGGCGGTCTACAAATTTCACTACTGCACTGCACAGAGGATTTGTAATAAGGAAAGAAAGTATTGACATTTGCTTCAGTTCTGATGAGACTGATGCTGAAATTTGGCTTACATTGTTTGTAGAGAATATTGTTTGCGGTACTTTTATTTCAATCCAAGACACTTATTTTAATTTTGCAGTAGGGTTAGAGCTGTATAAATTTTTAAATGGCACATAGGCAAACCCATAAATAAACTGGTGACCAAATGTATGTGTTTTGTTCATTGTTAACTATTTCCAATGTATAAAAAATGTATACATTTACTGTAAAATACATGTAACATTTTACACAAAGGAAGTAGAAATATTAGATGTGGTTACACAAGGTAAAAAAAAAAGGTATTTTTCTTCATTCGTCTTTATCCTGGTAGCAGTCAGTGGCAACATGTAGCATGTTGGTAGGATGAGCAAATAAGAATTTCACTGTAGTATATACACATGACAATACTACTGCATATTCTAAAAAAATGCTTTAAGCAACTGAATGAAAATAACACCAGTACAGCACCTCTCTCCTTCGGTTTCTGACCTCTCCTTTTCTCTGCTTCAGAGGCTTTACTTAAATTGCTTAAAAGACTCCAAACAACCCAGCAGGTCAATAGTTATGCAAATAAGCAACACAATACATTTAGATTAAAATTAAGTGCTTGATGACAATACTGATACACTTATGATTTAGAGACAGGTTATTTGTTTCTCGGCCTTTAACTGTGACAAGTACATTACCGTGTTTTTCTATGATCAATAAATGCATTGATCTAATACACGAATATAGTTGTCCATGTGTTGCATTTGGTGCAACTCAAAATACACATTCAAAGATTTAAAAAAATTACAACAATATCAATGACATCAAAAATATCAGCAGTGGCAAACTCTCTATTTTGGTCATTTATGGCTATCATTTATTCCTAAAAAAAACAACTCTTTTTTATTTTATGATTAAGAAATTCAATCACTACTAATAACTAACTTTTACTTAATACAAACTCACAGGCTATTTTTAAAATGGTATGTTTATTTTGTATTATACTTTAAAAAAACACAGGCAAGATAATAACACAGTAGCAAGTATGTGTTTGTTAATTAATGTGAGTTTAAAAAAAGAGAACCTTTGTCAAGACTACAGGAAAAGAACAAGAGGGTAAAAATCATGGTCTGTGAAGGGGAGTCCTAACATTTTCTCATGCTTCTCTCGAGGAGCTTGGAAAAATAAAGGCTGAAATCCACTGCTCTAAGCCATTTATTAAAGATATTTGTTCATGTGTATGCTTCATTACCGAATGCACATCTGTCTTTCTTTTTAAAATAATATCAACAAATGTGCTAATGGAGAGCTATTTTGCAGGATATCAACTGTTCTGATAATATTTCAAATGCAGCAGTAAATTCTTAATTAGTCTTATCTTCAGTTGTGGCTAAAGCTACACCCATATCCCCAAGGTAATGAATCTATAGTGATTCATTCGTGAAAACTGTTTGGGAAGAGAAGCCTGCAAAAAACAAATTAAGAACACACAAAACCTTATTGAAAGTACATGATAATTACTATGGCTGATACAGGCTGCTGTGGGCTGGCGCCCTGCCCAGGGTTTGTTTCCTGCCGTGCGCCCTGTGTTGGCTGGGATTGGCTCCGGCAGACCCCCGTGACCCTGTGTTAGGATATAGCGGGTTGGATAATGGATGGATGGATGTCTGATGCAGGTGCTTCTAATTGGTTTACAAGGGCTGAGAAGACTAAACCGTTTATATCAGTAAATATTGTAAATTTTAAATGGAAATATGAGTGTTCTGTCAAAAATGTCACTATGTTAAACTGTTGGTACAGAACACAAAGCAAATTGATTTTACTAATTCTCGGACTTTTCCGCTTTCATTCCAATAAAATTGCATTCTGCTGAGTGGCTTCTCATCCCTATTACTTTATGTGTTTCAGAGCCCTGTGTCCATACTTACAGATGACCCTCCTGTGGAAAATCACCAGCCCACCAACTGTGTTGACCTCTCTTTCCTGGAGGAAGCACTTCTGGCCTCACCTCCACAGGATTCAAGCGAAGATGATGCCTGCATGGAGAAGGCCTGTGAGGAACAGGAGGACAAGCAGGAGAAAGAGGCATGTGATATCCTGCAGCAGAGTCTGCAAGAGGCTGACATTACGGAGCAGACTATGGCAGAAGAGGCAGGATTAGCAGCTGGGGCCGTTGACTCTCAGCCAGCAGATATTTTACCACTGTATGTGACCTCAGACAGTCAACATGCAGACCTGGGTACTCTACTACAGCCTCCTTCACATGCCTTACCGAAAGCACTGACTGTGCATCCAATGGTTTCAGGCCTTGGTGGGGTTCAATTGACAGGCCTGCAAAATGTACCTAAGGACACGCAAGCTGCAGTAGAGCCTCCTCAGCCTTCCTTGATGGCAGTTGGGCCAGGCTGTCCTTCTTTAATTGGAAAGCCAACACCGCCACAGCTCATGAGTCTCTTGCCAGGAACAGTGTTCCCTGCCCCAACCTCAGAGCAGCCGCTTGCTCTGAATCCTGCCCATGGTTCTAGTGTTCTGATCCAGAAGACTGTACCAAATGTTAGTGGCAGCTCCTTGTTTAGCAGTAGCCCAATAGCCCATGCCATTAGAGCAAACATGGGGTCAAGTCTTCTTGTCCCACGGGCTCCTCTGCCCATTCAGCCCAAGTTGCCTGTGAGCATTCAGCCCAGGTTGGTTCAAATTAGTCCTAAACCCATCAGCACCACAGTGAGCCCAAACCAGCAGCACAGGCATCCAGCAGGTGTGACGTTTGTTTCAGGAAATCCTCATCAGAACTTCCTGCTCTCAGCTGCTCATAATAACGTTGTTAAACAACAGTCTTCTCAGGGTCTTGCCAAACCCGTCAGCCTGCAGCTCCTAAACCAGACAAGCAGCATTGTTATCCAGCCTCAAGGCATTTTCCCAACACCAAACCAATTTATTCTTCCTGGGCATCTTGCCACGACTTCTTCACCTTCCATCTCTCAAGCACCTCCTGCTCGACCTTTCCTGCCTAACCAAAGCTCTAGTACTCAACCACTTCCAGTGGTAAGACATAGCACCTCTGGTCCGCTGGTGGATACTACCCAGCTTTTAGCTACACCCTCTGGTCAGCTGAATTTCGGTCAAGTTTTCACAACACCAAATGGACAATTTGCTGTTAGGCAGGGTGCAATCCTTTCTGGACCCTTCCAGTTTCAGACTAGTGCTCCTACGATCTTTCAAATGCCTACACAGCTGACCAGTAGCTTCTCTACTCAGTCATCTGGGCCACAAAATGGTAATACAGTACAGCCAACCCAGACCCTTCTGCCTGGAACAACTTCACTTGGTAACCAGATAACTGTACTTAATAGCTCTGGAGTTTTAGGCCCCACACTCAGCATACAGCCTGGCCCAGGAGCATCCATTCCAGACTTGGCCTCTGTTTCTATCATGAATGGTCAACCTGTAGTTCATGGTATTCAGTCAATGACATTCCCTGCTCAAAACCAGCCCTCAGCTCCACTGTTACCATCTGAAGGGTCTACAGGTTTTCAGCCATTAGCAACTGGGTGCCCAGCAAAAAGCAGCCAACCTGACTGTGATGGAAATGACTTACTTGAACAACAACAGGTAAGCTGCTCCACCCTCAGTCATATTTTGAAAATTTAATACGCAGTAGTTCTAAATGTTATTAACAAGTTGAATTCTTCCTAACATTAACAGAGCTCATAATTTCCCTTCACTTTAAAATGTTATTTTTCTGTGATGTTCTGTAGGGTTTAACGATGTAGAAATAATCTAATTGAATGTTTGGTAATTGAAGTCAGTATTTAAAAGTGGGTATTTGCAAAGATGTCAGTTGGCACTGAAATTAACATGAATTTAAATTCTGAGAGATGTTCTAAGTTTTTTTTGGACTCTTTGGAGTACCAGTTACCCAATACATATTATTTCAGGAAGATTCTGGTCGAAACCTATTAAAATATAAGGAATACTACTTAGTATCAGGTAAATTATCCACATTAAACTACCTCCAGGATTAATGTACATTTTAATGAAAAAAATAACCCCCACAATTTAGACTGTTGGTGGAGTCAGTCATTCAAAGGTGGACGTCACTCATACAGGGCCTTAGGGATGTATGTAGTATTTAGTATTCAGTACAAATACCTGTGAAATTTCACGATACTTGATATTTATTCGATACCACTGCAAAAACAGAAATCTAATTTAGTGGCTTTTTACCAAAAGTACCTCCATTATCCAATTTCAAGATTGCAAGATAATTCACAATATTTTCACATTGTAACAACATGATTTTAAAATCTGGTTTGTCAGAGAATCCCACTGTTAGGTTTCTAGCATTTGATATTGTAAGATTTATATTTGTAACATTAGCTAGTTAAAAATATTTACTGGTAAAATGTAATGGCTAGGTCAATGTTATTCAAATGTCAAATATCAGAAACTATTGGTGCTTTAATTTTTCAAATGTCTCCTTCCATTTTATATTTGTCTTAACTTTAGGATTTTTTGTGTGAAATCCATCTTGTCAGTTTCACGTTATTTTATTATTTCAGAAGTCCTGTAAAATAAGCTTTTTCATGCAGTTTTCATACTATCTTATATGAGTGATCAGAGTTTTTCATTGCTAATCCTGTGGAAAGATCCAGAAGTAGAAAAGTAGAAGTAGAAAATTAACTGGACTGACATTAACTGTAATCAATTATTCCTAACTGAGGGAGTAGAAATGAAAACTATTGATAATACCTACAAAAAAAAAGGTTGGAGTTAGTGTTGCTGATGTTTTTGCTTTACCACGTGTCTCTTTTTAGTCACAAACTGACAGTCCTGCAGCCCACCAGACTTCAAACCAAATCCAACACCCAGCAGCCTTGCCTAATGTTCAGCTCCTTAGCCCAACACTTCTCCAAGGCCAGGCACCAGATTCCCCGATTCGGTTACAGAAGCAGCTGAAATATGAGGGCAAGCTACTTCCAGAGCCGACTGATCATGACCTCCTGATCGAAGTTAATAGTGGGGCAGATTGCAAGCAAAACATTGCACAGAAGGTATGGCAATGAAGGTTGTAAAGGAAACATTACTTAGTAAGTAGTTGTGATCTCTCGATTTACAAGCCAGTGTGGAGATGATTAGGAGAGGATTTTACTGTATATGAGTAAAACAATTTTCTGAGTTACTTGGAATTCATTCATTGTGATATAATTTTTAAAACCAGCAAAAATTATTTTAAAAAAATCAGTGTGAACTCTAGAGAAGACTGTGGTAACATCCTAAAAATTGAGCAAGAGCAGCACTTACCAGCCTTTGTATGATTTAATAATAAACATAATATTAACAATAATCAGTTATAGTAATTTTGAGTTGTGTTCCTAGTGATAAAAGAGCCAGAACTTTCACTCTCAAGGCTGTAAATACATTTCCTACCATTAATTTCCTTGTGTGACCCTGATTAATTGTCTTAAGCTACAAGGGAATAATTTATAAAAGCCTAAAACTACACGATAATTGTAATTAAGCCTTGTAATTAATTGTATTAAGCCTTGGTTTGTAATCTCTCTATCTATACTAATAAAAGGCAAAGCCCTCACTGACTGACTCACTCACTCATCACTAATTCTCCAACTTCCCGTGTAGGTAGAAGGCTGAAATTTGGCAGGCTTATTCCTTACAGCTTACTTACAAGTTAAGCAGGTTTCATTTCGGAATTCTACATGTAACGGTCATAATGGTCGACAACATCCGCCATGTTGAACTTTCTTATTTATGGCCCCATCTTCACGAAATTTGGTAGGCGGCTTCCCTGCGCTAACCGAAACCAATGTACGTACTTATTTCGGTGGTATAACGCCATTGTCAGCCACCATATTTAACTTTCCAACGGTCTTTGTTACTTATGGGCCCATCTTCAAGAAATTTGGTACGCGGGTTCCCAACGCTAACTGAATCCTACTTATGTACATATATACGTCCATAGCCTGCAGCTCGGTCACCGTGTGAGGCGGCGTTGGGTCCCCCATCCCAACACCTCCCACGTTGTTGGCTGCCTGCCTATATAAGGCCATCCGTCGCTCCGGTCTCTACATTCCCTTCCTTGCTTCGCCACGGAATTCATGTCTCCCTGCTGATAACTACAGCCTTTTTATTTAATCCATGGCTTCTCCGCTGTTTTATTGTTCGTTTATTACGATTATAGTTATTGTGTAGGTATTTTAGACTTACTTTAAATTGTTCAGATACCCATTTCCTTTATCATTCCAACTGTACCCCCATTAACATGTCTATCGAGGTGATCACCATCGATCAAAGAACTGTCACTTACCGAGTGGTTTCCATGCCCGGAGATGGCACCTACCTTTTCCATTCTCTGTATTACATATTGCACGGCCATATCAGGCTCACTCTTGATATCCGGAGGAACATTGTGTCTTATGTATTGAATGACTGGGACAGGTTCAAGGTGTGGACTGATGATGGTACAGGAGATTATTATACTACACAGGAGCACTAGAAGAGTGAAATGCTTAAGCCCTTCACCTATGGTTCTGCATGTGAGTTGATGGCTGCCGCTGAATTGTTTGGTTTTCGCTTTCAAGTGTACTGAAATGGCCAAATATTTTACACCTTTTAACAATCGCCAATGCCTCTTAAACATCTTAGATTCACAGGTGACGATTTCAGTAGTGGACACTTTGATGTTTATGAATGTTTAAACTCTCAAAAGCTGGATGTGATGTTATCAATGAAACCGGTTGTATACTTACAACGCTTGACAGATGCCGAATGTCACTTCAACACAAGTCCTGCAAATACTGTCGTAATTGAAACAAACCATGAAACTCAAACCGATTATGACAGCAGCAATCCAAGCTGTGACATTTGAGACAAGATTACTGTTCACATGGCCAACTGTACGTTGCATGCTCAAGAGTAAGCTCAGCGCACAGCTTGGTCATATTACAACCGGAGGGCCGAACTGACAAGGTGGTATACAAAGAGATCCTTAACAAATAATTATTGGTATATTTTCCCTCACTTTAAAAAGGTTTAATTTTCTTCTTAATAAAAATT
The DNA here is from genome assembly GCF_016835505.1 of Polypterus senegalus. Lineage (NCBI taxonomy): Eukaryota > Metazoa > Chordata > Cladistia > Polypteriformes > Polypteridae > Polypterus > Polypterus senegalus. Next base: position 54,311,364 of record NC_053171.1, read on the forward strand.
TTAAGGCAGTACTTCGCCGCTGCAGAGCGCGGGTATTTTGCTAGTTATTGTATAAAAAAAATCCTGTGATGAGGCGAGACTTTTTTGAAGTGATTTTTTTAAATCCCAAGAGGCTTGGGCTATGAGATTTTTTCAAGTCACGCCATCCTCTCAACCATATTTAACCACGCCCACGGTCCTCTCACCTTTCATTCGTGTGAATGCTTTTGTCAGACACAGTTCCTGATCTCTCAGCTCTTATAAATTTTTATGTTTTCCTCATTTTAAGTTCCCAATTAAATAAGACGTATTATGTCCAAATATTGTTGAGAATTTCATCATGAAGGGTTATCAACAGAAAAAATGAGTACATCGACAATCCTAGCACTGAGAAATGATGAAGTCAAATTAATTAATGTGAAACTTGTCGATTGGTTACATGGCAAATTGGTTAAATGTGACAACAAAGGAGATCTTAATATGCCATTCGCATTAAAATGTTAAAAGATTCCCGTCAGAATAGCTTTTGCAAAGACAATTAACAAATCTCAGAGCCAAACGTTTGAAAAATTCTTTTTATTGAATACAGAGAAAGAAATGAAATTCAATCACGGGCAGTTATACGTTGCGTTGTTACGATGAAAGTCCAAACACAGAATCAAAATTCAATGCGTTAGTGACAAAAATTTAATTTAAAAAATTGTTTTTACTGAAGTTTTACAGTAAAAGTGTAAGTTTAAAAAGTATTTGCTTGTTAATTTCAAAGCCAAACAGAACAAAATCGTATCAATCAACGAATACCTCTAATGTAACATGAAACATAATTTACTTTCAAATTATTACGTTTTACTATTTTTTACTATGGCTTATTACTCACTGTAATGTAAAATAATTAGTTCTGTTATGCATATATAACAATTCCCATGAAAATAAAAATCTGTTTAAATTGTACATCCGCATCCCCATATGCGAGCAATAGAACTGTAAAGTGGCTAGCGCATAGTGCATGCCGGGGAGTTGGTGAGCGAAGCGAGTAGTGGGCAAAGCCCCCTAGCACTAAATAAAGAAATTGAATAAAATATACTGAGTTAGTATAACAGGCAGACAGGTTTCCTAGTGGTTAAGTCTTCAGTTTACACCATTGACTCAGTGTGCTGAGTGTTTGTGATTGATTAAAAGACAGCCAATGCTCTTTTGGACAGTATTCACCGTAAAAAGGGTCCATAAATAATACAAATTGCTGATTTAAGATTAAAACAGTGTCTCTCTGCACCTTGAAAACTGCTATTCTGTGTTCAAAAGTAGGATTGTCAAATATTGTTATACTTTGTTTGATGGTTTTCTAGAAGATCTCAAAGGAAATGCAAAGCTTATTGGGCAGCATTGCAGCAGTCTGTCACACTTCTTAGTGTCTGTGTTCATCTCCTATTTTAAGCCTAGAACAGATTGCCAAACTCACTACAGTGTAATGTCTTTCTCCTTTTCTTATTTTATCACGATGCAGCACTTACAGCAGCTATCAACCCCTCCTTCAGCTCATCTCATTGGCCCAGCTGAACCTTTGCGGTCTCCTCTTTGTAATCAGACAGTAATAACTCCCCCAGCTGCCTCACATCCGGTGCGCCTCAGTTCTCCTTTGGAGAGTCACCAGCAAGCAATCACTGCAAGCATTCCAGTGAATGGACATGATGGCCCCTTATGCTCCCTTCTAAATGGGCAGCACATGAACAACCTGCCATCTGACAATGGGCATAATGGAAGCTTGTCTGCACCCCTAAGCACTCACACTGTCAGCACACAGACTGCAGCCACCAGCCAAGGATTTACGGCGAACAACATTAAAGCTTCATTTACTACAATGGAAAATCCTAGGATGTCTCTTCCCTTGGGACCATCTTCATCTCTACCAATCCAGAGAAGTGTCAACAGTGAGTTTATATCCTACTATCCTATTTTCTCAATCAGTGGGCGAAGATAACATTCCAAAAATGTTTGCATCATGTACAAAAGGCAAATGGCAATGCTCACACAACATAAACAAATGAAATGGCCATTTAACAATTGCTTATCTTTCAAAAATCATTGGTTCTCACATTCATCTAAGAAATACAGTAATTGTCGCTACAAAAATTAAAAAAAAAAACAACTTTATGTTTAGTATACGTCAGATGCATACAGCTCACTAAAAAGGAAACTCCTTTCAAATGGTGATTTGTCAAAATTGGGCAGACAAAGACTGTTTTTTGCCTTATGCAATTAAAAACATTAGACAATGTACACATGGTGTAACATTCAGGTGCATTCAACGACTAAGTTAACTGATACGAAAGATAGAGCATTTCACATTTTTTACTTATTTCATCCAAGACTCATTTATTACATTTTTGATTATTAAAAAGTTTTGTAACTTTGAGCTATATTCAAAAGTTATATCAATAATAGAATGCAATTACGTATGTTAGTAGACCATGTTCAAGTGCTTTTTAACAGTATTTTATAATGGATTTGCAAAACGGAACACAAATAGGCTTGTTTCATGCACAGCAGATTGTAATTCAGGAGATGTGACAATGGCATTAAATGATGTGTATTAGTGCTGGAAGGTCTGCAACAAATTGTTCAATTTTCTTATACGTAACATTTTTGAAAATATATATGAATTTATGGTGCTGTCCTGTTGTGTCCGCAATATGGTTTATGTAAATATGCTATAAACTCCTAAAGTTTTGTAAACTATCTGTGGCAACTACAGTGCATTATCTGTTGTGGACCACTGGGCCGAGTGCAGCCACCCTAACCCAACACAGACAGGCAGATACAAGTTCCAGTCCAGCACACACGTTTTATTTACAGCTGGGGAGCGCTTTTCTCTGCTCCCCATAGCACAGTACATAAAGCGCCACAGCACAGTCCTTCCTTCAGATGCCAATTCCCAGTCCTTCCGCCTCCACTCCTCCCTTGCAAGCTTCATCCTTCTTCCTCCCAACTCTGGCTCCTCTTATGATGGCCCCTCATTATTCACTCCCAGGTGTGGTGAGAGCCCAATGGAGGGCTCTGCAGGTCCCAATGGCTGCCCCATACAGTTGGTGCCTGTCACACTGTTTGTACTTTTTAGCAAAGCAGGTCAGTATTTATTTATGTATATTATCTACCCCCCAACTCTCCATCAGAAGCTCACAACATATAACAGATTATAAGCTTCTGTAAAGTAATTATTAACAAGAGAAGAAATCCAGTTACTACATTCATAAAGATATTTGAAGACATTGCCATAGAAAACTAAAACCGAACAAGAAATTAAGATAGACAGTAAGTTCATTTATCTATGGTTAGTGCAGCCACCCTACATGTCCAGTGAACATGTTAAATTACAGGCCTGGTCAATGTCTGAATTGAGTTTGTTTTCCCCCATATTCTCTGGGCAATTGATGCACCTCTTTCATACCAAGGATGTGCATATTAGCGTAATTAATGATTCTAATTTGGCTCAGTGGGAGCAAGCATAAGTGCCTTATGCAAAATCAGCACCCTGTTTAGGGCTCATTCATACCATTGAGATACGCTCCAATTCCTATGAATCTGTAATGGAAAATTGTGTCGTTGATGTTGTGGGCAAGTGACTCATCATTTTTCTGTAAGTTCATATCTAAGACATTAGTCTTCTCTGCCATTTTATATCCCAATTCAAAGAGACAGTTTATATTTAAGGTTATAATACTTTTTGATTCCCCTTTTTGTGTTTATTTACAATTTTAACAAATGGGAAAATTAAAAGAAAGAGAACAATTATCTGTTTCCCTTATGGCCCTTTGCAGCATGGCTGTTTGACACAATGCAATGTAGTATGGACAGTTCAGTCAGTCAGTCATTGTCCAACCCGCTATATCTTAACACAGGGTCACGGGGGTCTGCTGAAGCCAATCCCAGTCAACACAAGGCGCAAGGCAGGAACAAATCTTCAGGCAGGGCACCAGCCCACCGCAGGGCACACACACACACCAATGATAATTTAGGATCGCCAATGCACCTAACTTGCATGTCTTTGGACTGTGGGAGGAAACCCATGCAGACATGGGGAGAACATGCAAAACTCCACCCAAGGGAGGTCTCAGGAAGTGAACCCAAGTCTCCTTACTGCGAGGCAGCAGCGCTGCCACTGCACCACTGTGCCGCCCAGGGACAGTTCATAATTATTTTTTTTTGTTTGGACAGAACCAGCAGCACACCTTGTGGCAGAGAGATTAATAAATCCAGCAGGAGTTGATTCAACACTGAAGCCACCGCAGCAACAGACAGAACAACAGGTAATGAACCACGGCTGTGACAGGTGGACTACGAGGAAAAATGGTTGGAACCATTTCCTAATGTCATTTTGTGTGTTGGGGCAAATCTTTGACATATACAACATGTTAGGATGACTCAAACATTTATTCAGTCTGAAATGAGTAAAGATGCATGGTTTATTTAGATTTAGTTCCTGGCCTTACAACCAATGCAACAGAGGTACAAACAGTAACCGATTACTCGGTAATGAAGTGAGCAGGTTTAGATTATGCGTTTATGGTGACAATAATGGAGAACAAAACAGCTGGAAGTCAATTAGAGCCAAATAATTAATTACACTTTGTGTACAGCTCCAAACCATTATTTGCCACTAAAATGAATTATGTTTTAAAATACCATATATAAAGGTATTTTGTGCAGGTTTTTTATTCCCAGAATAAGTTTCTGACAACATTCTTTAAATAATAAGGTACGATCAGAGAATGTAACAGGTCAGATTAGTTCTATGGCCTTTCATTGATTTTTTACGGTATACAGTAAATAAAAAGCCTAATTTGTATTTTAATTTACTAAAACACACTTTATGTATAAATTTGTGCAGAACCCAAATAACACATGATGCCCACATGAGATGGAAGATTCTTTAACAGGAATGAGACAGAAAATGAAACATAGTCAATATAAATAGGCAAGGGCTGGAACCAAAAAGTCAAAACACACTATTATCAAGGCTGAAGAAAATCCTACATCAAAGTCAAAAGATGAAGCTAAAGTTTTTATACCAGGGAATTCTAACCAAAAATAATTGTACATTGAGTTTCGAAGGAATCTGTAATCTGGGTAATCAGTTTTATTTTGCATATGAAACACAGATTATTGAAAAGATGAAAAAAATCAAATTATTGGATCACAATTTAGATCAAATACATATGTTGATTTTAAAGTGTGATTGTCATTTTCAGAATGTTGCTCATGTGAAGATGCTCAGACAAGATTTTTGAAGCTCAAACTGTTTCACCCACATAATTCTCTTTGCAAAATAGAAAACTACAAGTTTTAATTTAAAGGAAATGAATACATTAATAAAATACTTTCTAGCATAGCTGAATGGATGAGAGTGAGAATAAAAGTGCAACCAAAATTGAAAGGATTGTTACAAAATTAAAAATAAAAACAACTGAAAAATATCTGTTTAGACTAATTTTAAAGACAATGTGGATTGTTATATCTTTAATCCAATCGTGTTAACAGAGTCTTAAATGCACTTAATTAAACACTTAAAAACAGGATGTAAGCACAATTTGACTAACCTAAAAGTTAAAGCATGAGGCCATAAATAAAAAAGGAATTCATGAATCTAACACTTTGTGTTTCTGCTTTTATGCCAGATGTCAACTCTGTCTGCAAAAATGGAACGGTCTCTAGACACCCAGCTTCGAAGACAAAGGTCAGAAACTTGTTTCAGTGAACATGCCCTCTCTTTTCAATTTTCTTGCAGGTTTCTCTGCTTTAATTCCTGGCAAACCTTCAAGGTAAAAGTTGTGAATTTGACGATTTCAGCCTTTATGCCACTTTTTATTAAAACTAAGGATGATGCCTTCATTTTACAGTCTAGTTTCACATTTTTAAACTATGCTTGGGTGACTTCGCCTAGACAGGCAGGCAGTACTGAAGGATGACTTCAGCTATTTATGTGAAATCTTTGAACAATAGGGATGAAGAAAATGATCTTTATAACAGAGCACCTCTCTGCAGTTTCATAAGTAATCCCAGTTTTACATATATCTGGTTGACTTTTAGAACTCAGCAATCAGTCAGTCCCAATATTGTATTGTATTGTATATTGAATTTTTATATTTAGCATTACTGAAAACCTTTAAGAAACATTTCACTATGTGGACATAATAAAGGAAATAGAAGGTATAGTTAACAGGACTGTACATTCAACATAAAAAGGTAATACAATGTCAGAAAGTGCTGTTCATGGTGAATGCCCTCACAATGCGCTGTACAAAACAACCTACATTACACCAGAAAGAGTCACATAAAACATTCCAGGTGTTGCTGACTGCAATTTAAGGAAGAAATTGTGAGTTTTCAGAATGATTTTAATGCAAAAGCTGAAACCTCATGGGTAGGCATAGGAAGAGAATTCACAAGGGAGAGAACCACAAAACCAACTGTAGCTCAAGTTGACGAAACATTCTGATGTGATGGATTCGAGGTGTTCATAAATGATAAGCAAGGTATTAGACTTATGATTTTTTATATTTTAATCATTGTTGGTAATCTTTTTTATAATAATATAAATGAGTAATTCTTCTTCACATCAAGTGTGAAACAGGTAATCAACACTCTGCAAATAGGACTTGAAACTAAGGATTTGTTAGTTCTTATTTGAGAGATTAAAGATATTTAGCCAAAACACTTTATAAGCAAAATCCATTATTTTTATATGCATGGCTTTATGTGACATTTAAAATAACTTTAAAAGAGTTACAATTTATGTTAGGGGGTTTGATTTGGAAATTAGGCTAACTGGCAAAGGTAAAACAATGTTCAAGGGTAAAAATATTAACTGGTTTAAATAGCCCGTGCTCATTTTAGACAAGACTGAAGAAAAAAGATTAGGAAATAATTTGAATTAACGGATCTGACACAGGAAAAAATCAATTTAGACCTGATGAGGTGCAACCCCATTTGTTTTGCATACATGCTTGGATGCACAGTTCACACTGCAGACATCATTCAGACAATACCTTTATTAGGTGCCACACATGAGAGATTCACATCCCTTTTGCCTCTGCATAGTCCAGTTTGCCATTGCCTGTCTTTGTGGCATCTTGAATGTGGAGGTCTGAAATTTAGCAAAAAAAATACAAAGGTTTTAGGCTGTCAACTCTTTTCATGATTTCCATCCATCCATCCATTATCCAACCCGCTATATCCTAACTACAGGGTCACGGGGGTCTGCTGGAGCCAATTCTAGCCAACACAGGGTGCAAGGCAGGAAACAAACCTCAGGCAGGGCACTCTTCATGATTTTTCCAAATTTAACAGCATTCTTCTTTTTATTTTAGTACAATTTGTCATTAGGTAATGTGCTTTTAATTTTTCTGTCATTCTGGCATCTACTGCACATCCAACAAACTCACAAGATCAGTCCATCTATTTTTCTACATGTGGTGGTGAGACAATGTGATTATGTTTAATGGTCTTCTAAGTAATTTGTTGCACAAGTCAGTAAAATGCCATGAGAACACACTTGGCAGAGAGATTTTAATCAGGAGCATTTCAGTTTAAGATAACACAAAATACGTAGTTAATGTGAATTACTGTATTAACCAATGGTCATGAGCTGTTTAAAGATAGAAGTATTAAGATTGTGTATATGTGTTAAGGGTCCTCTGCAGGGTTGCAGTGCTCACTTTCTGGTAGCATGAAGAGCCCGATAATCTGGGATGACTGCTGCTTCAGACCAATGTGAACGAACACTAGGTCTAGTCAGAATGTCTTCAAATTGTGCCTCAAATAATGAATGTGCCAAGCACAGTTCGCTATGTGGTGACCAAAGTGCAAATCCAGAATCTACTGTACTTAAGTGATTATGTTGGTCAGCATCCTGGTATTTAGAATGAAAGAAAATAAAAGATTTCACACATAAGCGTAGATTATTTAATTCATTGTGCTCATTAGGTTAGTGAAGCTGTCACAATACCTCATCTAATGAGCTTTTTTAAACATTCACCCCTAACTTGTCCAGGATGGTCTGGAAGTTCTTGCTAGAGTAGGAAAGCAGATGCCAAATTATTGCCATTTTACTTTGTACAAATAAACATATTTCAGTTTTAACCAAAATAAAATGTTTTAGGCAATCATTTTTTCTACAAGCAGAAAAATGTAGAATTCTTTTATTTTAATTAAAATTAAATTTGGAGTGATCTCTAGAGAAAACTTGAGTGCTTGTAAAAATCTCGGTTAGTATGGGAAGCACACAATTTCCACATCACATAAGAATTGAGCCTAAGGCACAAGATGCATGTGCTATCATGCTGTTAAATGCAGAAGCAGCTTGTTTATGTATAATTACATTATTGCTATTTGTTAATAAACATTTTGAAAGCACACCTACTCCAACTAAATATGCCTATAGTATGTCAGTATAGAAAATGTACTATTCTTGTAAACTTTGTAATTTTCTGTGACATAACTATGAACATATGAAATATATTTCAGGTTCCAGCATCAAATTAATAAGGATCACACTACTGGTATGAATCCAGACTGTTCAACTCCATTTCACTCCGTTGAAGATGCAATTGTCCATCTCCTTCCCTACCACACCTTTGTTGGGCGACTGCCTACCAAGGATGATTTCAGTGTAGGTAAGATACATAGGAGGTATCATTACTGGGACTGTTCCTTGCACAACCTTCATTTTATTTTTCTTTTCTGAATTTATTGTGATGCTTAGACTTTCTACGCTTTGGGAAATGCAAGTGATGTTTTGTTCAAAAGGATCAGTTTGCTGTTATCTGTCTGCCATCACTAACACTCTTTGAGGATGTTATTGCCTGTTTTGCATCGACACGTTGCTCTTGTTTTTGAATGACTTTTGCAGTCATTCAAGTGTACTGAAGGCAGAATAATTTTCCATTGCATTGTAGAATTCATTATTGAAGAGGTTGTCACAGGATGCTTAATGACTTGGTACGACTGGGAATCAGTTCTGCAAACTTGCTTTTCCATAATGGTGTATGAACAGCATTGAAACAAGTTTCCCAGTTAAGGCACAGGGGACCTTAAACTTAAAAAACTACTACTTTTATTTCTATGCTATAAAAGTGTTCTAAAATTTAGTTTTAATTTGTGTTTACCAATATTTTCTTAGGGAAAAACAGATTTTAAGGAATGCATTACCCAGGGAAACTGTTTAAAATTGTTATGACTGGCTTTACTCTAAAAGGGCAGTTTACAGTGAATGGACTTGAGATATTAAACACAATTAAAACACAATGTTCTAGGAGGAGCAAATCACGTTAAGTCAAGTTAATGGTGGTGCAAATTATACAATGAAATGAATGGGGGTGTGTGTGTATGTGTGTGTGTTGGTAAAAATTGTCCCTGAATCTACTCATGTAAGTGCCAATGATCCTGTACTCTTTGTGGGATGGGAGTGCAAAAAACATGGTGCAGGACAGCTAAGTTCTTTAATCATCATGGGTGCCTCTGAACTTCAGCAAGTATTGTGTATCTGATGAACAGAAGGCAGCTGGGTGCCAGTCATATTCTGTGCCATCTTGATTACCCTCTGCAGTGATTTACACTCTTGTGGTTTACCAGGATGTGACATACTCCTCTGCGCACCTGTAAAAGTTTGTGAGACGGAGAAATGCAGGCAGTCCTTACACTTCTGAGGAAGTAGAGGTGCTGGTGAACCTGATTTTATAAGAGCCAAAATACGTGCCAACTTTAGTTCATTGGTGATGTTCACTCCAAGACATTAAATTCTGCTTATCATCTCAACAGCAACCTTACCAATATAGATGGCTGTGTGGTTTGCCTTTGGCTTTCTGAATCTATCACCAGCTCCTTGGTTTTGTTGGCACTAAGAACCAGATAGAATAGAATAGAAACTTTGTTTGTTCCAAGGGGGGAAATTTGGCTTTCTACAGAGGCTCTTTAATGAAATAAATACATAAATAGGTAGATAAGAAAATAAACAAATAAATAAACACACACACATACCTTGGTCTGATAGCATACCAGAATGATTACAAAGCAAGAGAATAGAAAGGAAAGAAATGTTCTGACTTGGCTGTTACAGTCACAGTGAGGCATTATGCAGACATATTGCTGTCGAGATGCAAAGAATAAGAAAAGACAAGCTAAGGAGGTTAGTAAGAACAGCATGACAGACAGGAAGATGTGACATATGACCTAAGTAATTTGATATTGAAAAGATAAGGAGAAACAATGTCGGGATAGTAATCAGTTAACACACAAGTTGGTGTTAGTAGACAATACATTGAGATACATAGTTATAAGTAGGTGACAACCTTAAGTCACTTTCATATTATTGTCCTATTTTTTCCCAACAAAATCCAAACTTGTTTAGCTGTTTCTCATAACGTTGCACAAAGGCAAGATGGCTCTGTTGATTAACTAGTAAGAACACACACAAGCTCCAAAAGGATACATAGTTAGTAGAAAGTAATCATGATGTGCTGCCGAAGTAAACAATAACTGTTTTAGAATAAATATTTTCTAAATGACAGAAGTCACATTCTAACACTACAGAGTCTAATTCACAACAACCACAGAGACAGATTATGCAGACTCAGGCAGTGAATGGAACAATGTACTTTTTAGAAGGTCTTTAGCCCATTTACTGCCAGCAATTATTATTTAATGTATTTAAAAATAAGTCTGGGATTAATCTGAAACAAAATATTGACTGACTAGAACAATGAAAGTATTCATACTGTGCAATATTCCACCCTAAGTGATCTCTTCTATGTACATCATTTTGCATATTAACTGATTATGAACTGAAAAATAAACTGTATTATAAGAGTACTGAAAATGTGTTAAGATGTGAGGTTAATAAACGGATGGGATAGTAAGTGCACAAAGTACACAGAAACAATTTTTGAGCAGATGAGATGGTATGCTAAGATGCCCTTTTTTATTCTGCGTCTGCAGTGGATGAGCAATTTGAAACTGTGTCCAGCCAGCTGCTAAAGCGCACTCAGGAAATGCTCAATAAGTATCGGCAACTGATGCTTCAGGAAATTCAAGTAAGCTGATCTAAGCCTTTTTGTCTTTGTATTTTATATTTGTCTAACAGACAAATTATGCCAATAACTATTAACATCTGTAATATCACTTAATTAAACTTATCTCAAGACATAAGATACCAGTAAGGTATGGGAATTAAAACTGTCTTAACTGTCATTATTCTCCTCATTCTGAAAGTGATCAGCCTTATAAGAAGACAAGCTATTGATACTGTCTGTATTGTCCCAAAAGCAGGTGAAGCAGTCTGCAGAGATGGTGATGTTGGAACGCTTATTTCTTCACGATGAGCGAGTAGAACTCAGGGAGGTACAGAAGGTTAGAAGACTCACTTCAGGTATGAGTGAACCAGGCTCTCCAGTCTGGCCCACATGGCCTTCTCTCACGTGATTATCTAATTTTTCTTTTTCTGATTTTTTTTTACTGATAACCATTTACTTTTATTAAAATCAGATATACTGAAGTTAGCAAAAAAAAAAAAAAATCCAGAAATGTATCTGTTCACTTGACAAAACATTGACATCAATCTTGGTTTTCAAAACCTCAGAATTATAAAAATGACAATTTTTGTTCTATTTTAAGGTTATGAATGTTGACTTTATAGATCACACTTCAGTTTCAAAGAAGAGTCTAAGCACATTAAGAGACAAAATGAATCTACTGACAAACAGCAACTTAGAATATGACCTTAGACCTTAATATTGTTAGCATATGCCATGTCTTTCTTCTGAACCTGAATTATATAATTAGGCTTTTCTTCCCCCCAAAACAGTACAACATTACCTTAATTTAGTGGAATGTAGTGACTTTCTGGTATTTGTATAAAGCAGTAATAAAGAGCATTAGTACATTCTATAATAATTATTTTTTTAAATACCTGTATTTATAAATAAAAATAAATAAAACGTGATTAAAACGTCCTTTCATCTGGCTTCCGTGCCTGGCTGTAATGTCGTCCAGGGCCCTCAAGAGGGTAGGAATGTCCAACAGATGAAGGCAACAAAAAGCACAAAGAAAGAAGGATGTAAGGGCTAGAAAGTCCAGTGGAAAAAAGTCAATAAGACATACAAAGAGAGAGGCATGGTTGGTATATCCAGTGAAAAGGGGTGTGGAAATGCACAATATGATTGAAACAGATACTCTTTACCCCATTTTAATAAATGGGCATTTTGCTATGACAGCTTACCATAAACTTTAAATTTACGTGTAGTTAATAATAAGTTTTAAATACATTTCAACAATGTTTTACATTATAACATACTAGCAGGGCTGCTGCTGGCCAAATGGGTGCCCTAAGCAGAAATTTACTTTTGTGCCCTTTCCCCCAAATATTACGGAAGTAAAAATAAAATAATAAAAAATACCTACTATAGGGGCCAAAATAGAACTTTATTCAAATAAAAGTAAATACATGAGGGCGTCATCAAGTGTGCTTAGCCTACTCTGCGTTCACAGTAAAATGCAATATATACGTTTATATTTTTGTTTATTTGTATATGTATATTATTAATAATAATTTATTATTATAATATATAAAAACGATTTTTTTGAGCAGCTGGGATGGTGCCCCCCTGGGAGTTGGCGCCCAACGCAGACTGTGTACTCTGTGTATAGGGAGCGGCGGTACTGCATACTAGAAAGGCTGAGTAGCAGACACCTTTTAAGAGGATGTTTTTATCATGTTTGTTTGTATTTGTTACAAGTAATAAAGGTTTATTTTGTTCCCTTGGTTATGCCAAGCATATACAGATCAGAAGGGTTATAGTGAAACAACTTTCATACCTTAGACTAAATGTTTTTTGTTGCATGTGTCCACACCACTGATATGCTGGCACCTCAAAGAGTTTAATCTCTCTGAAATATATCCACTTTAGTTAAACCTCACTGTTTTTTATTAATGTCTCACAGATGGGCCTGTGGCTTCAAATTACAAACCAGTTTCCTATGTCTGCCCTGCTAATCAGCCCACCATTCCTCCAGATACAGATGCAGGTCTTCCTCTTTGTGTGACTCCTAAATTGGCTCCTATTGATCCACCTTGCTCTTCTCCTCCATTGAGGTTAATGTTTGATGGTACCAAAAGTCTGAGGACTTACCCATCTAGAAAACGGGGGGGTTTAAAACTCACTATCAAGCAAGAAGCTGGCTATAGCAAAGTGGTACGTAACTCTGTGTGTGAACCATGGGCAGTCTCTTCTCCTGCTTCTACAGCTAGATCTGAACTAGAGCCTATAAACATGGACATTGTGAATGGTAACAGTAAGAAGGAACAGACATGGGACAGTCTTGATTTTAGAGAAGCAATCCAAAGACTTCCTGCTCCCCTAGAGCACCAGCAGTCAATCTTCTCCAAAGCACCAGGATGTGGTGAGAATACCACTGCTGTGAATGGAGCCCATTTTAGTTTTCTCGATAACAGAAGCCAGCAATGTGCAGAAAATGGAGAAGGGATTGCCACAAAGAGCCTGCAGTCTAGGACTACTGTAAATCATCAAGAAGAAGGACTGTGTCCTTCATTTCGGCTGAATTTTGGTGAGGTCGATGAAAGATGTCTAGAAACAGGCATGCCTGCTCCATATGCCAAAAGACCAAGGTCAGAGCCCTCACCAGGACAAGAAGAACGAAGATGTAAGAGCCCTCAAGCAGATAGTGTCCTCAGTGAACACCTTCAAAGTGCTATTGACAGTATCTTGCTGTTGCAGAAGCTTCAGGGTCAGCCAGTCTCTGAAACTCCTAGCCTTGGCCTATTTGAATCCCCTTCTCTTCAAAATGCTCCGGAATGTGGATTAGGAACTGGTGAACCATCTGCTCTTGAAGAGGCAGTCAAAAGCATTCTGGAGGACAAGATGTAGCAAAATCCAAGGACTGAAGATACCAGATTGGAAAATGAAGATATGTTTGTGGTATTTTTGACCATCAAAGTATAATGCATATCAAACAACATTTAAAAAAGAATCTCCTAGCGTTATTATTGTTAGTTGTACATTACAGTGTAATGTAAATTCAGGTGGCACATACCTTTTGCTGTTTTTACTAGACCTGTCATATCATTCTGTTGATTACGTGACAAAAAGGATGAATTATATTGTCCTCCAAACCATACAAAAACCAGAGCTATTACTAAGCCAGATGTGTTAATGAATGCCATCTGGCTTGTATTATTTGATTACTTAACAAAATCTACCAGCAGTCCTGTTATTGGCTCACCTGTTATCATTCAAAATATAGTATTCTGGAAAGACTCCAAAAGGCTCACTATTCCAAGTACTAGCTGTAAAGAATTCAAAACATAAGGAATATCAAAATGTTGGAAAAGAAAGCACCACTCAGATTAATACCTTATTATGAATAAATCTGAATTAAGAATCCTAATAGGGGTTAATTGAGCCAGCAACCTGCCAAATCCAGACCACTTCATTTATATGTTTATCTGAAAAAAAAACCAGATGGTGTAGAATGTAGCAAAAGTAAAAACAGAGCATCTTAGAGACTATAATTTAATGCAAACTTGAAATGCATTTGTATTGTATTACCACTTCTGTGGATAGTTGCATGACAATTGGGCAAAGCCTCTGACAAGGTACATACTGTACTGTAGCAGGTTTACCAAGGAGAACATTATTTAAGGTAAAATAAATTAGTCATTAATGAATTACTGTAGTATCAAAATAAATAGGGCTTTTGTTACAAGTAAAACTGGTGTGGTCGACATTTTGACACAGGTGATGCTATCATCAATGAGGTGATGCAGTTTTATTTTTGTTTCCCCATGGCATCCAGAGGTTGGTACAACAGTGGCAGAAGTGCATTCACCTTCAATGAGACTACACTGAAAAATGCTAAAATGGCATTGTGCTGTGCCATTTCCCTTCCTCACTTCCCATCAGATACTCCTCTAATATAACTGCAAGCACAGATTCACTGTTGAAACGCTCCTCTAAAGCTATTAGAGACACATTTTCAGAGTCTCATTTGGGAGATTAATGGAGCCATATTCTTGCTAACATTAAAAGTCTACACCACACACTAACATACGGAGAGCCCACTCTGCTATCTTATGTTGTGAATATGACACTACCAACTTCAGAGCTAGTTTTTGCATTACAAAGAAATTAAAAGCCCATACATGGAAAGAATATATAATATTATAACTATACAACTATGAGAATGACAAAAGATGTACCTTACATTCCAAACAGCATGCAAATGTTATAGTCTTACCAAATTCATGGCGACAATTGTGACCTAACAAAATATACAGCATGTGCTGTATTGAAGGCACAAGTTCTCAGTCATTAAAAAATTAAAAGAAGAATCAGATTGATTCTAACTTGTAGACTGATAAGGAGCCTCTGACAATTGTATTAGTTCAACTGTCATTAAGCTTTGCTTAACTGCCTGTGGCTGTGTTAAACAACAAGTAGAAAATATTGGCAATTAATGAGAACCTAATGACACTGGATTCACTTAGTGAATTATCCAGCCATTTGAAATGACTAGAGGGGTCTTGCATACAGAGAAGGTTCAAGTTTAGTGGCCAGGTCACTAGCACACAAAGATTCAGGGTTATCCCAGTTTAATTTAAATAATCCATATTTTGAATTCATTAAACAGTAAATGACAGAATGTGATATGAGCAGTTCAAAAACCATTGACTTAAAATCTAAACATACCCTATTTGCTATAGCTGTTCAATCACCTCACTTCAATTCAATTTATAGATTATTCTGGTGTTTAAAATAAAAATGCAGAGTCAAAAGCACTAAAGGCTCTCAATGATGGCTTAGCAAAGGAACAAGATGTTCAAAGTTTAAGCAAATCCATTTGCTGAGGTACTCGTTTTTACTTACTTTTCCACTTCCATCATGTGGCTATTGAATAATTAGTGTTTCATAACAACTGAAACAGACAGGAGGAGTGAGGACAAACAGCAAGCAACACAAAACACCTGACAGCAAGAGCATCATGCTTCTTTATTCAATGGTGCTACACAATCACAGACAGAGGCCTCAAATGTGTACCAACATTTTGTGTCACTGATATGATGAAAATCCAATCACAAATTCAATTCCACTATCATAGACTCCATTGGAAGAGTGGTATTTTGATATAGAAAATGTTCTAACAGATTGTTATTGATTTCATGGGCCACAATGGGAATAATAGGGTTGTGCCTTAATTATCAATGATATGTATAAAAAGTGTACTTTGGTAAACTTTTTTCAGATATTATAAATATTACTGTCATAAGAATTTGAACCAGTTAAATCTATCAGAATGTGCAAATGTGACAAATTAAAAAAGTATCAATCCAAAAAATTCATATTTTGAAAACATCTGTCAAAAACCTCAATTAGTTCTTAAGAATTTATCCTATAATAATAAACAATACACACTTTAGATTTTAGCTGAAAATAAATCTCCTGTCAACGTTTTTTTATTTACTGATGAGACTCAGTTTTGTACACTGAATTTTGTTTCACTAATGAGGGCTTCTCAGCAAACACATCAGTGCATGTAAGCACTCACAGCATTGGTACAGCCACTTGTGACTGGTGCATTTTATAATACAGGGAAGAAAATTTCCAGTAAATTATCAAAAGTGTAAACGGCAACATTCCATACCACATGAACCTGCTAGTAAGTAACATTTTAAATAATATCATGGCAGAAGAATGAAAAAAAACAACAAAACAATTACACACACACACACATATATATATATATATATATATATATATATATATACAGTATGAGTGGCACGGTGGTGCAGTGAGTAGCGCTGCTGCCTCGCAGTAAGGAGACCTGGCTTTGCTTCCCGGGTCCTCCCTGCGTGGAGTTTGCATGTTCTCCCCGTGTCTGCGTGGGTTTCCTCCCACAGTCCAAAGACTTGCAGGTTAGGTGCATTGGCGATCCTAAATTGTCCCTAGTGTGTGCATGGTGTGTGTGTGTGTGTGCCCTGCGGTGGGCTGGCACCCTGCCCGGCGTTTGTTTCCTGCCTTTCGCCCTGTGTTGGCTGGGATTGGCTCCAGCAGACCCCCGTGACCTTGTAGTTAGGATATAGCGGGTTGGATAATGGATGGATATACATATATATATATATATTTATATATATATATATATATATATATATATATATATATATATATATATATATATATATATATATATATATATATAAACAGGGGATCAGGTTAGTTGCAATCGTAACCAGACTCTGAAATTTTCTGGACAATTGTCTGGGGTGGCTGATTATTATTACTATAATTGATTACATCTTGTAAAAAAAAGAATTTCTGATTTAACATGTAACACCAGTAACCCAATCAATAGTTGTATTTAAGAATCAGCCACAGGGTGGTGCCTTTTCATTGAAAGTACAGTACAGTAGTTATCCAAACCAAATGAAATGTCATAAATCTTTTAGTGTCAGTTTGATTATGATGAGAATTTTGTCAGATATGATAAATGTAATTTTTGCTCATGTTGTGATAATAAATCTTACCATCTTCTTTACACATTTGGCTATATCCAACAACACATTGCCTTTCACATTGCAAGCACTGTGAATTTATTTTGAATGAATTATTTTGCATTGCAATAGGAAAAAAGTATGTAAAAAGACTTGAGTCCTATTACTCAGATTGTGCACCTCTGCTACTCTGTACTGGACTTTTCCCACAAAAGGAATTTACTGAGGGGATTGACCCACATTATTTTTTAGCATGCATTGAAATATTTTTCAGAGAGGAGAATTTGAAAAATCAAACCCTGCCTTCCTTCGCCTTAGGGTCTGATCAGAGAGGCTATCCTTACTAATATCTCTCTAATTCTTTCGTAATAAGGCTTGTGTCCATTTTCTTCTTTTCTAAAGTAGTGCCTTGAACAGGTGAGCCACTCAGGCCTACACAGTATCAACTTTTCAAATCATGATAGCCCAAGAATGTGTCACCACAACAAACAAGGAAAAGCTTTTCCAAGTTTTATTCTGAACTGCTCCCTGTCATTTAATTATGTTAAACACCAGCACCAAAAATGGGGTTTCAATTTTTCTCCATACCAACCAAAAAGTTCATTTTGTTCCTTTTGTTCACACTGACAGTACACAGTGTGCCACTGGGATTGTTGTGACACTTCACACCTTGCAAACTCTGCTTTTGTGGGTTCTGCTCAGAGCCCCACTCAGGGACTTGCATGGGCGTTTCATATCTTTGTAAATACAGTACCTTGGACTTTTGCTGTTTGTTTTATTGTTTATGATGTTGCCTGTTCACTTTCCATGTTTGTCTTACTCTGTAAAAGGAAAACAATATTAGATCTCCTAGAAATATGAGTTATGTTCCAGGTTACAAAATTTATATTTATCAACAGGTGACCAGTAGAGTGTAGTCTGTTAAACTTTAGATGCAATCTGACTTAACAGTGTGAGGGAATTCTTGTCTTGATGGGATTAAAATTAGAAAGTGTGGCTTAAGACTCCCTGGGATCCTAAAGTTAGCAAGTCTAGAAACAGAACTGCTGCTGTATACAATACCTTTAGTGTACTATTAAACTGTGAAGGTTGATTGCATTACTGTTATTTCTTCAGATTTACATTGTGCATTACTTGTTCTGGTGAGATTCTACTTTGAAATAAGACAGTTTGCAATAAGTTTAACTGGAGTAAACATTTGTTCTATTTGCTTGTCCCTGTCTAGTCACATTGTATAATAATGTATCAGGACTGTTGTTAGCCATTCATTTTCTATTCTATGTTTTTCTGGTGAGAGTCTTTGTTGTGACTTAAAAAAATGTAATTTTTTTACCTTTTTAAACCGTATTGCTTCCCAACAGAAATAATTATTTATTGCCTAACAAGGTCAATGAGTGAATGACACACATTCATAAAACAACTGAATGGAAATGTATCTATTTTTTTAAATATTCAGTCAGATTGCGCCTTACTCTGGGTGACCAGATTGCTTCAGATAAGCAAAGTTTGTTTGCAAACTCACCATTAAACCAAATGAATCCTGAGATCTGAAACACACTTATTAAAGTTAATAGTTGTCTGAGCTGCAGCTTCTTCACCTGAGTAGGAGACTAAACTTGGACTGGTGACAGCCCTTCACGTCAGTTATTCTCAGCTCAGCTTTCTACGGATTACATATATTCATAGCTTTATAGGTGACAAGTAAGAATTTAAATTATTTTATCTTCTGTAAATTTGTTTTAATTTTAAGGCAGGAACTGACTTCTTCCACACAAAATGTATTTCAAGTTTTCAAATGATAATTTTCTTTATAATTAGATTAACTAGACTACCTTTATTTCCCTATTTTTTTAGAAAGCCCTGATGTATTGAGCAGCCACTGAGAGCTGGAGTTATTTATTACCCTTTTCACTGTCCTGCTAAAAACAGGCAGACAAGCCAAAAAGCTACAGGCTCCTAGTGTGACAGTCAGTGGCGTAATTGTGTGAAAATACATCTTGTGTCTTAGTATGGTGCACTACAAAAGACAGTGCACAAAACAAAACCTAAACTCATCATGATTTCTAAAACAAATTCCTAAGAAACAAAACCCTTGACCCTGCAGAAAAATGAAAATTCTTGCTCAAAAAACGAAGACATGGCATTAGGTGCTTCTTAAAGAGACGCGGTTACAGATCTATGCAGGAATTAGCATTTATGGAGCTATTAAATGGGAAGTTCACCCTAATTGACATACCAGGGCTTCTGCCTTTAAAGTATCTTGTTTTTGTATCTGTTGCTTGGACTTTTAACAATTGACATGTTCCATGGATCTAAAGTACACAAGTACAGTATTCAGGCATGTCAATAAACACATGTTCATACTTTTTAAAAATGTCAATAGTTTTAAACAAAAGAGCACCTTCTGGTTATCACTGCAAGCTGGTTAAATGATATGTCCAGCCATTTTGTTTCATACTCACAGGAGGCAAGTTAAATCTTTTTTATTAGTCTTTAAGATAATGAATAATAACCACTCAAAATATTTGTCTCTTTTATTTAATACATCCACACTGGCTGCTCTGCTTTGAAAAATCATTACTTCCTGTAGTTCAAAAGGTAAACAATAGAAAAGCAGATTTAATTTCGATCTACTGATATAATGTAGGGTTTGCACATTGGAGAACTTGGCAGTGCTACGACATCACTGCTTGAGGAGACTAAGTTGAAGTCCTGGGGTGTCAGAGTCTGTATATACTTTGCACATTTTCTCTTGGTTTTTGTGTGGCCTTCACTCTAGGTTTCATACCCAAGGGATGTGTGTTAGATTCATTGGCACCTGTGACTTATGAGTGTGTAGTTTATGACAGGGACTATGGAGTCCGTACATAAAACCTTTGACTCCAACTCCTCTACATGTAATTAGACTAATATATTTACTATGTTGACTGAAAGCAAGTAACATAAAATATACAAGGCATTTCATCACTGCCAACGTGAATCATCAGGCTGCATTTTAAGGTTAAGTTTTGGGTTTAAAGGCTGTAGCAATGCTGTTGTGGCTTTTTTATTTTATTTATTTAAAAAGTTACCAGCGATGAGTAGCATTACATATAAGACAAAACTTACACAATTAAAAAAGAGACTATATTTTTATCATAAGGCTAGAACAAAAATTGTTTAATGTAAAATTGGAATTTTTTGCCCATTGTATTACAATTTATATTTAGTTGGAGTCAATATATTTAATACCTACTCAGACTCCAGTAACCCAATAACTGCTTCCTACTCCAGCACCACAGTCCTGTTTTATGATGCACAAACACATTGTCTAGGTCTTGTTGTTGCTTTGCACTCAGTACATGATAGTACAAGGATAAGCACTGGGGCCTCTCAGTCATTACAATAATAATAATAATAATAATAATAATTCATTACAAGTGCATTAAGCGGGTCCAGTAAATGAATGGATTAAATAGTTAAGTGAAGGGTTTCCAGACATTTTACTGCAGCCATTAGAAGACCAGAAATGTTTGTAAATCATATTTTAATGTTAGTTAAATATATCTTTTTGTACAAGCAACAAATACAAAGGCATTTTGTAGTGTCGGCAGTGGTTCTAAAAACATGATGAGGCCATGTGCCAAAAAATGAAAACTTTCCTTTTAACTAAAAGTGAATATCATACTTTTTGAATTGTGATAAAGTGTCTTCTAGAATGCAGCATTCTGGCTATTTGGTTACTTAAACCCAGAGTTCTCTCTGGGTTTTAGTTTTTGTATTTAATACATCTTTAATCAGACAGCTTGCAGTCAACATTTCAAGTTAGAAATACCAAACTGTATGCTTTATTTTTAAAATAATTTAATTTTATATAATCAACAGAGCTGTCTTGTTTATGATTAGCACAAGGAAACTGAATGAATATGGAATCAGACAGTCCACTATAAACCAAATTTTTATTCAAAGGAAAAATGAAGATATGAGCTCTGTACATATATTTCTAAAACATCTAAATTGCATTGTTAAGTAAAACTGATACACTACATTGTATTTTGACCTTAGAAAAAAGAACTGCAGAAAACTGCAGTTAGCTATCTGATTAAAGTTCTGCTACTGGCATCCCCAGAGCTGGACAGAGAAACATTGTTCTACAATGGTTAACCATCAGGGCTTTTCTTCCCCATGTTAAACTACAGTCTTTTCTAATTAGCAGTAAATTTGACCCAAAATTCATATTTCTTGTAACCTTAATCGCAAATGACATAAGAATAGATATCAAGGCTAGATTTAGTGTTTTTTCTTTAACCCTTATGCCATAATTGTTTCAGTCTGCAAGAAAAATCATGTCATATTTCTGCTGGGTATAAATTTTGTTTCCAGTAGTAAATAACTAATTTAAAACAATATGAGAGGGTATGAGTGGATACACTTTTGTGAAACCTTTTAATAAAATTAATTATTGTATCAATTACACTAAAATGTGAATAATTTAGTGTTCCACAAAAATTTGAATACTGGGAATATTTTTATGTTTTGCAGGAAAAACGGTAAAATTAACAACTAAGAAAATGTGCATTTTCACAATTTTCTAGAATTTTGCAATATGAATTAATTACTTGAAAACATGTACAAAGAGAATAAATGTTATCATGCTTCTCTTTTTCATTTGAATTATTAAAATATTTTGGCAGCTATAAGTCTTTTTTGGGGAACTGGAAAGAAGTTTAGGAATGCTGCATGCTGAGCCCTTTTGTTATTTGTGTTCATCTTTATTTATTAAGTATTTATTTATTTATATGTATTTTTATTTTTGAGAAATGAAAGTGTCAAAACAAGGGGTGGGGATCCAGGGGATTACACAGGTCAGGTGTTGTATTTGTAATTCAAAGACAGAAGACTGATTGATTGTCTTATTGCCAAAATTTTGGGGCCTTACTCTCAAGAACCTGATTACAAGAGATGGGTCTGGAATCCACACTGAACAAAGAATTTCTTTTAAAACTGTGTGTTTAATTTCAAACAATGTAAAGGAAGGGAAAAATAAACTTTTGTATTCATTTTTTTATCAAACTATTTAATAAAATGTGCTTTTGTAATAAAAAATCTGAAAAGAAATCTAGTAGAAGTATTTATTTGTCTGTTGTTTTGTGTTAGTTTGTATAATGCTGAAGCATGGTGCAGAGACCATTATTTAGCTGTTTTATTCTGGAGACCAATAAGTACATCTAAAACACTGCAAAGACGCACAAATGCAAAACTATCAACAAACACTGATGACTAATCAAATATAAAAGTAGCAGTAAAGAAATATACACCACAAGATTTGGGGCCTAATGTATAACGCCATGGATAGAATTCACAATATAACATAGTGTACAAATAAAAACAGAAATGTGTGTATGCACAAAAAAATTCAGATGCATAAAACTTTGTAAGCGAAGTTCCACGCATTTCCGCTTTATAAATCCCAGTCAACATGAATTTAATGCACATACACACGCCTATAGCCCCACCTTAACTCCTCCTAGGATTTTGCATATTTGAATATGCAAATCAATATAAAATAGCCCCTACCATTCAGTGTTTTGTTAAAAGACAATGCTAAAAGCACACGAAGAATTCCAACAAAGAAATGGGCAGATGTAAAAGTTGATATGAAAAGCCAAGTGTCTGAGTGTCATACAGAAACGTATTAGCCCCACAGAGGAGAAAAAAAAATAGAGACACAGATAAGAAAAAAAAGGTCTATGTCAAGATTAAAGTCAACATGTTGACTTTAATCTCGAAATTTCCACTTTAATCTTATATTTTATTATGTCATTTAAATAGAACATTGTAAACTTCATCTTAAAATCGATGTTTACTTTACTAAAGATTGCAACGTCTGCAGGTTGGCTCTTGCCCTGGAAACATTTTGGATAATTTGAACAAGACAGATATGCTCGATAAAAGATTTCTGCAATATATAAAATCATTTTACAGTCCCTCCCTTTCAAAGATCCAAGAGGACACTGGGAAAAAGATCTCTCAATTAATATATCAGAAAAGGAGTGGAAAGTAGCAATGCAGAGAATTCACTCGAGCTCCATATGCGCAAAGCATACAATTATTCAACTCAAAATTATATATTGAGCACATCTGTCTCACCTAGAACTCTCCAAAATGCTTCCGGGGCAAGATCCAACCTGCGAACACTGCAATCAAGTCCCAGCCTCACTGGGTCCCATGTTCTGGGCCTGCACCAAATTAACATCGTTCTGAACCAAAATTTTGAATTACCTTTCAGACAGCCTTGGTCTCACAATCCCTCCTAACCCATTAACAGCTGTGATTGGTGTTCTTCCAGATGAGTTTAAATTGGAGAAGGACAAACAAACTGTGACTGCATTCACTACACTTTTGGCACGCAGACTTATTTTACTAAACTGGAAGAATCCTAACTCTCCTCTTTTAAGTCAGTGGGAAACCGATATTTTATACTATTTGAAATTGGAAAAAATCAAATACTCAGTTAGAGGATCTGTACAGATTTTTTTCAGGATCTAATCAGTAATATTTTAGAATAATCTCTTAAAGCACAGAGGAAGCAATTATTTCTGTATTTCTTTTTCTTCTCCATTCATCTCTATTGGCTTATCAAACTCATCAATTTAGGTATGTTTATAAGCCTTAAGTTATACTCCGTTGGCCATGCTCTCTCTCTCAGGGGTGGAGGTCGACTTGTTCTCAATCCTACTTTTTGTACAAATTGATTGATTTGTATGGAATGATTGCAATAAAAGTAATAAAATTAAAAAAAAAAAAAAGATTTTAAGTTGAATAATTATATGCTTTGCTCATATGGATCTCGAGTGAATTCTGTGCATGGCTGCCTTCCACTCCTATTCTGAAATGTTGAGTAAGAGATCCTTTTACCACTGTATTCAGGGATCTTTAAAAGGGAGGGACTTTAAAATGTTTTTATACATTATAGAAGTGCTGTATGAGTCCTCAGGACTGATCAATATCTCTTCCGGAACAGAAGTAGGTGGGAGGTGAGGAAAATCAGGCAGATTTTGTTTAGCAAAATTTCTATTTTGGAGGTAGTGAAAGAATTGTGTTGCTAGAAAGTTAAATTTGGCGCCATAACTTCTTTGCATCCAATGAACAATTACAGTATATATTGGTGATAACTTGTATTTACTTGGGTAAAAAGCAAGGAATAAAGAAGTACTGCAGGATTTTATTTCCATTGCAGACCCAGCTTGCGTGTGTTCATCTGTTTGTGTCCATGTCCAGGTTTTTAGGTTTTAGGTTTTTATATCTTGTATGTTTGCTGCCCAGCAATAAAACTGAAAGTTAGGTAGAGCCATGCCACCTTCTGCCTTAGGTCTTAGTAGGGTTGCCCATTGGATGCGTGGATGTTTTGAAATCCAAATAAATGAGGTTATGATTGAATCTAACTTATTATATTGGAATACTTTGAAATAGAAAAACAAGCTTAGAAAGGATGCAGTATTCATTGTGACAGTGTTAATTCTTCCAGCTAAAGTGAGATGAAGGGAAGGCCGTCTATGCAAGTCTTGCT
Source organism: Polypterus senegalus (assembly GCF_016835505.1). NCBI lineage: Eukaryota > Metazoa > Chordata > Cladistia > Polypteriformes > Polypteridae > Polypterus > Polypterus senegalus. The sequence continues at coordinate 54,336,446 of NC_053171.1, forward strand.
TAAGTTTTTTCCATACAGACAGCAAAATTTTGTTGATCAAGAGCTTTATATTTACTTTTGATGTTTAATCTAGATATTTAAACTTCTCTGCGATGATAAGAGGGAAGGTGTCCAAATTTATATTGTGTGCTACAGAGTTCACTTGAAAGAGCACAATTTTATTCAAATTAATTTTGAGTCCAGAAATGTTTTGAAATTCTGCTAGTGCTGATAAATTACTGAAGGAAAGAAAGCTTTGTTTAATGGCAGACAGTATAAATTAAGTACAGTATAATAATAATAATTTGCATTTATAGAGTGCCTTTCGCAAACCCAAGCAAATTGAATTCTTAGTATAAATTTTTTATTTACATTTATTTTCATATCAGATGTAAACTTTCTTCACACAACCTTATCAAATGGTTAATTTTCTCAGGTCAAACAGCATGATCTGATTACTGGCTAAAACCCATTAAACAACAAGCATCCAACTGCTCCATGTGCACTGAAAAAAGCCTTCTTAAATCAAGTAGCCCCAGTGGCTAAAGCACCACAATGTTACCATTACACTCGCACTTTTAATCTCTGTGTGACCTTGAGTGAATCATTTAATACATCCGTACTCCAATTACAGTTATACAGAAATAAATGTACGTCTGTGATTTTTAAAAGCATGCTAAAGAGGTAAATTGGTCCTGAACTTTCAAAACAAGCTGTAATCGCTAACACATTCAAACAAACCAATCAAAAAATGAACAACTATTGTTGATTTGCAAATAGTAAAGAAAAATGTGCCACACTGAAAAATTGTGTGAAGAAAGCATGTGGCTATTGCAGCTGACAACCATGTATATTAGGGCTACATGACAACTGTCCAACCGGCAACTCTTTTGCAAACCTTTGATGTAAACATGGACTGCCAGGTGAACAATCGTAAATAATTGTTTTTGCAATTCAGTTTGTCAGGCTTAAATACAGCTTGGTGGTTTATGCTTCTAACCATCATTTGAGAGGAATGCATGTGGTTTCGCTGCTTATCTCAATGAACAAAAGAAGATAACCCCAACTAGGGGCCATTAATAGATGAACGATCCCTTACTCACCTTCTGAACATAAAAGGCACACAAAAGCTGGGATGTGATGGGAGATGTTGCAATCACAGGTACTGTACATTCTATCTATAAGGGCATTTGTATTAACCAATGTGACATACTGGGATAAGTAGGAAACAAAAGATTGTCTGTTTAGCAGCAATGCAATAAAAAACAGCTGTTATGCTGACAGTTCAGGCATCTTATGCAAGAATGTACTTTTGGTGGAGTTGTTGGTCTACCACATGCACAAGAGGGCTCCAAATCCTCACCTTACAGATCCTCTGTTGTCTAGATTCTAGATTTACTTGCTCTCTCTAGATAGTACTACTATCTCCCACCAGGTTTTCTACAACTCTTTAGGGAGTGGTTTTTATACCCAAGAAAACTGTTAAAGAATCAGGCTCTTTTGCCAAAGGATGTCATTTTCATGGTACCTTTTCTAAAATACTCATTTCAAAATCCCCAACTCACAATCAAAAGTAGGGTATTAAAGTAATTATATTAAACTTACTGATGCAATGCTCTATGAACAGATTCACTATTACAAACATTCTATCATCTCATCCTACTACTACTACAACATAGAGAGAGACAATGTGGACTGCACAACTCTCAGTAGTAAGTTGGATTTCCTTTGTAAACCAATAAAGTCATGTTTTATGAAGAGCCCATTGCATACCCATATCTTCCAAATGAACTTTACCTTCCCAATATGTAAACTGGTTTGCCTAACAAATCCCTAAATGTTCTAAGATTTATTCAACTGAATATTTATTTTTTCATTGCTTTTTTCAGCACCCAGTAAGACTTAAATGTGTCCTGTATCCATGCATTATTTTATCACTTATACAAATGATTATGTCTGAAAAAGGGAAAGTAAGAACCTGAGCTTTTAAATAGTTAGTGGAATTTCTAGCCTGTGTAAGCAATAACTCCCTGAAAGTCAACCTCAGCTACTTTGATTGTTCATTTCTCCATTTAACAGTTCTCCATCACATACATCTGAACGACTTTCTCTGCTCTTAAACTCTTTTCTTCTCCCTCTCTTCCTCTTTTTATCTATCCATTTTCTATCCTTGAGCTCCTACTGTCTACTCCTTCTTGGCTTCTTTTTCTGTGTTTCCTGCACTTTACAATTCACAACCCAGTGTCTCTCTCCACTTTTCTAATTGGTCCTCTGTATCACTCCTTTAAGGTCTAAGGGATTTTACAGTAAATTATCTGTCCCACCAACACATTTTCTTCTCTGTTCATACTCATCTTTGTTGCTTCTATTGCAGTAGCTCTCTCATCCTATGTAAGCTTCCTACTCTCCTCAACAGTTTATAACCATCTCTATCTCTTTCTGCCTCCAACTTCCTCTCAGCTCAGAACCCTCTGTCCTGGTACTGGTCCCGTTTTGTCACAAATTGACCCATCTTTACCTATAATATCCCCTTTTCATTTGTGTGTTAGGTGTCAGGCTATGATATCTTTTACTGACACTGATCTCAAACAGATTAAACCAAGATTGATTGCAAGTGTCATTTATCATTAACTTGTTCAAAGACAGTAAGCAGAGTGTACAGCAACCAAGCAGGGGGGTGGGTACAACTCTGTAGTTACTCATTTTGAGTCTTATTCACAATAGTTCTTAACTCTTCAAATATCCTTAATTAGGTGAAGCAAAGCAGTAGTGTGGCATTTACCCCAAAACAACCTTGATGGATAGCAGTACTTCTCGTCCAAGGCCAAATTGAGCCTTGTGGTCAAGGGGAAGGTCTATTTGCTTTACACATTAAGCTGGTCAGTCTGCGCCCAGACCATTGATTTGTCCTGGCATTTATGTCTTTTTCACACTTCTCTGCAGCATTTTTATGTCAACGAGGCTTAAAGAGTTGGGGCCGACACCTGGTGGACACAGGCTCCTCAACCAATTCTGTCCAGGTCCTATCTTTCTTCTCAATTCTTCCATTAGTCAGTGCTTTACCCATGACTACAGTCTCACAGGATGTATCTCATACTTTTACATCTTGGGCCTGTGCTGACCTCTTTACCAATTCTCGCCAAGCAGCTCAAGAAATCTTATAACAAAGTACTTGCTAATTAACCCTAAATCTTCCTGTGTTTTTCTTGTACATGCTTTTATTACTATTGTTTTATATGTCTAATCAACACATATATAAGGTATATGAAACACACAGCACATAGTTATTCTTAGTCCATCCATACATCAGGCCCCTATATCTTACTAGTTGTTCTCCACTTTGGTCCCACTGCACCTCTTTTTTAGAGACTTCATTCTCCTACATTATGTGCATGAGTCTTGTTTCTTTACTTTTTCTAGACTTGTGTATCCTTTTTTCAGCCTTGGCCCTTTTCTCTGTCCTTCAGGACTACCTACTGTATACTGGCTTTTTTGCTCTCCAAAAGCCACTGCATTTTACGTTTCATGTCCACATGAAACACCATGTTTCTTTTGTCATGGCTCTTCAATCAAGTATAATGCTGTCCTGTTTTTTTGATAATGTTTACCAAGATGCCTCTTCCATGTTCACTTGGGACATCATTTTTGCTTCTCTTTGTCCCATATGTAGTCTATCATACCTCCTTGGTGTCTTATAACTTTAGTATTACTGTTTCTCATTACTTCTAAATGAACCTTCTTCTATGCTCCTTTGACTCTTGCAGTTTCTTCACAGGGTTCATTTTATGTTCCCCCTTAAGATTTCTTTGTTGTTGTCCATTATATTGTCCGTTATGTTGTCCATGATGTCACTTAGCCTGCTGCTACAGCTTCAACATACGCTTTCACCTATTCTATAAGGTCTCATTTCCGTCACAAATCCCCCTCACCCCCACCGCAAAACCTATGTTTCTCTCTTACTACCTTGAAGTTCTCTCCTGTTCCCCTCCTCTGTTTTCACCTAGGCTGCTCCAGTCTCAGCCTTCTGTTTTCCTGCTATCTATCCATTTTCTAAGTCTTACAGAGGAGAAGCGCCAATGCCAGGCGCGCTACATTTCTTTCTCAGGCTCTATGCCACTTCATTTGGCTCTTATTTGTCTTATACTGCTATATCTGCCTCTTCCTGCGGTCTCTCTGGACCAGCTGCTCTCTTTTCGGCTGTCTCTCCGTGCCACAGCTCTCCTGGCCCGGGAATTTATTCTCTTGGCCTCCTCTTGTCCCCTCCTCTTTTCCCCCTCCCCCGGCTGGGAGGAAGTGTGCGTTGTGGAGTTGACACAACTCGACTGTACTCGATCCTAGAAACGGTATCGGAGCGAGTAGCAAGCTGGCCAGAGCTAAAATGACATGAGCCAGTACTGCGCAGTCTGCAGGGGAACTGAAGAGACGGTTCCGGGCCATGGCCAACGTGAAGGTGGCTGTCCGAGTTCGTCCCCCGAGCTCGCGGTAAGTACACGAAGCCCGCGGACCTCGCGCGCACTTTCTGTCCCGTGTCATCACGTTGCACGACAGAGCTGACAACAGACGCCAAAGGGACCATAGGCGAACCCCCTGTGTAGCCTGCCTAAAAGTACAGAGCCACTTGTAGCATGGTCTAGCTAATATAAGAGTCTGTGGCTGCTGGGATCCCGGCGCTACGAGCATTCGTTCTGCAGTAATCAGATGTGGACGAGCGCGAGCTGTCACAATCTTGGGGAGCTCCAAACCTTCGTGTCCGGCTTGCGACTTTAAAGCGGAGCGAAACAGCCCGGCGATCACTCACCGGAGCATTGCAGAGCCCCATCATGACAACGATGGTACGCTGGAGCGACTGACAGCGCGTAGCGGCCACTTCCTCCGCCTGGATTCCGCGCCACTTGCCGGCCAGGCTTTCATGTATTTCCTCCAACTCGTCCATTTCTCATTTCCTTAACGTCCAGACGCCTACTTTGAAATTGCAGACTTGTTTTTTGATTTACACATGAGTTTCTTTGTGACTCTGAGTTTCTTCTCCGATTCAGTACAAAGCGATTACAATGTTCTACTTGATTTTCGTCTACTTTGTTCTATTTTCATTTGTAAGCGTTTGCCTCATCTATTGTTTTAATAATTGTGCATATTTGAAATGTATCTTTGAGGAGGATTTCTATGAACTTGTTTTTGACTTTGTCTCTTTCTTTAATACTAGCTCTAAATGCCTTATTTTAATACTGGAAAATCCTTTCTTTTAAACGACAGTTTTTCTGTTTTTTATCAGAATTATTTACATTTATTCAATTCCTTACATGCTATGTACAAGTCAAGGACGCAGATATTAAAGATTTCTGATTTTGTATATGCACCTGCATTTTCAATCACAGGTCTTTGAAGTAACTGGATTAGAGGCCCACTCGGTCAAGGGCCATACTCACTCATGTACCCAACACACTTGGCCAGTTTGGGAGTAAATTGAATATACACTTCTTTGGGAGGAAGTCTTCTCCAACTCGTGGACAACATACAGAATGAGAAAAGAGCGGAAATGAAAATATTTTGTTGTCTTTTATTTTTGTATTTTTTTCTTGTGCTCCAATGTTCATTCTAGTTTTTACACATTTTAGGTGAAACGTTCCTTTTGTCTGCATGTCTGCGGCCTCTTTTTCAAAACGTGTTTGTACTCCTCTTGGTCTCCTTGTGGGCATAGCTGCTTTTTGTCAATTTGAGGCTTGTTCTTTTTTTTTTTTTCTTTCAGAGTTCAGCCTGATTTTACACAGCAATGTGCCACACTGTTTTAAGAGTTTTATTTAGAGTTTCTGACAAGCCTTGCCATGAAAAGCACTTTAAAAAATCAAGGTGGCAAATTATGCAGTCTAGTTCATTGTGTAAATTTCTAGGCATTTCATCTCTTGTCTACCTTCAATGACTTAACTAGTATATTTAAGCAGGACCCAGGTGGATATCCTAAAGAGTTAACAAACATATATTATATAAAATTTTACAATATGTAGTCTATCATCCAAAATGTATGTAGTATTGTGCATTTACCTGTGTTTTTTTAAATCAACTAGACAACCATCTTAACTTAACTGACTATGAATTACTTGGTTCCTTTTAATTTGCTTCCTTTATTTAGTTCCTAAAATGCTTAAATTACATTTCTGTTAGATGCTTATCTGCATGGGTTTCTTTGACTCCTGTGGTTTACTCTCACATTCAGAAAATATGCCCTATGGTAAACTGATGTCCCCTTCAGGGATACTGCCTTCTTTGAACCAGGGTGTTAAGAATAAACTGTTGCTCTGTGTCCAGTAAGGGAAACAGCTAGTTGAAAAAGTGAATGAATAGAGGGTTGACACACAGAAATTACTTGCAAATCGAAGAGGTGACTTCGTTGATTTTGACTACTCCACATGTATAGTCTTACTCAATATGTCAAATTAGCACAATTTATTTGTAGGCATTTGATTCTTGTGTGTAAATATACACTTATGGTGTCACATTTGTCAGTCTGCAAATTTTATCCTTATGAAGCTTTTGCACCTGTTCTAGCTTATGCAAAATGCTTTTACAAATGGTCTTTGTGTATAAGATTTTTCTATCCCGCGCTAATCACAGCGAGAGACTGGTATAAATGTGTAGGAACATTGGTGGTGGGAGAATGGAGCATCACATTGACCAAACACATTTTTAAAGGTTAAGGGAATGTCTGTAGTTGAACGAGTCCTTTTTACTGAAATACTTTGTGGTAGTGATGAGATAAACGCCCTCCATTAACCAGATTGGTCTGTAAGTGGCACCAGCAATACAGAGAGTATCTACTTCTGATATGCTCGACCAATTTGCAACTTTGCGTTTTTGTGTGCTGAGTCTACTGGAGCAGCATAGTCATAGTGTGTCTTGAGAGTGCCTGCTTTTCTATTTTTGATAGTTCTTTTCAGTATGTTATATACAGTACTTTAAGGTTTTAATGATGATGCAATGGTTACAACCACTGCTTATACCTTTAGGGAACTAGGTTTACTGTCTGAAGGTATTTTGTCCCCATCATTTTATGGGTGATCTGTTACTGATGTATATGTTAGGTTGACTAGCAGGCAGTTAAGCCTAGTGGCAACCAGTCTTTAAACCACAAGGTGTACAATTTTATCTGCCCTTATTTCAGTGAAAATATAGTACTGTAATTCTATACTTTTAAAGAATATTGGGAACGCATTTACCATTAATTTTGGTGATTATTGTCATTGAACATTTGGCAGATGCCATTACGTGTGGTGTTTTACAACATAAAGATACTGTAAATTTAAGTTCTTTACATATGCTTTTCTGTTTGATTACTGTAAAGAGAAATAAGTAACTTTCTTAGAGTCACATAGTGGTTCCTAAGCTGGAATGAAACCTTGTGTTTTAAAACTTAAAAGTCCTAACAAGTGTGTGTAATACATCATATCCAAAGCTTATTTGTGCCTTTCTCCATTTGTTATGAATATTGGGTCCCCACGGCTGTGCAATAGAAAAAGTGGGTTCAGAAGGTCTTAATGGGTCTCATGCATTGTAGCATCTCCAGGAGACAGCGTCCCAGTGAATCTAGTGATAGATGCGGAGGTGAACAAAGGTTTGCTGGTGAGCCCGTAGTGTAACATTGACTTAGAACCAATAGTTTTGAGCAGGTGCCAGAAGAGTTAAGGTATACTTTGTGGTGGGTAAAAGAGTTCAGAGCAAAGTTTTATGAGTTGATTCAAAAATTCTGCCAAACTGCACCAAAACTCACCTATACCACGTAAAGATTCAAAGCAAACCAGATCATCCCACTGAAGATCCTATCTAACACCACACTAAACCTGCAAACTGCATTTTTATTACCATTCTACTATTCTTATTACAACATGTCTGAGTCTGGTAAAGATGGGTGTATACATATTTTTGTTTATTCATTTTAGTTTTTGAACTTGCTTATTCCAAATCTACATACATATACACACGCACACACACCCCCACACACACATATATATATATATACTGTATATATACAGTAATCCCTCGCTATATCACGCTTCGACTTTCGCGACTTCACTCTATCGCAGATTTTATATGTAAGCATATCTAAATATATAACGCATATTTTTGCTGCTTCGCAGGTTTCTGTGGACAATGGGTCTTTTTACTTCTGGTACATGCTTCCTTAGTTAGTTTGCCCAGTTGATTTCATACAAGGGACGCTATTGGCGGATGGCTGAGAAGCTACCCAATCAGAGTACACAGTTAAATTCCTGTGTGCTGATTGGCTCAGCGACGGAGCGCCGAATTTGATTCAGCTGCGTTAACCAGGAAGTCTCGTCTCGCTCATTCAGCATTAACGTATTTCACGGTGTAAGGAGTTAACTTTTGTGCTCTTTTGTGTTTATCTTTGTGCATAGTCAAGCCCTTCGTTATGGCTCCAAAACGATCTGCTCCTGCTACTGCTTCAGGGGCCGTGCCCAAGTGCCAACGGAAGATGCTAACAATTGCCGAAAAAGTAAAGGTAAAAGGTTGTGGATATGTTGAAGGAAGGGAACAGCTACACCGCTGCAGGACGCCATTACGGCATCAATGAGTCCAAGATTCTTTTTATTTAAAAAGGAGGAAAAGAATATAATATGTACGGCTGCAGTGTCCTTTAACCAGGGCACATAACGAGTTGTAAGTGGACGTAATAAGGCAGTAGTCCAGATGGAATCTGCTTTAGGGATTTAGATTGAAGACTGCCGGAAGAAGAACAACGGCGGTGCTACACAATCGCCTGAAGAGGCTCCTTTAGAAGAGTTGTAACGCTCTCCTTTGTTGTGCAGTAAAATTAAACTTATCATTATCGGACAAGTCATCGTGTCATTGTTGGTGAGTAGCCATAATTAATTTTCTACGTACAGTACTTATTACATGTACATACGTTTAGTGTCACACATTTTACTGTATACAATTTTTCTTGCATTGTACGTATTTATTGCTGGTAACCTGTCTGTCGTAATGGCTGTAACATATGTGATATCGGAGATGCTCGATATCTTTAAAATAACGTTTAGGTTTTACTGTATATAAACAGAGTATTTACATACATAATTTCAACGAATCTTACCTAATATCTAAGAGAATACAAAGGGTTTATGCTGTATAACTGTGCGGGAAATGTTTATAAAAGTGTGGGAGAGTTTATAAGGGCTTAAAATATATGAAAATAACCATATGAACGTATGGTTTTTACTTTGCGGATCTTCACCTTCCGCGGGGGGTTCTGGAACGCAACCCCCGCGATCGAGGAGAAATTACTGTACACACACAAACACACACATATATATATATATATATATACTGTATATATATATATATATATATATATATATATATATATATATATATATATATATATATATAAAATATGAAAAGCTGCGGTGGGCTGATGCCCTGCCTGGGGTTTGTTTCCTGCCTTGCGCCCTGTGTTGGCTGGGATTGGCTCCAGCAGACCCCCGTGACCCTGTAGTTAGGATATAGTGGGTTGGATAATGGATGGACGGATAATATGAAAAGTTGACTGACACCAAAATCCTATTTCATGTTTAGTTAAAAAGCTGAATTATGGCAGGATGGTACATCTAGGACACTAGGTATCCACTAAGAAGGGGTATTTAAATATATTAATATTTAGGGGTAAACCCCCCACAATAGAAAAATGAAGTATCCAAAAATTTGAAAAGGTTTTGACTGATTTAACTGAAATTTGGTGACATAGCAGAAAAAAGAGAATTAGCCAACACATGTTGTTTTATTTGTCAGTAGTTAATAATATTATGTTAACTTACATGCTCTGTGCTTTTTCCAAATGAAAGACAGAACAGAATCAATTGATGGGCCATGCAAATGACAATTCTAATCAATAGGCTGGACAGATGACTGAAGAAGGGGTGGTGTCCTGGACAGAAAAAAAAGACACGTACTTTGTTAAATGGAAAGAGAATGTTTGGTGGAGGTCTAGGAAGATGCAAAGATTAACTGTTGCTAGCAAGCACCGTTTTTGCCGCTGAATACCAGCACTCTTAGATGCGTACTGGCTCTAATTTTGGTCATTCGTTCTACTCTGTCGACCTCCGGCCCCCAACCACGTTGCTAAAAATGACAGGGGATTGATTTTCTAAGGTCTTTGATTGTGATGTTGCAAACACCAAGGGAGAACCACCCCGCTTTACATTGTGTTACTATGAAAGATTATTCCCACCACTCCATAAAACAATTACTGTATTACTTCTGAGAAGTTTTAATCTTTTTTGCAAAACAGTTCCCTGTTGCTGTCAGAGTACTTGATATGTCCATGCTAGTTGCGAGGAATGCACAGCAGAAATGATGTCACACTTGGAGACACACTTCCTCACATGTGCTGTTTTTATGTTGTGGATGGCGATGCAGATGTAGCACTGTATACCCTTAATGATCAATTTTAAGAAGAGGCTGGTTACATGGGTGCAGAATGATGAACAAAAGGCTAAATATGATGCAATAAGTCATCAAAGTGCAATGAAGATATGCACAAATATCTGAAGTACATCTCTTCCTCATGTAGGTCACCCACTCAAAGAGAATGAAGAACTTACCCTTTCTACACTTTTGGTTAATGGGTCTGACATACCATCTTCTCATTTTTTTCCTCACTTAAAGTTAATAATAACAGCCAAATCTCTTCATCCATTAGAACAGTCTGTGTTCCTCTACTGTGAAATGTTTAGATATTTGACACTGACAAAACTGTTATCTACTGACTAGGATAATACTGTATAAACATGCTGATTGAACAGGCTGCCACAAGATGCTGACAGTGGTAAGTGTAAACTAGGCTTTAGGGACACAGGGAGCTATTGATCATTGCAGGTTAATGAATGGCTTTAGCATTTAATAAGAAATGTTGAGCAGTGAACTGTGCAGTTTTTCATACAAAGTAACACACTTTATGTAACACATTACATTTTATAATAAGTAATGGTGAATCATATTTAGTTACTTGAGTAATGTAACTAAGGTACTCTTTTATATATACATCCATCCATCCATTATCCAACCCGCTATATCCTAACTACAGGGTCACGGGGGTCTGCTGGAGCCAATCCCAGCCAACACAGGGCGCAAGGCAGGAAACAAACCCTGGGCAGGGCACCAGCCCACCACAGGGCACTTTTATATATACATTTATATCTTAATATCTTATATCTTAAAATGGGACTACATGCAACTGACGAAAGACACAAAAAAAATACTGTACCTGAGTGAACGACATAAATAAAAATCTTAAACATCCAATAATAATGATAATAATAAATACTCAAATTTCACATTATTCCCACTGATTAACTGATTAACTTTACACGTTTCTGTAAAATTGTGTTTTGCAGTAACAATCAACAAAAGCCAGGTCACCAGGAATTGATTTTTATGCAGGAATGTTTTACTCATGGACAATTGTGGATGGCATGTTCAAGAGGAAGCAGCTCTAGTGACTTGTTAATATTGTTGTTATTTGGCTGATGCTTTTATCCAATGCGACTTACAACATTTGAGATACAACTGGCCGTACTTATTTTGTTTTTCTTACTGGTATACAAGGAGGTGAAATGACTTGCTCAAAGTCGCACAGTGTCAGTAGCAGAATTTGAACCCACAATGTCAAGGTTTGAAGACCTGTGTCCAAAGCCTGAACCACTACATCACACTGCCTGCCAATAATATTAGCCTTAGGTTAAAATATTATGTACAGAAAAGCTGATACATCTGATTAACCAACGTCAGTATAACCGATGCCCACTGTTTTACATTTCTTTTGTTTATGGGTAACACAGCCAGTTTGGAGTAAGAAGAGACATAGCCTACAAACCATCACAGCAGCATTGAGAACAAAAAATTGACCAGCCCTAGTCAGCATGCGATTTCATAACAGGTCACATGCACATGTTTACCCAGGTTTAAAGTTGTCAGTCAAACTAAACAACACAACTTTATGGTGTAGGAGGAAATCTCCCATAGTACAGAAGGGTTCAAGTATGAATCAGCCTTCTCCAAACATTGAATGTTTAATTATAAATCAGTCAAAGTTTCACTTGTGTAGGAACTCATTTTAAAACATTTGACTAAATAATCAATATGCCCATTTTGAATTAATACATTTTATCCATATCATAGTCTTGGGAGCACATGTCTTTCTCTAGTATATTAGTAGATAGCAACCACACCTGATCAGCACCACCCACATACACTCAAAAAGTCAAATAAGGAGAAAGACCTACCATTGCAAAACATGTGGAATCACACAGACATCCAGGCTAGGACTGAAACTGCGGTGATAACCACTTTGCCAACCATATTACATTTCTGTTACAGTATAAAATTCCACTTATGGATGTCTACAAAATAATGGACAGTATTGAACATAGTATTCTATGAAAGATAATTTCTAATAACAACATTTATTTTGTTTAAATAGAATATTTTTTACAAAATGTTTATAGTAGTAGTAGTAGCAGACTCAGGGTGTTCTCACAACGTTTAACAGGTAAAATACAATTACATGTGTTACAAATTACTAATTGCATACTGTTTACACCCAAATATACTACGTAATTTAAACACACAGTAACACAAAGCAATTGCAAACTGATTAATATAAATGAATCCTAACAATATAAACTACCAGTTGAAATTAATACCTTTTTTTATCAAAATATCATTAAACTGAATTACAAATACCTACCAAAATATTATTTAAAATGTAAAAATAAGTGCCAAGACAGTGATAGTGCTTCTAATGGCTATTACTGCTTGAAACATACAACTGTGAAGTCCTATTCCTTCAGTGTCCTAATGGTGTACTCCTGCAGCTTCTCCTTAATTAATTGTCAATGACAATAAAGATCTATGTAAAAAAAAAAACTTCAATTTCGTTGTTCCTTTGTAAAAGTGACAATGACAGTAAAGATCTATCTATCTAATTAGGTGTGTTTAAATGGTAATTGGTTATTTGGGAAACGTTCTAATTGTGTTAGTACAGTACTGCTGAAACCTGTCACTGTGTTTACTTGGGGTGCAAGATCCTGGCATTCCCATAGTTAAGTTCTGGGTTCAAAAATGCCCAAAATGAAAGTTTTTTTTTTTTTTAGAATGAAGACTGTTTCATGTGACAGATTACAAAGAAAATGAAGATTTCGTTCAAAGGTGTGTCTAAAGGTGACTTGAGAGAAGAGGGCAAACTGGATCTTACCAGGATAAAAAAAGAAGGGGAAGGCCCAGATGGGTGACTGCTTAAGAGGAGAAGAGACATCAGAGTATGTAGTGACGCACACAAATGCTTTCCAGGTCCTCAAATGGCACCTTCCTTAGATACAATCTGTAACAGTGAAAAATCGACTGTGGGATGCTGGCCTAAGGAGACAGAGTTTCAAAGAAGAAAAAGTCATATCTGAAACTGTCAATTAAAAAGAAAAGAATAAAATGTGCAAAAAATTACAGACACTAGATGGAAGATGACTGGAAAATTGTATTGTGGACAGCATCCTGAAATCATCTTTTTCTCTTTTACAGATGACACTAGTATTTGTCATGTATGGGAAAACCCCAACTGAGGACCTGGAAGGTGTTTGTTTCTCACACTACACACTCAGATGTCGTTCTCCTCTTACACAGTTGCCCATCTTGGTCTTCATCTTCTTTCTTATCCTGGTCATATACACTTTGCCCTCTTCTCTCAATACACTAGTAAACACCTTTGTAAGAAAGTTTCAGTTTTTTGAAAATCTGTCACATATTTATTCTGTTAAAAAAGACTAACATGTTTCTTGAGAAAGCTGCTTAATTTTGGCCATTTTTGAACTCAGAACTGACCTTTAGAAATGCCAGTACTTTGTCACACAAGTGAACAGAGTAACAAATTTTATTGGTGCTAATGCATAGCACTTACAATGGCTAATTAAGGATAAAATAAGGAAGCTGACTATTAGGACACTTAAGAAATGGCTGCTGAAAAATGGAGCTTGGCAGTCCAATGTGAATAATAAATTAAAAATCAGCAGTGACTCTTCCTGTGAAGTCAGTAGATGGATTGGGAGAGCATGGGGGTCATGAGGTCGCTGGAAAGGGGTGGGTTGCGCTCCCGATATATATGCAAAAGGACGAAGGTCCAAGTCTTTAGAGTCCTGGTGCTTCCTGTCTTGCTATATGGTTGTGAGACATGGACGCTATCTGACCTGAGATGAAGACTGGACTCCTTTGGTACTGTGTCTCTCCGGAAAATCCTTGGGTACTGTTGGTTTGACTTTGTGTCGAATGAGTGGTTGCTCATGGAGTCCTGAATGAGGCACATTACCTGCATTGTGAGGAAGCGTCTGTTACGGCACTACGGCCATGTGGCGCGTTTCCCCGAGGGCGATCCGGCTCCTAAGATCCCCATTGTTGGGGACCCGAGTGGCTGGATCAGGCCAAGGGGTTGCCCACGTAACACCTGGCAGTGGCAGATAGAGGGTCATTTCCGTAGGGTGGGACTGGACTGCGTGTCTGCCTGGGGGGTTGCAAACCAGGATCCCGAGTTGTTTAGTCGTGTAGTGGGTGCGGCAACACACTGTACCAGTGCATGCTCCCCAACTTGACTTGACTTGACTTGAGTGATCTCTCACTCTACATCTCAGAAACGGAGTGGAAAGCAGCAATGCACAGAATTCACTCGAGCTCCATATGCACAAAACATACAATTATTCAACTTAAAATTATATATCGAGCACATGTGTCTCGTTTAACATTGTCCAAAACTTTTCCAGAGCAAGATCCATTCTGCGAACGTTGCAGTCGAGCTCCAGCTTCACTAGGCCACATGTTTTGGACCAAAATGTTGAAATGCCTATCAGACAGCCTTCGTGTCACAATCCCTCCTAATCCACTAACAGCTGTGTTTGGTGGGCTCACAGATGGGCTTAAAGTGGAGAAGGACAAACAAACTGTAATTGCCTTTACTACACTATTGGTACATAGACTTATTTTGCTCAGCTGGAAGAATCCAAACCCACCTCTGTTCATTTATCCATTTACTTATTTTTACAAGTTTAAAGTTTTACTGTGCTGGCCTAGCTCTCTTTCTCATGGGTGGGGGATGATTTGTTTTGAACCTAGTTTTGTTTGGATTGTATGGATTGTTATTTGATTTTAATAAAATCAATAAAGTGCTACAAAACAAAATCATCATGATAATCATTAGTAACACTAGAAATGTCTTGGCAGTCTTTTAAAAATAATTTAATGGTATCTACAGTAGATAAAAAGGTATCAATTTATATCAAAAATATGAATGATTTGGGTGTGTTGATCAAACATTTGATAATATGGTAAAGTTTGTCCATTAATATTGTTGTTGCGATATGGTTAATTGACAAAGGAGGAGAGCAAAACAACATCTCCAGTTAGCAGCATCACTGGAGAAAATGCACCTCCATAGGAACACATTACATAAAAAATAATCTGTAAATACTTTACATCTATTCACCCTGTAAAAGGAGGCAACCCCGAACAGACACAGACATAAGGGGGCAATACAATCCTACAGTGGATGCCACTTCTTTAAAGGGCACAATCACATAACATACTCACACACCCCACAAATAAAACTAGAACGTATGAACCCAACATTAAAAGTGTCCAGGCCCTGTAATCAAGCTTGAGTCGATGTCCGTGGAGCTAATATAATATCGTGTAAAAACTTCCCTAATTTTAAAATTGCTTTATTATCATTTAACAAGGAGGGCGTCTGCGGCTCAATCACTCCATGTGACCATCATCCAGTAACAACAATGAATCGAAAATGTTACTACAACTTTAACACCAACAAGCAGTTCAATGCAAAGTAAAAATGAGAAAAACTGAAATTTTTGCACTTTTCAGTAGGTAACAGCACAACCTGAAACGTTTGAAAAACATATTTGCCAAAACTTGCTTTGTGTTTGAGGTAGTCAATTTCAGAATGAAATGTTTTAATTGAGGAGTTTCGAGGGGCTTCGTGATGGCTCACACACTCGTCCAACAGCGTTATGAGACCGCTTTACATTTGAAAGTGTAAAAGCTCGCAAACCGTGCTGATTGGTTGTTTCATTTTTTTTTCAAATTCTCTACAGGAGAAAGTAGGGTGAAATTACACCTTTTATCTCTACAGAAAGAGAGAGAGAGAGAGGTTGGAAGAGAATGGACTTCACTACGGTATATGTATTCTAATTTACGAGTTAAAATTTGATAACTGATTAACACTTAAAAAAGCTTAATCAATATCCTAAGCAAGCTTTCATTTTGACAGTATAGTAATTTCGCAGAGCGAACTCTATCGTGTAACAGATATGTCGTGAAGGTGACATCAGTCCGGCTCCTTTTCTTTTATTTAAATAACGCACAACGTATTCACAGATAACCACCGACAAGACTGCATTATGTAAAGAGCGATTTGCTGGATGCATCTTTTTCATATCACTTTGATGCACATTGACAGTGAATCCTTTATAACATGAGATGTCGTATCAGTGAACAGCTGTCGTGACCACGCCCACCTTGATAGCTACCTTCCCGCCCCTTTCGTTAAACGCTGTTGAATGTCCCGTGAAAAGACAGGAAAATAAAAATACCATCCGTAATCATCTTTACCCGTTGGAACACAAAGTTACGAGCACGGTGCATCAGTAGTATTTACATGTGAATATGATCATACAGCAATCTTATGCCTGCCATGTTCTTGCTTAACCATCTTTCAGAGTCGATATGCCGTTGAGCAGAGATGATCAATTTGTTCTGCTACACACATAGCACAGTTGCTATTTCACGTTTTTCTTTTTTGCCTTTTTGTTAATGTAACGTTATCCAAGCTTTTTAACTTCACGCGAAAAACTGAAGTACCTCGCCGATCAATCATTTTTTTCCGCAAAGAAGTTTCCTTTGATTAAAATACACGTAGTTGTGTCTTGAAGTGGGCGTAAAAATTACTGGGGAAAATACTGGCACACAATTTAAGGTAAATTCTTTAAAATAAACCAGCCTCCAGCCGGTATTTGTGAACATGTGTGCAACCATGCCTTTTTATTGTTTTTTCTCAGGCAGTAAACTGAAGTGACCTTTAAGTGTCAAAGCTGGACAGACCCCTGGGATGTGAACACTTTTATTTTGAATGAAAATCATATCGCAGTATTTGTGTGCAGATAATATTTTAATTACAAATAATTTTCAAGCCAGTCACAGCACACTGCAAGCAGTGACTATGGTTTTGTCTTGTCCTGCCTGTGCTCTAATTGGAAAACCAAAGGAAACGTATCCTATCACCTTGGATAAAGGTGTCAGTCAAATAGGTAAATGTAAATATTTGAAAGTAATATAAAGAAAAATAACATTTACCCCTTGAATTCAGAGTCCTCCCATTGTTATTAAGAGGTGCTGCATTTCTCTGCTGTTGATTAAGCTTTATGTACTTTTTGACTTCTTTTATGGTGAGATGCTTGTCAGCTTTTGGTGGTGTGTGTACCTCTTTTTAAAATGTAACACTTTGGCCCTGCCAGAGTTTAACCATCCCTTACAGTATTCAATAGGGTTATGCGTTCAGCTCATGAATATTGCTTTTATGACTTTTTTAAATTTCTGTTTGTTGCTAACATTTACATTTATTTGCTTGGCAGATGCTTTAATCCAAAGTGATTTACCAATCAAGTAAACTTCACCCTGGGGGTCTGTAAGGGAACAAGTGTTACAGCACAGCATTACAAAGTGACCATCACAAGTGAAAAGCTCAGAACAAAATACAATCCATCCATCCATCCATCCTCTTCCGCTTATCCAAGATCGGGTTGTGGGGGCAACAGCTTGAGCAGTGATGCCCAGACTGCCCTCTCCCCGGCCACATCTAGCTCTTCCGGGGGAATCCCGAGGTGTTCCCAGGCCAGCTGGGAGACATAGTCCCTCCAGCGTGTCCTGGGTCTTCCCCGGGGCCTCCTCCCGGTTGGATGTGTCTGGAACACCTCACCAGGGAGGCGTCCAGGAGGCATCCTGATCAGATGCCCGAGCCACCTCATTTGACTCCTCTTGATGCAGAGGAGCAGTGGCTCTACTCTGAACCCCTCCTGGATGACTGAGCTTCTCGCCTTATCTTTAAGGGAAAGTCCAGACACCTTGCAGAGGAAACTCATTTCAGCCGCGATCTCGTTCTTTCGGTCATTACCCATAGCTCATGACCATAGGTGAGGGTAGGAACATAGATCGACTAGTAAATTGAGAGCTTTGCCTTACGGCTCATCTCCTTTTTCACCACGACAGACCGATGCAGAGCCCGCATCACTGTGGACGCTGCATTGTTCCGCCTGTCGATCTCACGCTCCATTCTTCCCTCACTTGTGAACAAGACCCCGAGATACTTGAACCCCTCCACTTGTGGCAGGATCTCGCTACCAACCCTGAGAGGGCACTCCACCCTGAGGACCATGGTCTCGGATTTGGAGGTGCTGATTCCCATCCCAGCCGCTTCACACTCAGCTGCAAACCGATCCAGAGAGAGCTGAAGATCACGGTCTGATGAAGCAAAATACAAAACCCAACTGATAAATTCACCAAACAAGAGAGTCTTCAAATGTTCTTAAAAGCATTGTGAGAGTCAGTTTTTTTAAATAAAGGTGGGCAGCTTGTTCTACCAGCCAGGATCTACACGTGAAAAGAGTCTGGATCAAGATTTGATGCAGTGCAGAGAAAGCTTCAGCAGATGCTGTTTAACAGCAGACTTGAGTGATCGTGAGGGAGCATTGGACGTTAAAAGTGTTTCCATTTACTGTGGGTAGGTGCACATCCACTGACTACTCTGTAGGCAAGCATCAAGGATTTGAATTTAATATGTGGTGGTACAGGAGGCCAGTGTAGTGATATGAAGAGAGGAGTGACATGCCCTCTTTTATTGGTTGGACAAAATATATGTCACTGCATTTTAAATAATCTGTAGTGGCTTGTAGTAGCCCAGATGTGAGAAGACCAATTTCTAGACCAACCTGAATGTTTTTCACATAAAAAAGCTCCATATGCTGTAGCTTCTATGGTACATTGACCTGATGAAATTGTAGTTTCCCCTGTTTTGTAATACCTGGAGTATACAGACATTGAGCTCTAGATATTAGATTTGTTTGATTGTGATTTTAGTCTTTTATATCTAGTTATTAATAAGTGGGAGGCTTAGTGGTGCAGTGACTAGTAATGCTGCTTCATGGGTCAAGTAACCTTGTTTCAAATCCCACAACCAGCTGTTGTCTGTGTAGAGCTGTTACATTGTCCAGGTGTCTTCCTCTTGCATTTATCAAGAGCAATCTAGCATTTTGGGGGGCATAGTGACACAACAGTGTATTCACTGCTGCCTCGCCATTTCAGTTTCCTAGCGCTTAGTTCCTACAAGTCATCATAGCCTGTGTGAATTTTGTACATTCCACTTGTGTCTTTGTGGGGTTTCTTCCCACATCCCCAAAAGCATGCAGGTTAGGTGTGCTAGTGACTATAAACTGAATCCAAAGGTGTGAGAGGGCACTGTAATGGCCTGATGTCCCATCTCAAGAGTAATTTTTGTTAACATTCAGTGCTGGCCTCCCACCACCATGAATTGGATTGACCTGATTTTAAAATCAATGCCTAATAATTATCATAAACAGAATTTTCATTGTTTCTTTTTTAATGAATGTTTACAGTTCTTGCTTCTGTCATATTATGAATGTACTTGTTTCTAAGTGGACCTGACAAAAGTTAACCAGCCTTCTTTTTGTGATGCCTTCCTGCTGTTTTCTGCAATTTCTTTCTATACAAACGCAACCGTGCCTATGAAGACTATGTAATTAACATATTAGCATAACATAACCTTTTCAAACTGCACAGTCCATTGTAGGTTAATGCGGGCCAGAGTGTATCCTCACAGCATTGTCTGCAAAGCAGGAAGCAGACCTGATCAAGTCAGCCATTCATCTCTGTCAACTACATATTACAGCACAATTTCAGGTGAAGCAGAATGTGGCAACCAGGGAATTTCAGTAGGGAGGAATCCCGTCACAACAGTGTCAGTAGCCCAGCGACAGGGAAACAGGAGTGGAATCAAACATTCACGGCTCCAAGAGAGACCTGTCATGGGAGTTAATTTCTAAGACAGAGTTGCTTAGAAACACTTTGGTGGCTGGGCCACTCATTTAGGTTATTTGATCTATGATTTGTGAAATATATTTTTTTCAGTTCTTTATTTATGATAAAGTTAGCAAACGGGAGAAATATATTTAAAGAAGTCGAAAAATTTTGTGATTAAGAGTGATTCTGCAGTTAATGTTGTGCCTCACACCTCCAGAGCCCTGGGTTTGAATTCTGGTCAGTTTGCTGCCGTTGGAGTTTGCATTATGGGTTTTTTCCACCCCAAGTCTTATGTATGTTATTCCACTACCCAACTACTAGATGCTGTTATAATAAAGTGTCATCAAAATAAGGATATTCTTATCATTTATAATACAGGAAGGTGCATGGAAGATTAGCCCAGACCATGGTAAGGATCCTTGTTGTGGTTTTAGCAGAAGAGAATGTAGTCAGGAGCAGTTAGTGCGACTTCACATTAGTGCTTTATTTTGTTAGTTCAGTTACAGTATCCATGTGCTTTCTGGGATCTGTTTAGACATGGTAAGGTCCTGTGGTGGCCCTTTTCTTCTTTAAACCCATTATTAAGTAGACCATAAGACAATGCCCCCCAATCCCTTACTCCTTCCACACTGTCAGGATTGACAATGCTATAATTCAATGCTTTCCCCCCCCCTTTTCTTTGACATCCTATAAACCCAGACAATTACATAGACTATCAGATCAAACAAGAGTAAAAAGGTTAAACATTTATTTATGTACTAGCTGTTCCCCGTGGCCCCGCCTGTGTAGTATTGAAAGACGACAAACTTCAAAAATCAATAAAAATAATTTTAAAAAATGTAATAATACTTTATATTGATAGCTTTCTGAGGGCCTCTTGATATAGAGTATTTTTGGTTTAACTATCAGGGACGAGAACATAGCTGTGATCTCTTTGCCAAAAATGTAAAAAGTTGTCAAGGTATCTCTGGCCAAGTGGAAGGTAGTTCCGCTCCAAAGTCAAACGTTGCCACTGTATCTGATCGTATTCAGCTCTGATGGGAGAGCGTCCTCCACGTAGGGAGAAGAGCATGTGGCCGTAATAGCTCTGCCAATGAGCAAGTACTGCCTAAAACACACATAGCTGTAATCTTTCTCTCAAAAATGTCAAACGTTACTCTTTAACAATCTCGAGATGATAATGTCTGCTGAACAAAAAGGTATCGCTATCTAAGTGGAGGAAAGTACGCTCCAACACATGGTGAGAAGTAGAGAGACTTGAACGGAGACTGGCGTGTGAGTGAGGAGGGCCCCACCAGGCTCTCCACTCCTGAGGTCCCAACTTCCCTCGGCCCGCAGCCTGTCTCTTGGATTTGCGCAAATAAATTGGTGCCGCAACCAAACTATAATACTTCGTGTGATGAGAGAAGTCGCAAAATCAACCGGAATGTTCAAGTAAATTATAGAAAAAAAAACCAGATCAAAATCCGTTAAGTAGTTCTCTAGTGAAAAGTTTTGCTTGCTCTTCCCCGGGTTTTGGTTAACCAGATATACAATTTAAAGAGATCGTTATTTTCATGGGAATTGTTACATATGCATTATTTTCACTTTTACTTTAAATCTTCAGTAAAAACAATATTTGGAATTAACTTTTCTTCAAGATCGCATTGAATTTTGATTCTGTGTTTGGACTTACATAGTGAGAATGCAACGTATAACTGCCCGTAAGTGAATATTGTTTCTTTCTCTCAAATAGATAAACCGACTTTTTTGAATGTTTGTCCATGCTCTTTCTTCTTCGCTTAGTCGTTGACATGTCAGCTAGAACGTATAAAATTATTGTCCTGATGAAATTTATAAGAGCTGAGAGCACAGGAAGTGTGTCTGACAAAAGTACTCACAAGACTGATATTAGGTGACCGTGGTCTTGTTTGAAAATGGTTGTAAGTAGGGCGTGACTTGAAAGAATCTAATGGAAAAAGTCACCATCTTGCGGGACTTGCTTCCAAAGGTTGTAAGTATGGCGTGACATGAAAGAATCTCATGTTAAAAGTCTCAGTTTCACGGGACTTCATTCCAAAAAGTCTCTCTGAAAGTCACATCTCGTCTCCCAAATTTTTTTTATAATAGATATAATAGATATACAGTCATGGCTGAAATTATTGGCACCCCTGGAATTTTTGCCAGAATTTCTGGAATTTTCCCAGAAAATGCACCATTTCTCACAGAATATTGTTGCAATTACAAATGTTTTGGTATACACATGTTTATTTCCTTTATGTGCATTGGAACAACACAAAAAATCAGAGAAAAAAGCCAAATCTGACATCATGTCACACAGAACTTCTTAAATGGGCCGGACAAAATTATTGGTACATTTTCAAAATTGTGGGTAAATCGTTTTATTTCAAGCATATGATGCTCGTTTGAACTCACCTGTGGCAAGAAACAGGTGCTGGCAATATAGCAATCACACCTGAAGCCAGTTAAAATGGAGAAAAATTGACTCAACCTTTCTGTTGTGTATTTGAGTGTGCCACACTAAGCATGGAAAACAAAAAAAAGAGCAGAGAATTGTCTGAGACTTGAGAGCAAAAATTGTGGAAAAATATCAACAATCTCAAGGCTACAAGTCCACCTCCAGAGATCTTCATGTTCCATTGTCGACTGTGCGCAACATAATCAAGAAGTTCACAACACATGGCACTGTAGCTAATCTCCCTGGACGTGGACAGGAGAGAAAAATTGATAAAAGACTGCAACGAAGGATGGTCTGAATGGTGGATAAACAGCCCCAATGAACTTCAAAACATATTCAAGCTGTTCTGCAGACTCAGGGTGCAACGGTGTTACCTCGAACTATCCGTCGACATCTGAACGAAATGAAATGCTATGGCAGGAGAGCCAGGAGGACCCCACTGCTAACACAGAAATATAAAAAAGCCAGACTGGAGTTTGCCAAAATGTATGTGAGGAAGCCAAAATCCTTCTGGGCGAACGTCTTGTGGACAAATGAGACCAAGGTAGAGCTTTTTCGTAAAGCTCATCATTCTACTGTTTACAGAAAATGGAATGAGGCCTATGAAGAAAAGAACACAGTACCTGCAGTCAAACATGGTGGAGGTTCTAAGATGTTTTGTGGATGTTTTGCTGCCTCTGGCACTGGATGTCTTGACTGTGTGCAAGGCATCATGAAATCTGAAGACTACCAAGATGATATTGGGGCACAATGTAGGGCCCAGTGTCAGAAAGCTGGGTCTGCGTCAGAGGTCAGGGGTGTTCCAGCAGGACAATGACCCCAAACATACCTCTAAAAGCACCCAAAAATGGTTGAAGACAAAGCGCTGGAGAGTTCTGAAGTGGCCAGCAATGAGTCCGGATCTAAATCCGATTGAACACTTATGGAGAGATCTCAAAATTGCTGTTGGGAGAAGGCGCCCTTCAAATCTGAGAGACCTTGAGCAGTTTGCAAAAGAAGAGTGGTCGGAAATTCCAGTTGAGAGGTGTCACAAGCTTGTTGATGGTTATAGGAAGCACTTGATTTCAGTTATTTTTTCCAAAGGGCATGCAACCAAATATTAAGTTGATGGTGCCAATAATTTTGTCCACCCCTGGTTTTTGAGTTTTGTGTGAAATGTCAGATTTGGCTTTTTTTCTCTGTTTTTTGTGTTGTTCCACTGCACATAAAGGAAATAAACATGTGTATACCAAAACATTTGTAATTGCAACAGTTTTCTGGGAGAAATGGTACATTTTCTGGGAAAATTCCAGAGGTGCCGATAATTTCGGACATGACTACAGTGGGATGCAAAAGTTTGGGCAACCTTGTTAATAGTCATTATTTTCTTGTATAAATTGTTGGTTGTTACGATAAAAAGTGTCAGTTAAATATATCATATAGGAGACACACACAGTGATATTTGAGAAGTGAAATGAAGTTTATTGGATTTAAAGAAAGTGTGCAATAATTGTTCAAACAAAATCAGGCAGGTGCATAAATTTGAGCACCACAAAAAAGAAATGAAATCAATATTTAGTAGATCCGCCTTTTGCAGAAATTACAGCCTCTAAACGCTTCCTGTAGGTTCCAATGAGAGTCTGGATTGTGGTTGAAGGTATTTTGGACCATTCCTCTCTACAAAACATCTCTAGTTCATTCAGGTTTGATGGCTTCCGAGCATGGACAGCTCTCTTTAACTCACACAACAGATTTTCAATTATATTCAGGTCTGGGGACTGAGATGGCCATTCCAGAACGTTGTACATGTTCCTCTGCATGAATGCCTTAGTGGATTTTGAGCAGTGTTTCGGGTCGTTGTCTTGTTGAAAGATCCAGCCCCGGCGCCGCTTCATCTTTCTCACTGATTCCTGGACATTGGTCTCCAGAATCTGCTGATACTGAGTGGAATCCATGCGTCCCTCAACTTTGACAAGATTCCCAGTCCCTGCACTGGCCACACAGCCCCACAGCATGATGGAACCACCACCATATTTTACTGTAGGTAGCAGGTGTTTTTCTTGGAATGCTGTGTTCTTTTTCCTCCATGCATAACGCCCTTGTTATGCCCAAATAACTCAATTTTAGTTTCATCAGTCCACAGCACCTTATTCCAAAATGAAGCTGGCTTGTCCAAATGTGCTTGAGCATACCTCAAGCGGCTCTGTTTGTGCTGTGGGCGGAGAAAAGGCTTCCTCTGCATCACTCTCGCATACAGCATCTCCTTGTGTAAAGTGCGCGAATGGTTGAACGATGCACAGTGACTCCATCTGCTGCAAGATGATGTTGTAGGTCTTTGGTGCTGGTCTGTGGGTTGACTCTGACTGTTCTCACCATTCGTCACTTCTGTCTATCCAAATCTTTCTTGGTCTGCCACTTCAGCCTTAACTTGAACTGAGCCTGTGGTCTTCCATTTCCTCAATATGTTCCTAACTGTGGAAACAGACAGCTTAAATCTCTGGGACAGCTTTCTGTATCCTTCCCTAAACCATGATGGTGAACAATCTTTGTCTTCAGGTCATTTGAGAGTTGTTTTGTGACCCCATGTTGCTACTCTTCAGAGAAAATTAAAGGAGGAGGAAACTTACAATTGACCCCTTAAATACTCTTTCTCATTATAGGATTCACCTGTGTATGTAGGTCAGGGGTCACTGAGCTTACCAAGCCAATTTGAGTTCCAATAATTAGTTCTAAAAGTTTTGGAATCAATAAAATGACAACGGTGCCCAAATTTATGCACCTGCCTGATTTTGTTTGAACAATTATTGCACACTTTCTGTAAATCCAATAAACTTCATTTCACTTCTCAAATATCACTGTGTGTGTCTCCTATATGATATATTTAACTGACATTTTTATCGTAACAACCAACGATTTATACAGGAAAATAATGACTATTAACAAGGTTGCCCAAACTTTTGCATCCCACTATATATATATATAAATATATATATATATATATATATATATATATATATATATATATATATATATATAGTATATATATACTGTATATATATATATATATATATAGTATATATATATATATATATATATATATATAGATATATATTTATGAGTTTAATTCCTTGTTTTATGTATTTTTTGTGTTATTTAATTTATTTATGTTACTTTTACTTCAGTTGATTATTTGCATTATTCCTTGTTTATGACTTCATCTTGAAGGCTTTGTTATTTGCCTTATGCTTTTAGGTTGGTATTTTAATTCAAAAATTTATGCTGCGGTGAATTGTCAGTGGCCAGTCAAGAACTCACGATCTCAAACTCAGAGGCGAACTCTTTACAGCATGAGCTAAATGGAGAGCTGTATTAGTCAGCCGCTCAGAGCCCATCTCTGAATACATTGAGCGATGCACATCCCTGGTGACTTCAGCCGATCCCACTCTCAGTGTCAGCCCCCACATTCTTTGGGCAGCATCGTCCCTAAAGTTGGTTCCCCAAGAGACTGGACAATGTGCTCTTCAATATCAGATACTAGAATGGTTAAGGGTTCCCACAGTTCATTCGAATGTGCTAGAGGTTTTCCTTGTATTTCCTTTTTTTGTTTATTATTGTAATTTTCTAGATTTTGACCTTATTGCTCTATTTTCCACCACTCTCTTTGGATATCGTATTGGGACTTTGTTGACTTTGGATTGCCTTGTGGGCAATTGGTTTTTGACTTTCTGCTCCATGAAGTGGTTTTGTTACATAGAAATTTTGGATTATAAATTTTTATTTATAAAGGTCCTGTATTTGTGCTGTTACTAGCTGGGTGTTGATGGTTTTATCCCTTTAGTGGGCATTTTTGAGCTTATTTAGGACTCTTTTTTTCTCTTTTAAAAGGCCCACATTATTTTGGTGCTGTTGAAGCAAGAGGGTACAAATACCTAAGCAAGCAGGGTACAAATGTGAGTGTTGGCAAAATAATAATAATACGACCTGGGTAATAATTAGTTAATCTTACTTAATCTACTAGGTGGCTTTCTGGTTTAGTATGTTTAATTGCCGTGGCCTTTGGATAGAATGGTGTAAACAAACAGCATGGCCTGTCTAAATATGACAGCTGAGAGAGTAAGAGGCTGAACTTTTTTCATACCCTGTCTTTAAGTTCATTTGGCTTCCTTGATGTGCCCCTCAAACCAATGGGAGAACTCTCTGCTTAATTTCAGTCCTGTTTAGGTACAGCTCAGTCCTATTCCATTTCCAGCCAGACT
The DNA here is from genome assembly GCF_016835505.1 of Polypterus senegalus. NCBI lineage: Eukaryota > Metazoa > Chordata > Cladistia > Polypteriformes > Polypteridae > Polypterus > Polypterus senegalus. The sequence continues at coordinate 54,363,269 of NC_053171.1, forward strand.
ACTCTTTCATCTCAGCCACTTGTATTCCCCCAGGCTAACAGGCCAGTCAGGTACAACCAGCAAAGCCTTAAATCCCCCAGTCAGGCACTTAACAAAGGTCTTATCTCATGAAGTAGGTTCATAAATGTCCCTGAGCCAGGACTGGCTCATACAGCAAATCTGCATTTTAAAATTAGACATTAACTTTCCTTACTGTTTAAACTTTTTAAAATATAAAATATGATTAGACATTAATACAAAACCATTAATAAATGTGCTTTCCATTACACAGTGAAAGCATGCCATATTAATTTTAACAGCAAAAATTAAATGTGGATCTGCATGTTTGTGCCAGCTCCTTAAAGTTAACATGGAAAGGGATTCTTAGTTCAGCAACTGGTGAAAAATCTCAACACTACTGATTCTGCACTGAAAACCCTTCCAAAGGTTACCATCTACATTGAGGATTGTATGGAACAAACCCTTCTTAAGTGGTATTGGCTATGATGGACACAGACAGATTGAGGTCTGTTTTAATCAACATGTTATGGGACACACAGTTTTGCCTCACTGCCTGTGGAGATCATTTTTAGCACAGCATTTTAAATGATCAGTTACATTCTTTGATATCATTCTGTAAATATAATAAAATAAGAAAATAGCTTTTCAAGTGTAACAGATCATTTGTTATTCTTTTATTACTAATACAAACAATTAATTAAATTGACACTAAGTTTGGAAACTCTTTAGTTGCCTTTATAATAGACTAGCAAAATATCCGCGCTTCGCAGCGGCAAAGTACTGCCTCAAAATTTTTATTAAGAAGAAAATGAAAACTTTTTAAACTGAGGGAAAATATACAAATAATTATTTGTTAAGGATCTCTTTGTATACCACATTGTGAGTTCGGCCCTCTGGTTGTAATATGACCAAGCTGTGCGCTGAGCTTACTCTTGAGCATGCAACGTACAGTTGGCCATGTGAACAGTAATCTTGTTTCAAATCTCACAGCTTGGATTGCTGCTGTCATAATCGGTTTGAGTTTCATGGTTTGTTTCAATTACGACAGTATTTGTAGGACTTGTGTTGAAGAGACATTCGGCATCTGCCAAGCGTTGTAAGTATACAACCGGTTTCATCGATAACTTCACATCCAGCTTTTGAGAGTTTAAACATTCATAAACATCAAAGTGTCCACTACTGAAATCGTCACCTGTCACTCTAAGATGTTTAAGAGGCATTGGCGGTTGTCAAAAGGTGTAAAATATTTGGCCATTTCGGTACACTTGAAAGCGACAACCGAACAATTCACCGGCAGCCATCAACTCACATGCAGAACCATAGGTGAAGGGCTTAAGCATTTCACTCTTCTAGTGCTCCTGTGTAGAATAATTATCTGCTGTACCATCATCAGTCCACACCTTGAACCTGTTCCAGTCATTCAATACATAAGACACAATGTTCCTCCGGATATCAAGAGTGAGCCTGATATGGCCGTGCAATATGTAACAAAGAGAATGGAAAAGGCAGGTGCCATCTCCGGGCATGGAAACCACTGGGTAAGTGACAGTTCTTTGATTGATGGTGATCACCTCAATAGACATGTTAATGGGGGAACGGTTGGAATGATAAAGGAAATGGGTTCCTGAACAATGTAAAGTAAGTCTAAAATACCTACACAATAACTATAATCATAATAAATGAACGGAGCGGAGAAGCCGTGGATTAAATAAAAAGGCTGTAGTTATCAGCAGGGAGACGTGAATCCTGTGGCGAAGCAAGGAAGTGAATGTAGAGACTGGAGCGACGGACGGCCTTATATAGGAAGGCAGCCAACAACGTGGGAGGCGTTGGGATCGGGACCCAACGGTGCCTCACACGGTGACCCAGCTGCAGGCTATGGACGTATATATGTACGTAAGTAGGATTCAGTTAGCGTTGGGAACCCGCTTACCAAATTTCTTGAAGATGGGCCCATAAGTAACAAAGACCGTTGAAAGTTCAATATGGCAGCCAACAGTGGTGTCATACCACCGAAATAAGTACCAAATTTCAGCCTTCTACCTACACGGGAAGTTGGAGAATTAGTGACGTTGGAAAGTTCAATATGGTGGCTGACAGTGGCATCATACCACTGAAATAAGTACGTACATTGGTTTTGGTTAGCGCAGGGAAGCCACCTACCAAATTTCGTGATGATGGGGCCATAAATAAGAAAGTTCAACATGGCGGACGTTGTCGACCGTTATCGACCGTTATGACCGTTACATGTAGAATTTTGAAATGAAACCTGCTTAACTTTTGTAAGTAAGCTGTAAGGAATAAGCCTGCCAAATTTCAGCCTTCTACCTACACGGGAAGTTGGAGAATTAGTGATGAGTGAGTGAGTGAGTGAGTGAGTCAGTGAGGGCTTTGCCTTTTATTAGTATAGATTACAGTGAGATACATATTTTTTAAAGTTCAATAAGTAAATCCCATTGGGTCTTGAATCTCAAGTGGTGCTGCATTTAGCTATCTCAGGATTGCTGAAACCTACAATATGGATTCTAGGAGCATATTTCTTAAAAAAAAGGCCTAAGCATCATTGTTTCAAGCTGAGAGCTTTATCTAATGTGAGAAATACAGTCATCTGAGTTAGGTGACCTTTTGATATTTTTAGCCATCTCAGGTTCATCAGTGATTATGGTTATTGGTTACTCTTCTTTGCTGCCTATGTGACAAAAGAAGCAAAATTAATTTTGCACTTAGAATTAAGCAGAAAGCACATGGCTAATACAAAGAGTCCACACTGTAGCTCTTATGTTGGTCCTAATATGGGGTCTTTATTGTCCTGTGTATAGAGTACAGTACAGTGAAATTATTCTTTGGCTGTGCTAATCAACATGCATCATGTCACACTTTGGTGTCATGTGTATAACTACCTAACTTTAAAACCTCTGTCTGGCTTACCAGAAATAACTACTGTGTCTTGCTTTTCAAGGTAAAGTGACATAATATTTTAGTAGTGGAAATGTGAAGGTTTCCTCTTAAGATAAACAAAAGATACTGGCTGAAATGAAAAAAGTTGCATAGAATAGATGCAGACAGTCATGTCTGTTTCTCAAAATGATGCTGATTTTCCATTTCTTGGACACTGATGGAAAACATGAGCCTACTGATAAGGTTAATTTGCTCACTTTGTCAGTCCCTTTGCTTAAAACACAAAGCTTATTTTACTTAATTTTGATGCAATATGGTTTGTTTTAGCTCTCAGTCTTGTAGCTGAAGCATGTACTGTATCAGCCTGTAAGTAACTAGAAGCCATCTGGGATCAGCGATAACACGGTCAACGCAGATTAATGGATGTCTGCTGCAAATCTTTTGTCCTGCTCCTCATGTCTGGCACGTCGCTGCACGCTGCACCCATCTCCTGTTGCAGCAGCCCTTCAGCTTTCACTCTGTTCTCTTTCAAATTACCCCCATCTTCTAGTTTCCGCTTTTTAATCTCTGTCTTCCTGTTGCTGCTGTTCACAATAACAATCTTCCCTAAAATTGAATTTATTGTTGTTTTTTTAGCTGATCATCTTCACCCCATCCATTGAGTCTACGTTTCACATAACAGGGTTGGGTTTGCCAGAGCCTCTCCCAGCAGCTCAGTGCAGAAGATGGGACACAACCTGAACATGAAGGCACACTTGATCACAATGTGCCAAGTTAAGTTAACCTAACATAGATACACACATTGGGAAAATTATTAGGAACACATATACACCTGTTTATTCATGCAGTAATCTTATTAACCAATCATTTGGCAGCAGCACAATGCATAAAATCATGCAGATACAGGTCAGGATCTTTAGTTAATGTTCGTATCAAACCCAGAATAGGGAAAAATGTGATCTCAGTGGTTTGTACTTTGGCATGATTGTCTGAGTATTTCTGTATTTGATGATCTCTGGGGAGTATCACTCTCTAGAGTTTACTTGGAATAATTTAAAAAGCAAAAAAACATCCAGCAAGCAGCAGTTATTTGGTTGAAATGCCTTGTTGATGAGAGAGGTCGGAGGAGAATGGTAAGACTGGTTTGTGCTAACAGAAAGGCTATGGTAACTCAGATGATCACTCCTTACAACTGTGGGGAGCAGAAATGCATCTCTAAATGCATGATACATCATGCGTTGAGGCCAGTGGGCTACAACAGCAGAAGACCACATTGAGTTTCACTACTGACTGCCAAGAGCATAAAGGTGAGGTGTCATGCTAGATGGTAGCTGTCTTGTGCTGGGTTTCTGCAGTGACAGTGACAAGGGAGAATTGGCATTTTTACAGCCAAATGCCCTTACAAACTCCAACCTCCCACAAGAAGACAATGTCTTCTTTCTATCCCCAGGTCTCATGGGTTAAAATTGTGGCGTAGCATAATAGAAAGAAGGCTACAGTATGTTAATTAACTTGGTCCAAAAACTTGCCTGATCAATATAAATGATCACTAACTAGACCTTTGCTACATTATTTTTGGTGGCCTTCCTCTTTATCATCGGCCCACAATTAGGTGTCAAGTTGGTGTTTTGTTAAGAGTGATTGATGACATTTGCTTAATGCCTTTTGGGCTAATTGGCCTGCCATTTAATGTTGTCTTACTATAAGTTGCAGTTAAAGGTATTTTAGCATTTGGTAGAGTGACAGGGCAGAAGAAATGTCATATTTTTTTACACACATCACAAAGACCAGTGCAAGAGACTCAACTGGAGCAAGACAATGTTTGAGATTTTGTATGAGTGTAGGTTAAGTTTGTCATTTACAAAGGATTGGAAATGTTGTTGTAGGATAAGCCCAGATAGCAAAGTCATAGGCCATGTTCCTGGTCTTCAGGTTGTCATCACCAACGTGTGAATGCTCCAAATCAATCTGGGTCAACATTAACTGACTTCATGAACAGGGTTAGTAAGCATTAAAGTACTTAATACACACTCAGTTGTGATGCATTCAAAGACTAGCCAGCATATGGAGACAGTCCATTTTCCATGCTTATTGTCTGATTGTTTATTGCTTTTAAAAGTGGATGAATGTACAGTATCTGGAAAATGAGAACAAAGTTCAGGGGCTGTGCTGGAATATCATCTACAGCAGCAGGTAGCTGGTTATGTACCCAAGGTACAATTTATTAAGAGTACTAGAATGGAGGGAACCTCACTGTAGGCATCGTCACAGTACACCCCACAGTTTTAGAAAAGGTATCACACTTAATGACTGCTGTTTCTGGATCTTGTTGCCTTGAGGATATCGGATTACACAGCTAAGAATCACAAGGGATAGCAGATTATACAAGTTCCTTATGATTTAGGACTTCTCGGCATTGTTTCAGGTTTCCTATTGCGTCACAAACATATCACAAGGTCGACACACTTTGTCAAGTAATCAAACTGACATATCTTTTTTTCTTCACTCTGCTTGCGGTAAAACATAGACAAAAAACATTTGTGCTGGCTCCCGAGTACCACATGCGTTTCGTTTTTTTTTTGTGTGGTCCAGAACACCTGCTTCCCTTTATTTCTTGAAGCTGCTATTGCTGTTCTTCTTATTCTTTTTGTAGATTTGATTAGCCTGTTCTCTGTTTGTGAATATTGTATTCATTAGATGGAGTGGTGGTCCTGTGGCTAAATATCTGTGCTGGTATCTGGAAGGTTACCGGTTTAAATCCTGTTACTGCGAGAAGGGATGCCATTCCATTTGGCATTTGAGCAAGGCCCCTAACCTGAAAATTGCTCCAGGGGTGCTGTACGATGGGTGACCCTACACTTTGACCCCCAAAGCTCATTTGAAAAGACAATTTTCCCTTTTTTATTAATAAAGTATTTCAAATCAAATTATAATTTCAACAGTCTTTGGTTGTCAACTCACTCACATACTTAAGAGCCTGTTTCTATGACAATCGACAAAATCAAACCCGTTTAGTGAGGTTTTTCATCGTGAATCTTTCTTGTGGGGCAAGCACAGTGTGTCAATCAAAAGCAGTGTTTATTTACAGAGCAAAGCTGTAGTTATTGAAGTACAGAAAGAATGATGAAAAAATAATGAGCGCCAGGAGAAAGCAACAAACCAGCCGTTATCTGGGCAGAGAGATTGTAAACGAGTAGAAGTTAGCCAAAGCCATGGGTAATATAGACTGGGGGTGCTACTTGAATAAATACAGTGAAATAGTCAAGTTTTGAAAAGGTGCGGTACCTGTTGGCTGATGCAGAGAGGTTAGGAAACACTGTCCTACTGAAGCTGGTGTCTGGTCCAAGTGCTGCCCAGTGTGGCTGAATAAAGTCCAAACGATTAAAAAAAAAATGCACTTTAAAATATTCAGGTTAATTTAAACAGTTTCAATCACTGTGGATATACATAACTGGCAGACTCTTCACCAGTGTCTCCATGTATTCAGGTGCTGACCCATTGACTACTCTGTAGGCAAGTCATCAGGGATTTGAATTGAATGCGTGTAGCTACAGAGAGCCAATGTAGTGACCTGAAGGGAGGAGTGACATGTGCCCGTCTTGGCTGGTTAAATGCAAGATGATCTGCGGCATTCTGTATCATCTGCAGCAGCTTGATAGCACATGTGGGTACTCCTGCCAGAAGCGAGTTGCAGTAGTGCAGATGTGAGAAGACCAAAACCTGGACCAGACGTTAGGCTGCACACTCTGCCATATAAGGTCTGATGTTGTGGACGTTGCAGAGCGTGAACATGCATGAACAAGAAACAGTAGAAATGTGGTCAGAAAAAGAGAGCTGCCCATTAGTCACCACCCCAAGGTTATATACTGACTTGGTAGGTGTTAGTGACAGTGAGCCAAGCTGTACAGGTGAGATGAGGTGAGATTTTGAAAAGACTGGCTGACTGGGATCACAAGAAGCTTGGTTTTAGCAAGGTTGAGCTGTAGATGGTGGTCCTTCTTCCAGGTTTGTGATATCAGTAAGACATGCCCAGAGAGTCTAGCTGATACAGTATTTTCTTCCAGATGGAATGACAGGTACAGCTGTGTATCATCTGCATAGCACTGATAAGAGAAACCTAAGATTGGATGATGGAGCCCAGCGAGGTGGTGCACAGGGAGAAAAGTAAAAGACTCTGCACTGGTCTGTGGGGTACAACTGTGCATGCCTGGTGTGCCTTTAAAAACGTGAAGAGACAGGGCAGACTTCACAAAGACAGGACTCTTGACCGTTCTGCTACCATGCCACTCACCCACCGATTGTGCGGGTAGCCAGCCGATCTGGCACAATACATGAACTGTTTACACATCATGTCATATCTGAGGGCTGGCCCCAAAATCAATTTGCAGCAGACTTAACAAAATGTAAGTGGCTGTGTTATGGTAAATCTCCTTTGATATGACTGGTCACAATACGTCCATTAGATGCCCAGGGAATTGAGATGAGGCTAGTGGTGTCTGGTTAATTACTATTTTGGCTGCCTCCAAAGCTAACATTTACTGGATCAGTGAAGTGAAAAGACCTAAGGACATGCTTGAGTCACTGAGCGAGCTTCTGTGGTACAGCAATGATTAAATGGAGAAAGTGAGAAGCACTCCGTCCTGAAAAGCAGCCATATTACAGCAGCCCAGTGTGAACACGTGCTTCTATTTACCATTGCTAATTATCACTGAAGGGTTTACTGCTAGTGGTTGTCAGGGAAGCTAGAAACTTGGAAACCTCTGTAAAACAATGTATTCCATTCACACAAATGGTCGAGAAGAGCCTTCGTGAACTTGTGGTTTCATCATAAGTGATTTAAGATGAAAGCTAAATAAAAGGAAACAAGATTTGTACAGTGCCATGCAGAAGAATTTAGTTAAATGTCAAAATTTTTGTTTAATTAAAAATCATTATACAATGACACTGGAGTCCCACCTAATGTAACCCTTGGACACTTTGAAGACCTTCACATAAAAATTTTGGGGGTCCATGCTTTAGTGTTATAAATAACTGAAACAATATACCCAGATTTGATTTCAAAAGAAGGCCATTATTTCACTCTCCAAATGGAAAGTGGACTGTACCTCAGACTGCAGCGCCGGTGTGCAACAAGATGGTGGTATGTAGCAAATTAGTAGCATGCAAGTAGTTTAATTGATAAAATATCCATTTTTATGTAGTAACATTTCATTCATTCCAATTCCACTTGGAAATCAAGAAAAAAAGTTTGATCTTGCCTTTTTAAAACAAACTAGGAAGCTCTGCCCCCTGCTCGCTTCGCTCATCAACCCCCAGGCCAGCGCTACACCCTAGGCACTTTGTGGTTCAGCCGCTTGAGTATGGGGATGTGGATGTACAATTTAAACAGATTTTTATTTTCATGGGAATTGTTACTTATGCATAATAGAACTATTTTACATTACAGCGAGTAAGTAACCATAGTAAAAAATAGTAAAATGTAATAATTTGAAAGTAAATTATGTTTCATGTTGTGTTAGAGTTATTGGTTGCGTTATACAGTTTCATTCTGTTTGGATTAAAATTAATAAGCAAGCAGGGCATGATCCAACCTGCGAATGTTGCAACCAAGCCCCAGCCTCACTAGGTCACATGTTCTGGGCCTGCACCAAATTAACATTATTCTGGACAAAAATTTTTAATTACCTTTCAGACAGCCTTGGACTCACAATCCCTCCTAACTCATTAACAGCTGTGTTTGGGGTTCTTCCAGAGGGTCTTAAAGTGGAGAAAGACAAACAAATTGTGATTGCATTCACTACACTGTTGGCACGCAGACTTATTCTGATAAACTGGAAGAACCCAAACTCTCCTCTTTTAAGTCAGTGGGAAACTGATGTGTTATATTATTTGAAATTGGAAAAAATCAAATACTCAGTTAGAGGATCTGTACAGACTTTTTTCAAAACATGGCAGGATCTAATCAGTAATATTTTGAAATGAGTTTATAAAGCACAGAGAATTTGTTGATTTAGGTATTTTTACAAGCCTTAAATTTTACACTGTTTGGCTTGCTCTCTCTCTCAAGGGTGGGGATTGATCTGTTCTTAGCATAATTCTTTTTTGTAAAAACTTGATTGCTATGTATTGATTGTAATAAAATTAATTAAAAAAAAAATAAAAAAATAAATTAATAAGCAAATACTTTTTAAACTTACACTTTTACTGTAAATCTTCAGTAAAAACAATTTTTTGAATTAACTTTTTGTCACTAGCGCATTGAATTTTGATTCTGTGTTTGAACTTTCATCGTGACAATGCAGCGTATAACTGCCCATGTCTGAATTCCATTTCTTTCTCTTTTTTAAATAATACGACTTTTTTGAATGTTTGGCTCAGCGATTTGTTAATTGTCTTTGCAAAAGCTATTCTAATGGGAAATTGTAAAGGTTTTAATATGAATGGCAAATCAACATCTCCTTTGTTGTCTAATGTTATCGCCTGAAGATGTACTACATTACCTTTCTTGGATACATCCTTCTTTCAACAGTAATTCATGCGGAGGAAGACCGGATGATGTTAACAGTTGTAGATATTCTTCGGGATATTGTAAGTTGATATTTTCATCTTCCGCACGGTCACCGCCAACTGTTTCAGTATAATCTATTGATATGCCAATAACCAATTTGCCATGTAGATATATTGCCGATAGACATTTTTGGCATTAATTCGTTTGACTTCATCGTTTCTTGGTGCTAGGATTACAATTTGTACTTATTTTTTTGTTAATAACAGTACCGTATGCGTGGTTTAATATGGTTGAGTGGTAGGCGTGACTTGAAATAAATTTCATGGCCAAAGTGTCATCTAGCAGGACTTGGAAAATGTCTCGTCTCATCCCTGGAAGTTTTTGTATGATAGAGAAATAACACCCCTTTTACAACCACATGGTCTCAAAACGTTAACATGAATCAGTTTATAATAAGAAACTTCTAGCTTTATGCTTGAGTGAATAGTCAGTAAGTTCAGCTCGCACACATCTACAAGTTGGCCTCACTGTTGATTTTTGTTTTTTTGATTCCTGAAAATGTGATTTTCAAGTTTGGTAATGGAAAGGTTAAGTTTACTTATCTCTCCATAAAACAATTATCAATAGTTTTAAGCTGTGAATTCATTTTAAAAATAATTAAACTAAGGATGACAGATGTATATTTTGTGGACAAAAAGAAACAATTTTCATGTATTCTTATTTTGTATTAGATAGGAAGTTTTTGTTTTTTTCCTGAGCTGTGTATAAAATGAATGGTGAGATTTATTAATGTTGTGTTTATTTACGGGGCTAAGTACAATTGGAAAAATAAACTGTGGCAGATGGCCGGGGGCCATCAGGGTCAGGATGCCCTTCTTATGAGAGGACCGGGGGAGAGGACATGTCAGCTGCAATACCTTCCCCGGAACATGAGGGGGCAGCACCCCCTGGTTTACATCGGGGACATTGGACTGGAGCTTGGAAGCTCAGTCCTGTTGGGGACCATAGCCACCTTCAGGGGGCACTTGGACAATCCCGGATCCTTGGACTGCAGCACTTCTGCCACACAAGAAAGTGCTGCCAGAAGAGAAAACGGGTGTTCTGGAAGTGCTTCTGGGTGCCCATGTAGCACTTCCACCACACCAGGAAGTGCTGCAGGAAGAGCGTCAGGGAACACCTGGAGCACATCCGGGTGAACTATAAAAGGTGCCGTCTCACTCCATTCGGTGTGAGTCAGGTGGCAGAGGACAGAGCTTGCGAGAGAGGAGTGGAGGCGGCAGTGAAAGAGTAGAGAAGAAAAGAGAAAGGGAAGGAAAAGGATTGAGAGCATTGTTACTGGTTTGTGCACTGTGTGCTGAAGAAAACAATAAACGGGTTTGTTTTTGGGACTTGTGAGTCTGCATGTCCGTCTATGTCGAGGCTGATCTTTCCACAAAACATAACATACATTTACTGAATTTTTTGCTTGGTGAAGCAGAACTAGTTGGTTCAAAAAGGTGAAACAATAAATAGGGTGAAAAAGATCAAGTGCATTTAAACTGAACTAGTTGTACTATCTGTTGAAGACGGATTGAAATCTCAGGAATCAATATAGACTTCAGCGTTATCGTTTGCACAGTACCATCCAATGCATATGCCTGTTATATGTTGTTTGGTATGGGATTTGTAAACACAGGGTTAATGTATATGATGCGCCATCTAATGAGTGTCTAATAGTATTAAAGTAACCATTAAAGGTGTGTATATGGAAATATTTAATATTGACAACTTTGCTGTATACATCCAATACAATATAATGATATAATAACAGGAAGGGTGCCGTATAAATAAAATATTATTATTATTATTATTACCATAAAATTGTTAAACTTGCTTAACCCAGTTCAGGGTCACTGAGATTGAAGCGTATTCTGGATGGATTGAATAGAAGACAGGATGCAGCACTTGACTGGGCTGTAGTAGATGGCAGGGCCTGCTCGCTCACCCACCTGCACCCACACTTGGACCAGTTTGGCATGGTCAGTCAACATAACATCATTGCATATCTTTGAGCAGGTGGTTGGGAAACCCCTGCAAACACAGGCAAAACATCTGGGTGTAGGATTCAAACCGCATGATGATGCAGCTGCAACACTACTCATCTAGCTGCCCCTGACTTAAATATATGTTAAAAAAAAGTGTTTCTTTGCCAGTATATCATAATAGCTGGTTAGAGTGAAGGCACACATGATGGTAGGAGACTTTATACGGTCTAATGGCTGTAAAACTTCACCAGAACATCTCTCCCCACTATGATGGAATGAGCAGTGCCAGCCACCATACATTCTAATACAGGTAGTTGTGGGCTTACGACCTATGCATTGGTTTTGACAATGTTCGGTTACATTTGTCTTACAATTACAGGAAAAAAAGGCAATTGATCTCAATGCAAAAATGAAAGTGATCAAGGAGTATACAATACAATACAATGCTATTTATTTTTATATAGCCCAAAATCACACAAGAAATGCCACAATGGGCTTTAACGAGTCCTGCCTCTCAAAAAGAGACAAAACTGCGTTGCTTCTCGTCGGAGCGGCGTAGTAAGCATTCTGATGTCCTCTGATGAAGGAAACTCCACTGTAATTATGTTGTTAGACTTAAGCGCAGCATTTGACACCATTGACCATTCTATTTTTACTGCACAGGCTAGAAAATGATGTTGGCCTTACAGGCACTGTGCTCGCTTGGTTTAGTTCTTATTTATTAAATCGATTCCAATATGTACAGAAATGTGCTGACAGTACTCCATTATACACAGAAGTGAGATATGGTGTCCCGCAGGGCTCAGTACTGGGACCTTTACTGTTTTCACTTTACATGCTTCCACTGGGATCTATCATTAGGAAACACAATGTTAATTTTCACTCGTATGCAGATGACACCCAGTTATACATTTCATTTAGATCAAATTAAGTTTCTCCAATGTTGTCTTTAATTAGTTTTGTTAGTGAATCAAAGGAGTGGATGAATGAGAACTACTCTTTAAATACAGATTAGACAGAGATGTTAATTGTTGGATGAAATGACGCTGATCACAACAATATTTTGTCATCATTTAACTCAGTTGGAATCCCCATTAATTTTACTGAATCAGCCTGCAATCTCGGAGTTTTCTTTGACTCTAGCATTTCATTTAAAGGGCATATTACAAAGTTGATATCTGATGAAGTTCTTGATCATATAAAAGATTCTGTGCCCAACCTTCACCTCCATCTTTGTTATAGTTTATATTTGAAAAGGGCCTTGTATTGCTGTTCTTATTGCGTCTAACAGTCCAAACCAAGACAAAAAACAAGCATACTGCATGTCTACGTAACAAGGACGAATCACAGTAATTTTTGTGACTGATTGTAGTTGCTGCACATAACTGCACCTAACCAAATTCTGTTTTTTTATTATTTTTATAGGGAGATTACTGATGGGGGGAAGGTCATCGTGGAGATTGATGAGAAGGTGGTGAGGATTAAAAACATGAAGGTAAGAGCATCTACTACTAAAGGAGTAAGAAATAACCAGGTGAAGGTTCAGTGACCAGACTGCCAATTTAAACCATAAAAGTGTCAATTTAAACAAATTTTAGCTACGTAAAAATAATTTGCTTTGTGTACCATTTAAGTCTGGGAATCCTTCCTTAAAGTGCTGATACTGTGGTTTGGATCTCTGCCTCAGTTTTCTTGTTTTCATTTTTGTGCCATTTTTTATGCCTTGTGGTGTTGAATATATTTTGGTTTTCTTTCTTTTTGTTTTGTTTATTTCTGTAATTAATAGTTTTGTGTTCATTAATCATTTTGCAATTGATGTTAATTCTGTAAGATTTGTCCGTGCTTGTTATATGTTAATGGGACCCCCTGATGTAGTATTGGTGGTATCTTTCTCCAGCCTGTATAAAGACCATAAAGGCCCCAGTCCAGTGTTTAGGCATTAGATGTGCTTGTGCTGATCAGCTCTCATTTTTGGATTTTGTAAGTTCTCTGATACTTCAGTTTTTGGACTCTTGCTCTTGTATTTATACTTTCTCTCTTTTTATTTCTATTTGATAATTTTTGAATTATCTACTTTGTTTTGATATTTTTTTTTAAGAAACTAGGGGGTGGAATGCGCTAAGCACTTTGCGACTCTGCTGCTCGCGTATGGGGATGCGGATGTACAATTTAAACAGATTGTTATTTTCATGGGAATGGTTACATATGCATAATAGAAATAACTATTTTACATTACAGTGAGTAGTTAACCATAGTAAAAAACAGTAATACGTAATAAATTGAAAGAAAATTATGTTTCATGTTGCCTTAGAGGTATTTGTTGCGTTATACGTTTTCATTCTGTTTAGCTTTGAAATTAACATGCAAATACTTTTTAAACTTACACGTTTATTGTAAAACTTAAGTAAAAACTATTTTTTAATTAACTTTTCGTCAATATCGCATTGAATTTTGATTCTGTGTGATTCTGGACTTGAATTGTGACAACACAATGTATAACTGCCCGTGAGTGAATATTGTTTCTTTCTCTCTAATAAATAAACCAACATTTTCAAATGTTTGTCCTTGTGATTTGTTAAGTGGCATAGCAAAAGCTGTTCTAACGGGAAACTGTTAATGTTTTAATACAAATGACATATCAAGATCTTCTTAGGTGTCTAATGTTATTCACATAAGATGTACTACATTACTTTTCCTGTCACCTGTTAAAATTTTGCATGTCATTGCCATGTAACTGATCGACAATTTTCGTGTTAATGTAACTGATCGACAATTTTCGTGTTAATTCATTTGACTTCATCGTTTCTCTGTGCTAGGATTGCCCTTGTACTCATTTCTTCTGTTGATAACCCTTCGGGATGAAATTCATCAATAAGATTTTGACATAACACATCTTCTTTTATTGGGAACTTAAAGTGAGGAAAACATAAAAATGTATAAGAGCTGAGAGCGCAGGAACTGTGCCTGACAAAAGCATTCACACGAATGAGAGGTGAGAGGACTGTGGGCGTGGTTGAAAATGGTTGAGAAGACGATGGGACTTGGAAAAAATCTCTTGGCAAAAGCCTCGTCTTGTGGGGCTTGAAAAAATCTCTTGGAAATAGTCTTGTCTCAGGATTTTGCTTTATAATAGAGAGACTTTATTATTATTAAATTAAAGTTTAAAAAATATAGATTATTATAAGATTATTATAAAAATAAAGTATTTTGTGTTATTTGAGCCAGAGGTTTTTACAGTTCCCCTCTTCCTTTTCAAAGAATATATGGCATGGCCCCTTTTTTGTATTGAGCCTGTATTTGAGTTTCAGGGCCAGGTCTGTTTTGTGGCCTTTTTTTTCAGCTTTGTGAGCCCTGCTTCACAACAGCTAAGACATTTGTTGGTTTTCCTGGTTGCCTTTATTGAGGGGCAGCATGGCTGAAAAGAGAGAAGGCGAGTCTATTGTGTAATATCACACTTTTGCATTTGTAGTTCAGAGGTCCAAAGCTTGCATGCTCACATTAATTTTGCTCATGTGGTAATGCAAGTACTGTCTGATTTAGAGATCCCAAGGTCGTGATCAGCTTGTTTGTGTAAGGTGGAAAAACAGCAAAAGCTGGAACACTGGGAGATTTCTTGCCAGTGAAACCACAGAGCTGGCATCCTACTATGAAGTACACAGTTTTCTCTTAAGTACTTGGTTTTCTCCTAAGACCTGCAGGTTGGGATAATTGGGGACTCTAAATCAGTAAAGTATGAGTGATTTTTTTCCTGTGATGGACTGGCACATCATTCAGTGTTGATTCCTACCTTGTGTTCAAAGCTGCTGAAGTTGGCTTTTATCCACTGTGATGATGCAGGTCCAGCTTCACGCTCCCTCTTCTCTCTTCGGGATCCTCTTCAACCCAACACCATCGGTAATGTAACCAGATGAACTGGCAGACGGGGACAAATCAAACTGAGCAAGGTCATGGTGCAAAAAGTGACCAAGTGCTTATATTAAAAAAAAACCAAACAAAACCAAAACAGTGTCCAAAGTGCAGTGCATCAAAGTTCCATAAATAAATAAATAATCCATAAAAACTACAATTGGAGGTTAAAATGTCAATAAATACTTTCTTTAAAACGAGGTTAAATCAACATACCTGAAATAATTCCCTTTTAAAAACCCGGTGCCTTCTTCCTTTAGCTGGCGGCTCCCCTGCTTCTCTCATACAGGCCCTGCAACAGGGGAGTCGCCCTACCTGCAGGTGCAGCTACCCTCCACACTGGTCCGGTAGCCTTCCTTCCCCTGCATTCCATCCTTCCAGACCAAGCTCACCCTCCCAAGCCCCCTTGACTCCCGCTGCCTTTCCTGGTGAGTCCTCCATACCGCTGGTCACTCCAACTCTTAAAAACTGCCCAGCTGGAGCAACCGCTACTTTTAGCACCCCCAGTGTCAACCAAACATCCATTCCAGGGGCTGTCCTCCCAGCTGCCTGCCATACCCAGTGAGACTGCTCACTCTCACTCGCTTACTTGCTTGCTTCTGCACCTGTGCACTTCAGTGCGGAAACGGCTATGCCCATATTGCACCCAGGAACTGCTCCAGCCTCATTACCACAACCCCCTCCTTAAGCCGCGAATACGGCGATTATTTAATTCAAAAACTGGCCATTTGTTTAGAGCTGCGGACCCGCTATATCACATCCACAGGTCCTTTGACTAGATTAAACAGGATTCATCTGGTGTGGGTTTGAGTGCTGCTATTTGCGCACTTCAGTAGAATTCAAATTCTGTCTGAATTTGTTTCCTGCCTTGTACCCAGTGCTCCCTGAACAGACTCTGCCTGCTATGACTCTGTACAGGATTAAGGAGATTTGACTTGGTATGTGTGAGTGAGCCCTGAGATGGAGTGGCACCCCATCCATGTTTTGTCCGCTGTTGGGATAGTCAGTGACTCTAAGGATTCCTAAACAGACTGATTGGGTTGAAATCTTAACTCATGACTCTATACTCGTGAATGCAACCCCATGACCATGAATTGGATTATGCAGGTTTGACTTGGAAAGATGAACTTGATTTAATTAAAGGTTAGTGGGTCCTGTGATTGAGTGGAAGTGCATTTGGATTTGGTTCTTGCTTTCTGTCTAATGATTCTCTTACACAGGCTATGACCTCATGACTTTGAATTGAATTTGAGTTAGTGTGACTAAAATGTGGATGGATCAGTGGTTGTGTGTGTGAGTGTGTCCAGGGAATGGTTTGTGTCTCACCCAGGGCCTGTTCCTGGTTTGTGACCCCATGACCCTGCACTGGATAGAGCAGGTTTGACTTGCTTTGGCTCAGTGCTCCCTGTGATGGAGGGGTAGCCCACCTGGAGTGGTTCCCACTTTCTCTCTAATGCTTATCTAGAACAAGCTGTAATTTCATGAACTTGAACCAGTTTACACAGGTTTGAGTTGGTATGACAGAGTGTGAGGCTGCCATATGATGGAGTGGCATCCATGTGGATATGGTTCCCACTTTTTGTCCAAAGCTGCTGTGCCTTGACCATGAACTGGGCTAAGCTGGCTATTCTTGGTGTGAGTAGGTTCTGTGAAGAACTGCTCAGGGCTAGTTCCCGGTTTATACTACCAGGATAGATGCTGACCTCATAACCCTTAACTTGATTAACTCTTTGAGTTCTCTGAAAAGCACACAGCGCAATGGTTTCACACAGAAAATCGGCATCAAAACATCTGTTGCTGCAGGCTGTGGGCGCCAGTTCGCTGTCTCTTTTGGCTTGAGCTGCAGGTGGCACAAACTGCTGGCAGGAATGTGCAGCAGGCTGGCTGCCAGACTGCCTTCATGTGACAGGGGTGGCAGTGGTGGTTACAGTCGCAGTATAACGCAATCTGGTTTATCCCTCCTGTCATCGTAAGTGGTGGTCCACCGAGGCAAACACTGTCATAGGTGCGTCAGCTACAGAAAAGAGCATTTAGCACCACAAACAACTGGAGAGTGATGAGCTGATGCTAATACCTCATTTTCGTTTCCAATCTCCAGATCACTTACATCAAAATCGAAACCTGACAAGCCAGATTCCAATTCAGAGTTGATATGCCAAACGCTGTCCACGGAGTATTTTGCCTGGTCATTTGCATCGATCTCTCGTCAGATGTTGATGCCATTTTTGCCAGCCGTTTGCTCTTCACTACTCATGCGAACGCAAGGAATCTCGGTCAAACCAACCAAGCTAACATACTTTCTAGCAAAGTGAGTCAAACTAAAATATAAATGGCAGGTTTTGTCAGTTCATTATCGCCCTCAACCCCTCCTGATGACAAAAGTCCTGAAAGAGTTAAGCAGGTGTGACTTGGGCTACGTCCACCCTACTCTGTTTTTATTTAAACAAAAACAATCTCTGTCCACACTTGTCTTTTCACATTGTTTATAAAAATATCTCCGTCCACTATAATGACCAAAGATGAATATGACATAGCTGTTTTCCAGCATTGGGCATGAACATATACATGGAAACAGGAAGAAAAAGACCCCTCCATTCCATAAATCCATTTTCAGCTTGTGTTTACACATGGGGAACTGCAATGGCGAATACGAAAAACAAAATAAAAAAAAAAATAACGCATTAATTAATATAAAGCAAGGAAAGTGACAGATGAAATATAATAAAACAGGATCCAATCAGGGAAGGGCCACATAATAATCATGAACCAATCAGAGCTCGATTAGAGTCTGTGTTTTCAAAGGTCTACGTTTTTACCCATTCACACTGCAACACTGAAGCCAGAGTTTTTGAGAAGTATATGGCTATAGGAAACATTTTCAAAAGTCACAGCTTTTGGCAGTTAAAAATGCCAGGGTAGTGTGGACAAAAAATAAAAATGGAGATTAATGTCTGAATTTTTAAGGACAAATTCAGTTGAGTGGATATAGCCTTGATTTAATTGAGTGAGTTATATGAAAGTGTGGTACCACCTCTGCAGTTCAGTGCTGCTGTAATGGTCAGTGACTCCAATGGATAAGGGATTAGGACATCTTCCAAGTACCCGTGGAGTCCATTTAAACTTGAAAGGTAGGACTAAAGTATTAGTGGTGGTCATTCTTCTGCTTTGTTTTTGGGCAAAAGTATAGTTAGAATGTCTGACACATATTTGGTTTAGGTCAAAATCAAGAAAATAGCCTTTAAACATTCTCTGACTCTCATTCTGTATTGCATTATAAGGAATATAAATTGTGTTTTATTGACAGCTAAGTGGCACAATGAGGGGCACGATAATAATAATTAATAATTATGATAATACATTTTATTTACTGTATATACTGTAGTGCCTTTCCCATGCTCAAGGCACTTCCCAGAGTCTCATAAAGAAACAGCAGGTAAATTTAACATTGGAAACAGGTGTTTCCAAAATAGAACATAAAAAAGGATAGATACGGGATATAGAAAGTTATTAAGTAGAATAAAATACAATAAACCAGAGTAAAATGCTACTTTCAATACTAAAAGAAAGCCTAGCAAATATCATTTGTGACGTAACACGCACACAAATTATACTGGGCAGAGAGGGAGACTGAAAGAGGAGGCAGAATGTCAGGTTAAGTTAAAAGCCTTCCTGAACAGATGAGTTTTCAGTTTTTGTTTTAAAAGAATGAATGGAGTCAGCTGATCTAATTAATTTCGAGAGGTCATTCCAAAGGTCCTGCTGTTACCCATAGAGTAAAGGAGTGTGGAGCACAACAAGATGGCCAGAATCAGAGGACCTTAGTGGGCAAACAGGAGCAGAGTGATGGAAAAAGTCACTGATGTAGTCGGGTGCAAGGTGATTTAAAACTTTGTAGGTTAATAATTGAATTTTATGTTCAATCCTGTAAGACACAAGGAGGCAGTGAAGTTGAAGCAGGATGGGTGTTATGTGCTCATGCTGCTGCTTCGTGTTAGGACACTTGCAGCAGAGTAAATCAACTGGAGCTGTGATATAAGATTAGATGGGGCATCTGCCAGTAGTGAGTTATAATAATCGATGTGGGATGTGATGAAAGCACAGACAAGTGCCTCAGCATTAGAAAAGGAGAGTAATGAGCGAACAGGGAACATATGATGGAGGTGAAAGTAGGAAAATTTCTTAATGTGGTTTATATGGGTGGAATAAGAAAGGGAGGAATCAAAAAATGATCAAGATTACTTGCATCAGAAGAAGGTCTAATGAGATCACTGTCAAGAGTGACTGAGAAAGAGCTCATTTTCTTAAGTTGCGCTTTAGTGCCAATTTGTAGAAGTTTAGTTTTGTTGCAATTTCATTTTAAAGAGTTGTGCTTCATCCAGGTAAGGTGTGAGCTAAAAAAGCCCTGATGAAGTTTCACTTTTAACATTGAAACAGAGTTGAGTACCGTCTGCATAAAAATGATAACCCAGTCCAAAGCTATGAATAATATGGCCAAGGGGAAGTACCATATATACTTGCGTATAAGTCGGGTCTTGAAACCCGAAAAATCGATTATAAAATCAGACCCTGACTTATATGCCTGTTCAAAAATATGACAGTTATTTTTTTTTTTTTACATCTTTTTGCCTCCTCCAATTTTGCATCAGTTTCTCAGACACATCAAATTTCTTTCGCCACTTTAACGACTTTTAATTTAAAACCATCTTCATATTTTCTTCTGATCGAAAGCTCCATCGTAGAGAAGGGATGCTCCTACGATAAAGGTTTATGAGTGTATGAGATACAAAAACACAAAACAGTGCAAACATTGCTTCGGAATAGTTTGGGTATTACTGTGTGGTCACGTAGGCTCAATACATATAATAAAAAAGGCCGTGTGCTCCGTGGTTACTCTCTCAGGTGGGTGTTAGCATATCATAATCTTTTGGACCAATAATGTGAGTTTTCCGCATTGAACTTATATGACCGACATTATAAAATCCTTCAAATTATATGGTAAATCAAGTCCTGACTTATCCGCAGGAGAATTTAAACGCAAGTGTATACGGTATATAAACACAGAAGAGCAGAGGGCCGAGAACAGAGCCCTGAGGAACCCCCTGTGTGACTGGTGCCGAGCCGGATCTGTTGTTGCCTGGACTAACTCTTGCCTATCAGTCAGGTAGGACTTAAACCACTGGATGGTAGTGCCAGAGATACCTGGAATGTCTTCCATTCTGGACAGTAGAATGTCATGTCTGATAGTCACAAATGCTGCACTGAGGTCTAATAGAATTAATATGCTGGTTTACCCAGAGTCTACAGCCGTAAACTAATCATTAGTTACCCGAAGCAGAGCGGTTTCACAGCTGTGCTGTGCCCTGAAACCAGACTGAAAGGATTCCATCAGATTATTAAAAGTTAAGTAATTGGTGAGTTAGGAGGTTACAACAGACTCAAGAACTGTGGACAGAAAAGATAAGTGAGAAATCAGCCGAAAATTGTTAAGACTGTCAGTATCAAGATCAGACTTTGTTAAACACTGTGTTATAGAAGCAATTTTGTTAAAGTGGCTGGCACAAAGCCAGTGTCAAGGGATGCATTAGTTATTTTTGTAACAGTCGGGATTACGGCATGAAGAAGTGTCATGGGAATGGGGTCCAGTACACAAGTAGTCAGCCTCATCTTACCAAGCAGGTCATTAATGATAACCTCTTTAGACCGGTCTTCAACCCAGTGTGTTTGTGGAGTTTGCGTTTCCTCCCAAGTCTATGCATGTATTCTGTAGTTAGGCCAATTAGCCATTTGGCCCTTTGTAACTCAATGAGTGTGCCATGTGATGCCATATTATTGACCCGTCCTGCTTTAAATCCAAAGTGGCCAAAATAGCTGCTTACTCCCAGGAACAGTGAATTGCATTGACCAGGTTCAGTACCTGGATGGGTGGACGACATATATTTTTCTATTTTATAAAATAATCCTGCAGGACTCTTTGACTGAGCCATCAGATTACTTCCATTCATTAAGAATGCAGCAGACCACTGGGTATACCAACTTCTGTCACATTCTTCCCATCTTGGTTTTTGGCTTATACCTCCAAAGTACAGTTATGCCATCTGTGCCTGTGCCATTCTGTAGTGTTGCTCTCTACTAGTTGTTTGAAGTGTTCATGACTTAAAGAGGTGTAAATTTACTTCTTAGTGGCAGCATAGTGGAGGGGCACCTTCCCCATGACTGCTGAGTCTGACTCTTGTTCTCTAAGAGACTATAACCTCAGTAGGGAGTGAAGTGTGTCTTTGGGACTGGACTTAAACTGGAAAGTACACTCTTTATCCAGTTAGTTGTTGTGAGGAGCCAGAGCCTATTGTGGTGACATTAAGCACAAGGCAGGAAACAGCCCTGGACAGCCAGTCTTGCATAAATGCACACTTACATTGTGCCCAATTTGGAATGACCAATTTTGCTGACATGCACATGGTTGGGGATGTGGGAGGAAAAGCCAGGTAAACATCAGGAGAACATGTAAATGACACATGGATGAAGTCAGGGTGAGGGAACTTAACCTAATAAAGGTTGGATCTCTGAGGCAGCAACACTAGCAAATGTACCACTCTGGTACTCCATCTCCTTAAAAATGACAATTTTTCTTTTGTCCCCTCTTCGCCTGCCCGCAACATGTGGCCCAGTCCAGCTAAGTTGCAGATCAAAGCCCACCATTTTACTAAAGCAGAGACAATCCCACATTTGAATGTGGGCGCCAGTTACATTTGCATGGCCAGCCTTGCCTACGTTTCCTTATAAGGTCGCTTTATGTCTCCCGGAGAAAGACAGTATTGTCAACGGTTTGGATGGGAGCCCAAAGAAAGCTGAACACTTTTTTGTGTGCCGTTAGAACTTGGCAAAATAAAAATGTGCTTAAAAGTAGAAAGACAAAAAAGAGAAACAAAACGAAAGACAGGCTGGGTTGGCTGCAACTGAAGATGAGCATAAGGAGACGGTAGAGAAGCATGGAGTTAGGCCTCCCAGAACGTAAAGAGAACAAAACAGCAGGATCCCCCTCACTAGTTTAAATAAGAACAGAAGTTGTTAAAGATAATACCTAATTAAAGTGGACGTTTAATCCTAAGTAGCATTTGCGCATCAAAGGATCAGTAAATCAGTTAAGATGCAGTACCATTTAGATAGATAGATAGATAGATAGATAGATAGATAGATAGATAGATAGATAGATAGATAGATAGATAGATAGATAGATAGATAGATAGATAGATAGATAGATAGATAGATAGATAGATAGATAGATAATTTATTTATATTGATTTTATAATTCTGTCGAGTCACCACCTTTTGTGCGTGTCAGAGTAGGTAACATGAAGAAGTTGGCCTCAGAAAGGGCATCCAGCAATTAAAACCTCTGTTTCAGTATATTCAGAAATATCAAGGGCAACTGGCCAACCTGGGTGAACCCAGAACCTCCTAGATGGTTATAGATTTGGACCTTTCACACTCAGTTGTTTTAAGAGTTTAGCAAGAATGGTGCAAAAAGCAAAAAAAAAAATATATCAGTCAAAGGTGAACCTGTGGCTGAAAACAGCTTGTTGGTCAGTGGAGTCCAAGGAAAATGGTGAGAATCATACGGCCAAACAGAGGGATCACAGCTGAGTAAATGAATCCTGAATTGAAGGTAATCTCAGAATGCACCACTTATAAGACTTTCAATCTCAAATAGGCTACAACTGATTAAAAGCATTGCTGGGAATCAGTGTTGTCAATGAAAAACAAGAAAGCACATCTGCAGTGGGTGCAGAGGCATCAAAACTAGACTGTTGATAAGTGGAAAAAACTTGCTCGGCTGGGCTAGTTCCAGGTTCCTTTTTCATTATGCCGGTGAAAAATTGAGAAATTAAAACCAACAACATGAGTCCGTGGAACCATTGCAGGATGTGGTAGTGATAGTGAGGAGAATATTATCCTAGCACATTTTAGAACCCTTGATAACTACTAAAGAACATCTGAACAACAAGGAATGTCTGTGCATACCTTCTGACCTAACACATCCCTTTATGGCTGTGTTTTATGAATACGCAGATGGACACTTTCTGCTTGATAATGCACCTTCTCACACCTACATCACCACTGCATGGCTTTCATTGCATCAGTGCCCTGCCCTTAGTGTGATCAAGCATCATAGGGATGAAATATAAAGGGCTAATGGCAGCAAGATTGTGCAGCTGCCTAATTTGCAGCAACTGTACAATGCAACTATTTCCATAGGGCACATCCAGCAATTCATACCCAGATGAATTCATTAATGTGCCCAAGTGGACCTGTGGCTTCATGTATAAACGGTGCGTACGCACAGAAATGTTACGTAAGAACTTTTCCACGTTCAAATCGCGATGTATAAAACCTACACTTGGCGTAGAGCCACGCACTTTTCCACGGTACCTCATACCTTGTCGTACTTAAGTTCTCCGCTCGGTTTTGCAGACTGGCGGCACCCAGCGTCAAAGCAATGCTACTGTTCCTGTGTGGTTACACCTTATTTTCCTGACGCGGCTTTATAAATACACTGAAACTAACCGCATATTGTTTATCAGTGTAACGCATCTGATTGTAATTAACTTGTAACAATATAATGGTCCAGGGAACAGCCACAGTATTCCGAATACCATAACTGCTTTAGCGTTGTTACTCTCACTGCACCTTCTTCTTCTTCTTCTTCTTTCAGCTGCTCCTGTTAGGAGTTGCCACAGCGGATCATCTTTTTCCATATTACTCTCACTGCACCACTCGGAGTATTTGTATCACTGTATCTGAGTGTGAATCACAGCAGCAGCTGATCAGAAAGAGAATTATCGGTATACAGCTTTAAGGACACACTGCCTCAGCCAAGGCAAAACGTTTCAAACCCTTTCCTGTGTGGACCTCGCGGTTCAGAAACAGTTTCATCCCAAGAACTATAAATGCACTCAATCAATTGCTCCTTGTAGAACAAAAAGTACAACAAGTACAATCACCCCACTGTAAACTTGCACTACAGTTATAATATCGCACAACCTGAGCCACTGTATAAAGCGCATATTAACATATGATGACGATATCATTTTTAAGGTGAAATGCAGCAAAATATGTTTATTATATTATACAGATAAAACTTTAACTTCATTTAAATAATCTATATTCTTCACTGGGAGTGTCGTGAAGGATAGAATAATTAAACATGTACTAGGAAGATATTTCAATGTTCCTTAAACATTTTGAAGAATCGGCGCTAAGTTTAAAGATGGCTTAACTTCTATTACAGAGCTGATTCTGTGGTGATTGGGTATTTGGGGAAAAAAAAGCAAGGACTGCAGTGGCGGCTACGCCAATATATATTGAATATAAAACAGAAAGAGAAAATAACAACACAGCTAGAAACGCAGCGACAAATTTCGGCAAAAGTTAAATGCTTGTGTCATGAGCACGAGGCGGCTATGCAGTGTCTGCAATGGACGTGGCCATCCACCGTGCATAAGCTACCTTACTGACATTGGCGGGCGAAGTAGCCACCGATTCTTCCTCTGCCCAGTGCCACCACAAGCCTAGAGCCGCCCCTGAATACTGCTGCAATAAATTATTTCATCGAAGGTCGCACACAATCACTGCGCCGTGAAACTCATGTTTAATAACATACTTTAACTCCTATCATCATAAAAATGATATCACGTATACATCTCAGTATTTTAGTTATTCAGAGAGCTGTAATATCACGAATGTAATGGATTCTGTGTCCAGTTGGAGGAAGAGATCCGGTTTAAGAAGCAAGTAGTGATTCACACACATAGAAGATCAAATACAAAACAAAGCATTTAACATACTACTTTAATTACAATGTGATTTGAGAAACTGGTTAATTAAACGATTTTAAGATGAAGTTGATGATGTTCTACTTTAATGACAAAATAAACTACGTGATTAAAGTGGAAATGTCAAGATTGAAGTTGACATTTCGTGCTTTTTCCCCACTGTGTGCCTTTTTTCTCTGTACCCTAATAAGCTTTCATATGACACTCAGACAGTGGGCTACAACTCGCCTTTTCACGGCGACTTTGATATGTGACTTCTTTTTTATTTCCAGCACTGTGCGATTTTGTGAACGTGAGCTTTCAAGATTCTCCAACACGCTATGTCACTCGATCAACTTCCTTTTGTTGATTATACCACGGTTTATTTGAACAAATAGTATGTTTTCCTTTGCCTCCATTTGGTATTCGCTGAAATTCTTATATTTTCTCCCATGCTTTTCCCATTGTCTTTTCACAGAAGGCTGAGCTTAAGGGCGATTTATATTGATTTGCATATTCAAAGAGGCGTAATTCTGGGAGGAGTTGGGGCGTTACATAAAGCGCGTGCACGAGCGTTACTTTTCACGCTGATCGGGATTTATGTAGCGGAAGAACGTGGAAGTTGGAGTGCGCACAGATTCCTGCATCTGGATTTTTCTGTGCGTAAGCACATTTTGGCTTTTGTGCTTATGCCATGTTATAGTGCGAGTTCTACGCACAGCGTTATACATGAGGTTTCTAGTGATTTGCTCTTTTAAATGTGTGATTCATCTCACAGGTTGTCCAGCTGTTCTTGGGACACTGGACTGCTACATAACCATGACTTTTGGAGTATTGTGAAGAGAAGCTAAATTGGGAAGCCCA
The DNA here is from genome assembly GCF_016835505.1 of Polypterus senegalus. Taxonomy (NCBI): domain Eukaryota; kingdom Metazoa; phylum Chordata; class Cladistia; order Polypteriformes; family Polypteridae; genus Polypterus; species Polypterus senegalus. The sequence continues at coordinate 54,389,278 of NC_053171.1, forward strand.
CTTGGGTTTCTCCTTTATACAATGGCTTGAGGTGTGGCACACTGTAATCATATGGCACATTGGAAAATCAGGCACCAGCTGTAGTATATATAAGAGGGTGGGCTTTCTCTCAGACAGAAGAGCCCATCAGTCATCACTGTTTCATTGTTGGTGTTTTGTCGTGTGCAGTGCATTGCTCTGCTCTTAATCTGTTTATTCCTTGTAGGTTTTACTGTGTCTGCTTAGGGAACAGAAGTGTTAAAATTAAAATTGTTTTTTTTTTTTTCTTTTAAATTTCTGGCCTTTCAAAACTGAAATCAATGCTTTAGAAATGGTGGGAGAAAAATGTGAGACGAATGGAAGACACATGTTTTGCATTAGAGCAGTCCATGATTAAACATGGTTGAGTGAATTAACACTTAGCGCCAGAACTCTGCTCTGCTCTCCAGTTAATTTTAGAATTACTCTGATAAAGAGTGCTGGGTAATGGCAGGTATCAGTCAGTATTCATTTTATAAAATACCACCACTAGGCATTATACTGTAACATTTGCAGTACTAAGCTAATCGCGATATTAATGATGAGGCTATATTTCAGTGCCTACCTGTGACTCAGTGTATTATAATGAGTGGGCTGCTGTAGGTTCCATATCGTTAACATTAGGAAAAGCCATTTTGAGAATTAAATTTTGCTCTATGGAGATGGTAACCTTTTCAGTTTTTGAGTTTGATTTTTTGCCCCCCGCTGCAGCACATTGGGGGAAGGAGAATTTACATTTTTCCCAACTCATTCCACATAGTCAATTTCTTGGCTGCAAATCACAATTTTATATAGACATGTGCTGGGAACATCTAATTTTTGTAGTAGATTCTTTAGGCTCCTAATAATGATTACAGAGGTACATTGCAATGCAGCTTATGCTGTAAATGCTAACACTGACATCATTTCTTTTTGCACAATTATAAAGGAGGCCCATTTGCTTCAAGCCTGAGATGTTATGCCCCATAATTGCATAAATCAGTGCCTAGATGGGGGGTATCATTCCTCAGGCCAATAGGAGCTCCCCTAACAAACCTTGGAAAGGTCAGTCAATTGGGTGTTCATCAGGACTGTTAATATAGCCAAAGGGGCTCAAAAGTGTGTCACTACTTGGGGCCACTAGAGAGATCTCTAGGCTATGGCCACAGGGTTTTTACCCAAGTAATATAACACTGGAGGTACTTTATGGCCCAGGCTTAAAAGACACATCCAGGTAGAATGGTAACAGACTAGAAGATATTTTAAATTGTACACACGTAGAAAATGTGAGATGCCCCAGATTTCACCAATTTTTTATCCTCTAGTGTTTTTTCAGTTATTTGAGCAAACACAAGAAGGTTACGTCCATAAAGAACTTTCTTTGTACTGTAATATATTATTATGGAACTAGCTGTGTAAGCCCGTGCTGTCAAAAGACGAGGCTCCTAGAAATTATTGAAATCGTCAGAAAAAAAACTGAAATGTAGAGATGCCAAGTAATTGAAAGGAACTACTCTGGGAATCTCTCTCCTAGGAGGTTTCGTTTTGCCAACATGCTCGCAACGCTTGTGTATCAGCGGCTAAGCAATTTTGTCTTTCTTCAGAGGTTTTGTTTTGCCAATGTGCTTGTCTCCCTTGTGTATTAGCTGCTAAGCGAGTGACTCTTTCTTTGGAGGTTTCGTTTTGCCAATGTGCTGGCCTCGCTTGCATATCCTCGGAGGTGGAGCCCTTACCCTGACTCTGCCTCTCACTTTCGGGCCTGACAGACACACACACACTTCCACACGTTTATCTATAAGATGCTCTGGTTTTGTTTATTTTTTGTTTTCTGTTTTAATACACTTTTCCTATTATTGAGTTATTTATTTTTAAAGTTCCTGTTATTATCGATAGTTTAGTTTCACTTTCATTTTGGATTACGTTATTTCACTCATGTCGTGGGCATGTTAGAAGAGGCTGAGAACTTTTGTAACCTTTAATAGACTGGGAGCTGAAAAACAAAACGATTGGACAAGAAAATGATCAGAAGATAAATATTTTTTTTTCTTGGCTTAAGCACTTGAAGTCTCCACTTTATGAGTTTGCGTGGTCTGCCACTTCATGGCAGAGCTGTTGTTGCTTGTCAACCCTTCCACTTCACAATAGTAACACTTGCTGGGGCAGATCTAGAAGAGTAGAATTACTGACTTGTGGGGAAGGTGTCATTCTAAGACAGTATCATATTTAAAGTCACTGAGCCTTTTAGTACAACCCATTCTACTGCCAGTTTTTTCAATGGAGATGGGGGCTACCACTGAGCCACAAACCATGGAAACATCCAACACTAATACAGTCACAGGTTCAAAACAGAGGTTTTTATTGCAAATAATACCCCACAGAGGTTTCTTGATAGGTTGTAGAAGTTCAATTACAAACAAAATTTTCTTTCTTTCTTTCTTTCTTTCTTTCTTTCTTTCTTTCTTTCTTTCTTTCTTTCTTTCTTTCTTTCTTTCTTTCTTTCTTCTGTCTCCATCCACCTCAGTGTGAGTTGCCTTCATTCCTCTCGATTCTGTCTCAACTGGAGGAGGCTGAATGGCTTCTTTTTATGTCCAACCTGGAGTACTTTCGGTGCCAGGGCATAGCCCAGTTGAAACACTCCCGGGTTAAGTGGAAGTCCTGAAAAACAGGGATTGTGTATTTCCGTAGCACCCCTGGTGGCACCCATGGGACCCAGCAGGGTTGACTCATGGCACTACAACTCCCTTCATGCCCTGCAGGTGTCTAACATGGTTACTGAGGTCCTGGGATGCTGCCATTTGACGGATGGGGGATAAATATATTCCAAAATATATTTAGGTAAGGGTCCCATATCCATCCCGGATGAGATACCAGATAATCGTGCTTGGCTATGTCTAGATTTCATGCTCCAGTTAACAATGAAACTCACTTGAACTCAATCATTTGGAGGAATGTAGGCCATATAGTTTATCTTGCATAGGTAGGCCTAGACAGGCAATGGTTTTGTTTTCTTTGCAGTGTGAAAGATACTTCAAATTTTCTGCTCTTGGTTTTAATATATTTGGTTAATTAAGTACCATTTATTTGTAACTTTTGGTCTTCTTGACACCCAGTCAAGATCAACATAAGAGCTGCTCTGCTGGTCATAACATCTTTATAGTCTTCGTCGGCCATACACCTTGGAAATTGCTCCTCTGCAGCAAACCTAGCACTAGATTTTGATTACATGAATTGGAGCAATTAAAAAGGAAAATTGTAAAAGCAAGATAACTCAAATAAGGATGCAAAGTTGGAACACCATTAAACTGATCTAAAGGCAGCCCAAGTCATCCATTTTTTTTCCAACTTGCTTAATTCCAATTCTATAATTTCTTTTACGTTTTTCCAAACTTAAACATTGTGATTTCTGATTCAGCAGGACATTTATTTAACGGTGCAGATTTCTGAATGACAAGCTGACTAGCATGAAAGCCAGCACCTGCCAGCTCTTCTTGGGTGATAAAGAGAAACAGGGAAAAGAAAGTAAGAACTTTACTGCACATGGTGTATCTCTTGATGTTCTGCAAAAGCTCCTCTGTCTCTAGGTGAACAGCTTTTGAGGCAGTGGGTTTCAGACTATCCAGCTCAGATGGCAAAACCATTACAGATGGAGCTGAGAGGAAAGACCTCATGGACATGAACAACCCTTGTGCCTTTTGAGTATCTGGGGAGGGCCTGAAACGTGGCGCAACACATTGTGTAGCTAGTGGCAACGTACAATTAGTGTACAAGCGTGCCCAGGAGGACGAAGGACTGAGATTAGAGAAGAAAAGAGGCAGCTAATTATACAGGGTGGAAAAGTAAACAAGACCTTGACAAGCTGTCCCGGGCCTGACATTTCCTGGAATTCCTAAATTTGTTTGGCCCTGTTTGTGGTCAGAGTCAGAAACTACTAAGGTAGAGGCTGGTATTTTATTGCAGGCACATGAGATGGTGTATACTTTTGGTAGGTGTTTTTTTTTGTGGGGGCATCACCAACTAGTTAACGACACCTGGATGCCTTTATGTAGTGCTTGGACCATCTGACCTAACCCTTTTTAGTAAATCTGCCAAGAATGGCATGCAACAGAGCTAGTTATTAGTAAACTGAGATCACAGGGTAGGCCCCACACTGGAGGATTAAAATGAAGACACTTGTGCAATATGGGAAGAGAGGGTTAGAAGAGGACAGCATAGTTCATTAAACAAAAGGTAACCTGTTTAAATAATAAAACCCAATCAACAGTATCCTGGCTACCAGCAATGCAGAGTCATAGCACACAAGGTAAAGAAAAGGTGACAAAGAGGCAAGAAAACCTGAAATGCTAAGATGTTGGTTTACCGTGACTAGCAGTAGCACTGTGTGTACCCCTACATTTCTGAAATCCTTCAAATATGAATGTAGTGGGAGATGGACCCTTATTTGAGTGTTCAAAAGATGGAAACTCATGTAAATGGCCTAAAAAGTCAAAAAGAATCAAAATAAAAATCTAAGCAGGGGCATAAATCTGCATGTTTAGTGTAACATTTGTGTAGCACATGACCACATTAAAACATTGGATGGATGGATGGATGGATGGATGGATGTTTAATAATTCTAGGGTATAGTCATCAAAATAAACCTTAATGAGACATTAGTACCTGATTAAATACTGTTTAGTTAAAGCTGTTTACCTTTTCATTTCAAATTTCCCATTCAGGGAATGATCTTTCAATCATTCTTTGGCTTTTCAAAATCTTTGACAAACTTTTTTTAAAGCCACAACACTCAAGATAACATGAAAAGGCATTGGAACAAAACGTGCAACAAATTGACTGAATGGACATGAACAGAGCATCAGCTGTGAGAATAACTAAGAGTGGGGTTGCATGTCATAAACATCCAGCCCTGCTCCATTTCACAGGCTGCTTCAAGGTGTTCATAGAACTCTTGAGGGCATAATCAGGGATTAGTGCTGGTGGTGGTGGTGTGTGTTTGAAAATCATACTAAATTTGGTTTTCATAACTGTGAAAATTTAGCTTCATTGTTGTTTGTATAACGAGAAATATTATCAAGGCTTAATGTCGTGTAACCGAATTTTCACAATGTGGTTATTCGAATCTTAGAGGATCCCTGTACGTCAAAGTACTCAACAGCAGTTAAGTTTAAAACCCTTAATATATAAAGTAAAAAGTACTGTAGTTTGCAAAAAAGAAAATGTTGTGAATCTAGGCTTTGAACTGCACCAAATCCAAATTTTCACATCTGGTGATATTATTTTCATTTTGACTATGTTAATATTTTTTATTTGTTAACCACTTATGCATGACACCAACATATTTCAAAGTTGTTTGTGTGTGATGCAACAAACTCACACATCAATCAAAAGCATTAATGGTATTTTGGCATACCTAAATGTGTCTTCCTTTAAATAAATCATAAGTTTTCATGTTGTCTGCTCTCTTTCATTATTAAAATACTAGCTATGTAAGCCCATGCTGTAAAAAGTCCGGGGTCCTAGAAACTATTGAAATTGTCAGGAATAAAGGTGATGAAAAGGTAATTGAAAGGAACTACTCTGGGCATCTCTCTCCTAGGAGGTTTTGTTTTGCCGATGTGCTCGCCTCGCTTGTATATTAGCTGTCAAGCGAGTTTGTTTCCTCAGCCCTTACCCTGACTCCACCTCTCACTTTCAGGACAGACAGACAAACAGACTTCCATGCATAGACTTTATATATAAGATGAGAACTGCACACATATACCTTGAGGCGAGTGACATGTCACAGCTAAGTTAGTTTTAGTTTATCGAATATCCCTCCAGTGTCGAGCCACATACAGTGAAAGGCTCATTACTGTTGAATAGCTGAGGTTCAGAGAATTCTAATGATGTATAGTTGACTATGATTGGTCATTTGTGCTACTTGTCACTGCTGTGTGTAAACGGTGACACGTATAATGGCTGTCTAACAGCTCATCATTATGCACAGTGATGCACAAAGCTGGATTCCGATTCTGAGCAAAGGGTTGACTTTATTGAGAACGACATGGTTAATGAAGGACTTGAGGCTGCACTTGATTTGTCAGTACTGCTTATTATAACTTTGAAGCATCACGTTCAGTTTGATTGCCATCCCTGGAAGCTGTCTACTTCATTCCGTCCCTGTTAGTTTTCTGAGCAGTGCTGTTTCAATATCAGCTTAAAATACACCAGCCATGTTTCTTGGCATACCGATGAGTAATTGTTTGGCTGTACTTGTGTTTCTCGAACTTTCATGCGAAGAACCCAATCGAATGTCACAGTATCTGTCCACTCACGTCGTTGTGTTGTGACTGTATGAAAAAAGAGAGATAAAAAAACAGCTTTAGCCGAATTGTTCAGGGTATAATTCCCCCTCCCACCACTCATGGAAGGGATGGACAGGGCTGTGAAGCTTTTCTTTTTATCCTGTTTCTAATTGCACTCGCTTCACCTCTGACTCCCTCACCAACGGAGAAAAAAAGGAACACATTTACAAAAGTGATATAAAATTGAACAGCTGGCTGTGGGGATGGGTTTGAAGGGAGTGCAATAGGTTTTATGGTGTCACGGGTAAGAAGTGGGGAGCAGATTACACCATAAACAAGTCTCATATGCTTGCTAGTTAGCGATGGCCTTCTGTGACTCAAAAGTGACAGAGAAACACAGGTTTAGGTGTATGTGTGTCTGTGTTCCTAGCTCTGTGCCTAGGGCTGCCTATTTAATAGTTAAATGAAATAAAATTTTAATTTACAGGTTTAACATTTCATATCACACGCTTCACAATTATACGCCACATGTCATTACTTAGCACTGGTGTTCATTTTGTTGATTTACACATTCTGACATAAGTGAAGGGGATTGGGAGGAAAGGGGGTTGTTAGGGGAGTTTACGGCAGTTCTGTGGCAATGCTAGAGAAAAGGTGTGAAGGTAAAAATTGTGCTGCCTTTTTTTTTTCATTTCATGTTTCTGTAAGATGATCGAATCATTGTCATATCACATAAGTGGTAAACAAGTTCTTTGAGGTGCACTAATACGAAAATGGGTCTCTAGTACTCTGTGTTTAACTTGCCAGTCTGCCAGGTAGCTTACAGTGCTGACTGCTCTAATATAATGACAAAATTCTACGAAATAGAAGTGTAATGATTATTCCTGCCCATGTATAAGTTTGCAGTTTCTTTATGCAAAAATTGCAACATAACCATCCAAGTAATGCATGGTGTCAGTTTTTAAGCAAGAGAGCAGCTACGGAGTTCTTTTTTTGCGTGCCAGGAAAAATGGTATAGGTAGAGCAATGTTTTCCAACCATCTGAGGTTCCAGGTCTTTTCTGAGGCGGTACACTTTTTGTAACCGGAAAAATCCCAAGGCACAACACAACTCTACCAAACACAAAATCATTAAATCCATACATGTGCTAAACTATGTGCGAAACAGCGATCGCAGAGCTGCTTTCATGCTGGCTTCTCCAGGTAGTCCCGTCCTCCTCAGACAGGCCTTGACCACCTAAGGAGTGTGTCTGTCTCAGGTCTGACCTAGGGGCACTACACTGTAGTTTCTATGGTGCGCCAATTGAGTATATTGAGTATAATCATCAAGTCATTGATGGTAATAAACAATTGAGGATAGTATTTCTGGAGTTTTAACATAAGTTTTAATTTACGGCCATTTAAGAGATGTGTATTCTTTCAGTTGCATCAGTCTTTAGCAGTGCATTCAAAGTCAACAGTTGTTTTGATTGTTTAATTTGTACTTTGACATGTCAGTGTCTAATTTACTATGCCAATTTGATGATTAATATTGTTGACCGTGTTTTCTTGTTGCCTTCTTTTCAACTTACTTTTTAGGAAGGCACTCAAATTCATGTTGTACTTGCTCAAGTATTATTTTCTTAAAGGTTCAGGTTTAAGGTCATTGTTTAAGTTTTAAACTATGCCATTAATTTTTTTGTAATTCTTTTGGGTTGATTCTTTATTAACTCTTTTAGGGCTGATGTCGACTTTTGTCAAAAGGAGGAGTTGATGATGGTAATCAACTGTAAACTGTGCCAAAACAAACCGTTATGTTTTAGTTGGACTCTTGTTGCTAGAAGGAAAGTTAGTTTCATTGGTTTGACCGAGATTTTCTGCGCTCGTGTGAGTAGTAAGGTGCAAACAAGAGCAAAAATGGCACCGACACAATGGAGAGATCAAAGCGAATGCTTAAAGCAAAATACTCCGTCGATGAAATTTTGCCTATTATCTCTGAACTGGACTATGACTTGTCGGACTCCGATTTTGATACAAGTGATTAAAAACAATTGTGAGGTTCCAGCTTCAGCTGACTGGTCCCCAGCTAATCGAGTAATTGACACGCCTACGGCAGTGTTCGCCAGGAGGACTGCCACTTAACAATGGTAAGAGGTAGGAACCAGATTGCAATGCACTGCGACCGTGACGTGAAGACAGCCTGGCAGCAAGTCTGCCGCACATTCTTGGCAAACTGGCAGCCGCAGCATGCAGCAACAGACGTTTTATGTTAATTTCTGTGTGAAACCATTGCTTTTCAGAAACTATGTTTTTTGGAAAAAATATTCAGCCCTCAAAGAGTTAAATTTGTGATTCAGTGTGTATTTTCTTCATGATTTATGTATTCATTTTATAATTACATTTTAATGTTAGACGTGATTAATCGTGATTAATTACATACATTTGTTTATTTTTTAATCGATTTCCAGCCCTAAAATAAACCTTTGTCGGGCAACTGCAACAAGTGGCAGGAGAAGATGTGTGAATTGCAGCACAAAAACCTCAGTCAAGTGTACAAAATGTAAGCTTCCTCCGTGTCGAGTGGTAAACGAAATTGTTTCAAGGACTGGCATGGAAAATAATTTTGAAAATAAGGGTTTGGCTGTGTACATGGTATCTCCTCCATGTTCTTGACACTATGCTGGGAGACGCAGGAAACCTTCTTGCGACGGCACGCATGGATGTGCCACCTTGGTGAAAGTGGACTACTTGTGTAAACTGAATGAGCTGCAGGTACTGCCTCGTACTAACAAGGACACTAGCAAAACTAGAGAAGAATCAATCAGGAAGGATAAGGAGAGAGCAACTGTCTGTGGCCACCACCTGCACAACAATTCCCTTTTTGAAGGATGTCATGCTGTTGCCTTTCCAGTGCCTCTGTCACCACTTTCATTTGCACTCAAGCAGGTGAAATTGATTCACAATCACTTATGCTTCCTAACTGAATAGATTAATACCTATGAACCTTAACTGACTTGGAGTTAAACTATGATGAGTAAGTGTTCCGTAAAAATTTTTTGAGCAATATATATGTATAAATATCTGCGGCTACACTTGTTTTAAGAAATTGTTTAGGTGTAAGAGAGTAAATGTTTCAAAAAAGAGACACAATGTTTCCAAACAGGGGGGCACCTTGCGCCAAACAGTAGAACTTTCCAATGCAATGGGATTTGACATCCACAACGACAGCTGACTGGCTGGGGCACAAAAGAAACTTGATTTCAGGGTTGTGCATCATAAAATGTCTTGGTTATGTACTGTAAAATCCAGTTTTTGCGGAGAAATCCCTAAAGCACCACATTTTGTATTGTTTTATTTTGTTGATATTGCTGTAAGGAAAGATTTTTAATCACATAAATACTTTCTTTTCAAAATCTGAAGTGTTGTACTTGTTACTCTTCAACCATATGTAGCTCATTTATTACAATAAATGAGTAATAGCCATTTAATTTTGAATATGTCTTTTGGATGGATAGATTGATACTTTATGCAATAATGCCAAAAACCCTTTAGTGCAAAAGTAGTTATAAGGTTATTTTTTCTATACCTTTTTGTTTTCAATCGTGCATGCCATCATTTTTGCTTATTGTCTATGATGATGTTTTGTTGTTACCACATGGCAGCTAAAGGTTTTGGTGTGGTGTATACATTTCTGGATTGTTATTTTAAAAACTTTTGTGGTTTAGTTATTACAAATCCTTTTAGGGAATTAGGATATTTAATGTGTTTTTTTACCTTGATTTGGACATTAATGTGTGTTTTTGTGGCATTTTTAACTGCCTTTTGACCTCTGCTTTGTTTTTTTGATGACTTTTTCATCTCCTGGTTCAGCACCTTGCTGCCCTGTTTCAGCCTTCTCTTACCACCTGAAAAAGTGAAATAAATTACAAAAACAAGCAAGCACTGCATCTGTCCATCCATTTTCTCTACCTGCAAATCCTTGCATCATCAGGGACAAGGCAGGAAGTAACCTTGAACGTAATGGCACTTTACCGTAGGACTAAGTGTTCAGTGAACTCTACTACAAACACTTTATTTTGGTCAAAGATGTCAAATATTGAAGATAGTGAAGTACATTACATTCTCAGCCCGCCTGCACTCCAGTTTAGAGTCATTTGGGGCTGCTGCCTACCTTGGCTGGAAACAGCCTTGACAGGGTGGCATTCTGTCTCTGGGCCCACACATGGACATGCAACCACCTGTTTAGAGCCTCTAACTATTACAGTATTGATAATGTGTAAGAAAAACTGGGGTTCAACAGTGAAGCATTGACTCAAAAACTTAAGTAGACATGTATGCTGGGATCAGAGTACTTCCAAATTATGACCATGAAATGTACACAAATGCTCAGAAATTGAAAAGAAATACAAAAGAAAGTCAAAACCAGACACTGCTTAGGGGAAAGTGCCCATTGTGAAAATGAAAATGAAAATTCCAAATCTATACTAATAAAAGGCAAAGCCCTCACTGACTGACTGACTAACTGACTGACTGACTCATCACTAATTCTCCAACTTCCCGTGTAGGTAGAAGGCTGAAATTTGGCAGGCTCATTCCTTACAGCTTACTTACAAAAGTTGGGCAGGTTTCATTTCGAAATTCTACACGTAATGGTCATAACTGAATCCTACCTACGTACATATATACGTCCATAGCCTGCAAATTGGTCGCTGTGTAAGGTGGAGTTGCATCCCCCATCACCACGTCTCCCACATAATTGACTGCCTGCCCATATAAGGCCGTCCGTCAGCAGCAATCCAAGCTGTGAGAAAACAGTAAAAAGGAGGCGTGTCAGACATCATGGTACATTTTCTGATGCAGCTAGATGGAAATAACTTTGTGACACTGCCGCCAAATACTCTCAGAAAAATCCACAAGTTAATAGACATGCTGTCGCTAAATACTCGCAGGCAAATCCACAAGATTATAGACACGCTGCCGCTAAATATTCACAGGCAAATCCACAAGTTAATACCGGGAACGAGTAGCAATTTGGGAGGTGAGATGTCTATCGAGGTGATCACCATCGATCAAAGAACTGTCAGTTACTGAGTGGTTTCAATGCCCAGAGATGCTGCCTGCCTTTTCCATTCTCTGTGTTACTTATTGCACGGCCATATCAGGCTCAATCTTGATATCCGGAGGAACATTGTGTCTTATGTATTGAATGACTGAGACAGGTTCAAGGTGTGGACTGATGATGGTACAGGAGATAATTATACTACACAGGAGCACTATAAGAGTGAAATGCTTAAGCCCTTCACCTATGGTTCTGCATGTGAGTTGATGGCTGCCGCTGAATTGTTCGGTTGTCGCTTTCAAGTGTACCGAAATGGCCAAATATTTTACACCTTTGGACAACCGCCAATGCCTCTTAAACATCTTAGATTCATAGGTGACGATTTCAGTAGTGGACACTTTGATGTTTATGAATGTTTAAACTCTCAAAAGCTGGACGCGAAGTTATCGATGAAACCGGTTGTATGCTTACAACGCTTGACAGATGCCGAATGTCACTTCAATACAAGTCCTGTAAATACTGTCGTAATTGAAACAAACCATGAAACTCAAACCGATTATGACAGCAGCAATCCAAGCTGTGAGATTTGAGGCAAGATTGCTTTTCACATGGCCAACTGTACGTTGCATGCTCAAGAGTAAGCTCGGCGCACAGCTTGGTCATATTACAACTGGAGGGCTGAACTGACAATGTGGCATACAAAGAGATCCTTAACAAATAATTATTGGTATATTTTCCCTCAGTTTAAAAAGGTTTATTTTTCTTCTTAATAAAAATTTTGAGGCAGTACTTCACTACTGCGAAGAGCGGGTATTTTACTAGTGCTAAATAAAAGAGCACAGTGATCAGAAACCCAAAGTCCTGAAAAGAGTAGATTGTACCGAAAGCCGACAAAAATTACCTGGAATTACTCCAGTTATAAAAACATTCACTTTGTTGTGATCAAAAATGCATTTGATTTAGATGTGAAATACTATCATCCTGAATGTACGAGCTGAGCTACCTCTAAAATGGAGATGGGTCCAGCCTCAGACATCTGCAGCTCTGCAATTCAGTAGCTCTACTGGAGAGCCAATTAGATTTCATGTTTTTGTCACCTGGTTTATTTGACTTGAGTCAGATAACCCCCCCACCCCCCAACCCTAATCTAACCATAGTGTAACCAGGTGTAATCACTAACGTATAACATAAAGTGACAACCTCTTCAATGGAGTGGAGCTTTGAAGGTTAAAAAATGGACAGGTGCTTTAAAACAGCAGTATGTTGCAGATAATTACAAAAAATTAGGGAGCTTTGCCCCCCTTGCTTGCTTCGCTCGCCAACCCCTGGGCCTACGTTATGCACTAGCCTCTTTGTGGTTCTGCCGCTCACGTATGTGGATGAGGATGTACAATTTAAACAGATTGTTATTTTCATGGGAATTGTTACATATGCATAACAGAACTAACTATTTTACGTTACAGCGAGTAATTAACCATATTAAAAAATTGTAAAATGTAATCATTTGAAAGTAAATTATGTTTCATGTTGCGTTAGAGGTATTCATTGCGCAATAAGATTTCATTCTGTTTGGCTTTGAAATGAACACGCAAAAACTTTTTAAACTTAAACTTTTATTGTAAAACTTTCATTGTGACAACGCAACATATAACTGCCCGTGAGTGAATTTCGTTTCTTTCTCTCTGTTAAATAAAACAACTTTTTCGAATGTTTGTCTCTGTGATTTGTTAATTGTCTTTGCAAAAGCTATTCTAATGGGAAACTGTTAACATTTTAATATGAATGGCATATCAAGATCTCCTTTGTTGTCTAATGTTATGCGCGGAAGATTTACTACATTACCTTTCTTGGATACATCCTTCTTTCTACAGCAATTTGTGCGGCAGAAGACTGGATGGTGTTAACGGTTGTAGATATTCTTAGGGATATTGTAAGTTGATGTTTTCATCTTCCACATGATCACCACCAACTGTTTCAGCATAGTCTATTGATACGCATTTAACCAATTTGCCGTGTAACGGATCGACAATTTTGGTGTTAATTCATTTGACTTCATCGTTTCTGTCTGCTAGGATTGCCCATGTACTCGTTTCTTCTGTTGATGACCCTTCGTGATGAAATTCTTCAATCAGATTTGGACATAATACGTCTTCTTTTATTAGGAACTTAAAGTGAGGAAAACATACAAATATATAAGAGCTGAGAGAGCAGGAACTGTGTCTGACAAAAGTTTTCATATGAATGAGAGGTAATTGGACCGTGTGCGTGGTTGAATATGGTTGAGAGGAGGGCGTGACTTGAAAAAATCTCATGGCCAAAGTCTCGTCTCGCGGGACTTGAAAAAATTTCTTGAAAAAAGTCGTCTTGTCTCAAAATTTTTTTTATATAATAAAGAGATATTCTAAAATATCAAAAAATTGTTAAATAAATAAATAAATACAATGCTGTCTCTGGAACATAAACACACTATTTTCACTGTTTGCTGTCTGTTAATGGAAATAGGAGTCTCGTTTTGGAATTATCAGGCATATATATCTCTCTAGTTAGGATATAGTGGGTTGGATAATGGATGGATGGATGGATATATCTTTCTATTATAAAAAAAAATCGTGATTTTTCTCAGAGACACTTTAACGTCCCGCAAGACAAGGCAGTGAAACAAAAAGACAGTTGCTGTACAGGCTTTTAAATGTTCGAAGCACTGAATGACATCAGGTCACGCAGCACGGCACAAGCAGCAGCAGCAGCAGCAGCAGTAGCCAGTCAGATCAGCATAAAGATGACCGAGCATAAAGGAGGTAAAAAAAAAAGTATTTGTTTTCCATTGTATCACCGTTTAAGAGTGTGTTTTGAAGGAGTGACTGCATCTCCTTAGTGTGCATTCAGCCCCCCTCTTCACAACACAAGAGGCAGAGACACGAAGTGGCTGGCACATAGCTTCTAGTAGAATAATTGTTTCCAGTCTCCTTGGGGTGCGTTCATCTCCCATCTTCACAACGGCACATAGTACAATCCCTCTTAACTGACCTCGCATTAACTAGCCTGTTAACATAAAATAAAAAAAAAACAAAACAAATGTTTTAATCCTGAGTTCTTCTTTATATTAATGTATTCACTTCCTTCTTTCCTGGAAGGTGAGAGGGCTCCTACTCTCAGAGTGATTTCCGTTTACATATTCCTTTATGAATTTTCCACGGTGCCTTCTCCTTTTTACCTGGCGGCTCTCCTGCTTCTCCCATCGGGCTTTGCAACAGGGGAGTCGCCCTACCTGCAGGTGCAGCTGCCTTCCACACTGGTCCGGTAGCCCTCCGATCCCTGGCTACATCGGGCTCCATCCGGATCGAGACTTGGGTTCTTTCCCCAGCGGCCAGGCCGCTCACGCTGGGGCTAAACCAGCCTAAAGCCTTCACGACTTGCGCTGCCTTTCGGCGGCCAGTTGTCTTCAATACCAGTCACTCCAGCTCTGTGATCGCTCAGCTGGAGTGGCTTTCTTCAGCCCCACCGAGTGTCGGCTAGGCACTCATCTGCGGGAATTCACCTCCTAGCTGCCTGCCTTTGCTCAATCGAATCTGTTCTGTCGCTGTCCTTCACCAGCTTTCCTCTGTCTGCTTTCTTCTCCATTACCTCCTGTTCTTTCCCATTCTCCCTCTAGCCGCCTCGTGCTTCTATTTTTCATCCAGAATGATGGCAAGAAAAAAGTATGGAGAAGGCGTGGAACAGCTCATTATCCAAAGCATACCACATCATCTGTAAAACAAGGTGGAGGCAGTGTGATGGCTTGGGCGTGCATGGCTGCCAGTGGCACTGGGACACTAGTGTTTATTGACGATGTGACACAGGACATAAGCAGCCGAATTAATTCTGAGGTGTTCAGAGACATACTGTCTGCTCAAATTTAGGTAAATGCAGTCTTTTTGTTCAACCCACTGAATTAAAGCTGAAAGTCTGCACTTCAACTGCATCTGAGTTGTTTCTTTTAAAATTCATTGTGGTAATGTACAGAACCAAAATTAGAAAAAAGTTGTCTCTGTCCAAATATTTATAGACCTAACTGTATAAATGTGTGTTTGTGTGTGTGTTACAGAATTTGTAACAATGGTTTTTATTATAAATTGTACATTGACTGTTCAGTAACCATAAAATCTGTGGACTGAAAATTATATATTTGCTGACAGTGTCAGAAAATTGTGCTTTTGGGTTGGCACACCCAAAGAGAGATATGAACACTTATCTCATTTTTGAATGGCCAGCTTTGTGGATTTCACAGCTCTGTCCTCTTAGACAGATATGATCCCTCCCTACCACCGTCTGTGGTTCTTTCTCACATTAAAGCAGCAGTTACCATTTTTCCCATAAACCATTATATGTCGTGGCCTGGGTTTAAGGGGTTAAACCTTAATCCCACTTTACTTCCTATTTTTCATGCTTTTTTGCATTGCTCTGTTCCTTGGCCAAGGCCTTATAATCCCACTGAATGTTTTGCCCACCCCTGCAGTTAACAGCTACTTGTTCTGAGCCACTGAGCTCACAGGTGCTTTAGTGTACTGCAAGGCAGTACTGTACATGGCTTTGACCTCAGACTAGAGAAAGCAGTTTTTTTTTCTTGCTGATCATTTCATTGGGTAGTTTGGCTTGTGGCCTGAATGTCTTTGTGCCTTCAGAGGTTTTACCAAGCCTTAGGTAAATGGTACCCAAAGAAACAATAGTAAAATCCAGCTGGATTAACTAGTGGGATCTAATTAATATGTACAGTACTATTGGGAGTGAGTGATATTGGAGTAAGGCTGGAGGCAGACCTTCAGGGTACAGCAGGTTCCCAATGAAAGTTTGTAAAATTAATTAATTAATTAGAGTACCATGTTTTATTTGTCTTAGCCAGGTTAGGATTATGGGAACTGGTACCTCTCCTGACAGCACTGGGTGTAACGTAGGGGCTAACCTCTTGATGCAGTGCCCATCTCATTCTTTTTACAAATGTGTGTAATAATACTGATGTGCCAGGCTGGAGATGAATATTTAATAAGTAATATGAGACCAGAGAGTCACTGAGTTTAGTGAGTTTTCAGTAAAATAAAAAAAACTTGATTAAGAACACAAGCTTTCTTCATATTTCCTTCTCTTAACTTTTTTTTTCTATTTCCCAGCTTGAAGGACGACCCGATGGCCCAGCAGACTCAAGGGAGAAGGTGCTGGAATATGGTTTTGATTACTGCTACTGGTCTGTAGATCCTGCTGCTTCCAACTACACTTCTCAAGAAGAGGTGGGTGACATGATCAGATTGTGACCTCAGGACAACTTGGGTGCTCTACAGCTTAGAGATTTCTGGTCTGAGTTTGTATGGCTCTCAGATCCATTGTGTAAAGCTAATAAATTGTTAAGTTTCTAAATGAGCATGCCAGAGAAGGCCTTACTTTCAAAGTCGGGATTTTGGGGGGATTTAATTAGAGTGCACATGGCAAACTTTTGAAATACAGGCATTTTCTAGCAGTAAAAGTAACTGCCAGGGGTGTGGGTTTCATTGAGTGCTGGAAACACACCCTGCTTTGTCAACATGCTTCAGCTGAGTTCAAGAAAATTGGTAAACATGTGGAAAGCACTAAGGTTAGATTTTCTTTGTGGGAAGATGCATGTCCTGGGGCTGGATGGGGTATGAAGCTGCTTTTTAACCAGCATCAGTCATCAGGTGCAAGGCAGAAGCCAACCCTGGATGAGATGCCAGTCTATGACAGGTCCACATTTCACACACATTCACACTGTGGTCTTTTTACAGTCTACCATTAACTTAGCTTGCCTGCCTTTAGAGAGGTGGGCAGAAATTCCATTCAGTCTCCGGGAGAACACAGACAGCCACTAGGTTGCTGGATTTGAATCCATGAAACAAATGGCATCACATTTTGACCTTGCTTCTTCCCAAATGACTGTAGACCAGATCCCAACCTATCCACTATGGTGTATTTTCTTCTGGTATGTTGTTTTATTTTCCTCAGGTGTGTTGCCACCTGGCCCTATCTCATGTTTCCACAATTTCTCTGTCATTTATGACATTTTTTTTTTAATTTTTAGTGTTCTTCTTTTGGAGTGTTCAAAAAAAAAATTATGAAGCTGGTTTTATTCATGAAGATAGTTTAATGAAGTTTAAAATTTTTATTAAGTAGTGTCACAAACTCCACAAAGAGCCATAACAAGGATTGGGGCAGCCATCCATATATTTGTATTCCTGGCTGCACATTGCAATAAATGACAGTACTGATCTCTACAAACTGGAGTCCAAAACAGAACTGAGAAAATAGGGAAAAGGTAGAGGCTTTTAAAGGTCAGGGTAGGAAGTGACGTCAAAGGGGCCGGGATCGGATAGGTCTTCAGCCATAGGCTTGAGCCCAGACGTGACATCATGGGGGCCAGAGCTGGCAAGGCCTTCGTCTATAGGTCCAGACCCGGAAGTGACGTTAATAGGGCCAGGTGGAACTTGTCTGCAGGAAAGCAAGAAAAAGAGTCAGTGCACTTTACCACATCCTGGTCAAATTCAGAATTGCCCTCACCCAAGCCCTTTAGCTGCCTCCCATGCGCATGTGTGTGACAATAGATAATTAGAGATTATGTTTCACGGTTTCTACTTGTCTGGTTTTTGTTTGCACATCGGTGTCAGCACCGTAAGCCTACATAAGTAACATCAAATTCTCAGACCACCTTTCTCCAGGTTAGAGTTACAAGGGGGCTGAGGCATTGGGGGCAAGCCAGCTGCAATTCAGATCTTTGGCTTGTAAAGCTAATAAATTCTGAATCTTGCTACCTCAGACTGCATGCCTTTTGGAAAGTGGCTTTGATTACTGCAATTGGGGTTTTGATCCTGCTGCAGCCAAGTACACTTCAATAGAAACAGTGAGAGGCATTAACAGTGGTGTAGTGCTAACATGAGACATCTTAGCTACTCTACAGCTCTGATCTTTCACAGTTCTCTTTGAACTGAATGTCTAAATCTAACAAATTGTCAAGGGAGTGTTTTCAGTAGCCGGCAATAGGCCTCACTTTTAAAGTCTTGATTTTGAGAGCTGAGGTTAGAGCAGATATAGTGAAAATTAATAGAGCTATTAGTGGCTGTTTCAAATTCTGGTATCTTTAAGCAGTACCCTGCAGCAGAAGTTTTGTGAAATCAGCTACAGCTGTGTACAATGGAACAGCAAAATAGGCCGAATTAAATGGAACCTCCTCAGGCAATGAGGTTGGATGTGCAGACTCCAAATGGATTTAAACCCTGGACTGAGAGGCAGCAGTATTAAACATTACACTTCCATGTCATTCTAAAGAGTGTTATGCAGGGGGTTCACAATGCTCATACTTGACAAATATATGCAATATAATGTATACCTAAATAGCATATACTCGGTCAGTAAGAAAAAACAGAAGATGCTGTTAAGCATTGCTACTTTCCTTCATAGTATGACTACTAAACTCTCAAGCTAACACACACCAGTGTGTCATTAATATATACTGCTCAAAAAAATTAAGTGAATATTTAAATCACACATTGGATCTCAATGAATGAAATATTTAAAAGAAAAATCTTTACTGAACAGTACTGTATAATTTGTTGAACAAAATGATATAACAAAGTGATGGATTCAACAGTACACTGAAAATCAAAGTCAAAAATTTAAATCCCAGGCTGATACAACTTGCGTGAATTTCATCTAAGCAAATCATAATATGACTCAGTAGTGTATATGGCTCCCACGTGCATATATACACTCCTGACAACATCTGGGTATGCTCTAGATGAGACTGCACATGGTGTCCTGGGGGATCTCCTCCCAGACCTGGATCAGGGCATCAGAGAGATCCATGACAGTCTGTGGAACTACAGGAACTGCCTACACACTTTGGTCACATAAGGCTGGGTATTGTCCTGCACCAGGAGGAGCCGAGAGCCCACTGCACCAGCATAAGGTCTGACAAAGGGCTCTGAGGATTTCATAAGCAGTCAGGGTACTGCTGCCTATAATGTGAAGGTCTGTGTGACCCTCTAAGGATATGCCTCTATAGACCATCTCTGACCCAACGGCATACTAGTCATTCTAGATGATGTTGCAGGCTGCATAACATTCTCCATGGCATCTACAGACTCTTAAACATCTGTCACAACTTCTAGTTGGAGTGCATGACAAACTACAGTGGCTGAATTTGTTGTGTTGAGGGCATGACTGAGGTATTCAGAGGATGACAGAAGATACAAATGCCTCATGTGACTACGCACAGTTTCAAATTTCCAAAATATCGCTATCTTGCAGTACTTTGACAACCAATTCACATTGTGCCCCACAGTGCCAGGAGCAAATAACACTGAATATTGAAAGGCAGCAACTGATTCAATGTCAGAGCCACTGCTTACAACCAAATAATTAAGTAACACCTAGAAAGCAAGCAATAAAAAAGATTATGATGAGGGTGACAATCTTAAAAAAAAAAAACAAGTAAAAATTGACTAAATAATTCCCATTTAAATTACATAAATGCTTGGCACACTCCTTTTTACCTTCTCATCCACTATGATAGCCCCATGTCTTGTTAAATAAGCATATGGGTGATTTTCTGGCCATGCTAAACCTACCTGTCTAGTTGAGGAGTTCATGCTACCCCTGCCTGTTGTGCTGCTGTGGCAGGACAACATGTATTTGAATTACATTAAAATATTAGTGTTGGTACAGAAAGTCGAATTGCAAAATTACAGGTCCAATGTGATCGATTTGAAAAACATGCTGTGATGGATGGCTGGGGCGCCCATGCCCGGCTGGGATTCCCTTGCAGCATATGTACCAGGGGAGCAAGCATGGGAAACACAAAATCTCCCACTGGACGCTAGATGGCAGCCTCCCTGGGTTGCAGTGGTGCCTCGGACTCCCCCAGGGCTTCATGGGGGTTGGAGTTTTGTGCAGCCCTGTTGAGTTCCGCATGCGCCACCAGGAGGTGTTGCAGCAGGGCACTAATTTCGCCACACCCGGAAGTGCAGCCGGATGTCAGGAATCAAGCACCTGGAGCACTTCCGGGTGCCCAATAAAAGGAGCCAGCAACCACCACTCAGCGGCCAGAGTCGGGTATAGAAGGACAAGGTTGTCTGGAAGGAGTGGTGGAGCAGGAGAAGTAGTTTGTGGTGTATTGGTGTTTTAGGACTGTGTTGTGGCTGGGGGACATGGGGAAGACGTGCCCTCCAGCTGAAGAAAAAGAAGTTTATTTTATACGTGTCTGTGTGTCCATCTGTGTTGGGTCAGGCGCCTATATAGCACCTTTTGTTACAATGCCCAGTAATTGTCAGTGAGTTTGAAAGTTTTTCACATGAGCTATTATTTTCCTCTCATGTCTCTGTACACATGCCATTTTGGTGAACTGACGAGTCTGAATTGGTCCTGTGTGAATTTGAGATGTAAGGGTGTTTGTATTAGGCTGACGGCACACTACATACACGACTTCTAGTTGGAGAGCATGTCAAACTGCAATTGCTGATTTTCTTGTCTTGAGGATGTCACTTTACATGAGGACAAAAGATATCCAGCACAGTTTCAAATTTCCAAAGTATTGCAATCTTACTGTATTTTGACAGCTAATTAACATTATGCCTGACGGTGCCTGTGGCAGTTTTCCAACTATGGTGAGCTCAGTCTCAGTCTCGGCCCATCTTTTTCCTTTTTCCCATTCTGTCATGGTTCAATAAACATGAAACGTCAGCCTATCTTATGTTTGTGTGGTACAAAACTCTCACTTTCCTTCTTTAATTGTGACTACATTATTGTGCATTGTACTTCCAAATGAGTGCTCATTGGTTGTCAACACAGGAGTCCACCCCTTTGATGGTTTGATTTGGTCATTATAAGCCCTACACTACTTTGCCTGAGTCACTGGGGATGTCATACTATACTACTGGTTGTCAGAGGCACATGCCAAGACTTGCTGAGATTTTTTTATATAAATGATTGTTATGACTGAAAAATTCGCTCGAAAGGTCAAGTAGTATTTCACCAGACTTATTGGGGCTTCCAGTGGCCTGGCATTCTTTCCAGAATTGTTTCCTGTCTTTCACCAGGTGCTGTCATTATTGGCTGGAGTCCCTCACAACCCTGAAATTGATTACATGGGGTATGGGAATGTTATGTAAGTGGAAGAGCACTGTGTTGATTACAAGTGTCGTAATGAAGTGCCCACCCATCTCTCTCTCTATATATATTTATAAATTCCAACTTCTGTCTGTTTGTCCGTCTGTCCATCTGTCCGTCCGCTTTTCACGACAGAACTACTTAATAGATTTAGATTGGGTTTTTTTCTGTAATTTTCTTGAACATTCCGGTTGATTTTGCGACATCTCTTATTGCGCTATGTATCATAGTTCGCTTGCGGTAACGATTTATTTGCACAAATCAGAGAGACATGCAGCGGGGGGCGGAGACCTCCTCACTCACATGCTAGCCTCGGGAGGTACCTTACCTCCGCTTAGCTAGCGAATAAGAGAACTACTTAACAGATTTAGATTGGGTTTTTTTCTATCATTTGCTTGAACATTTGATTTGGTTATGCAACTCTCTCATCGCACTAAGAATCGCTTGAAGGAGTGATATATTCGCACTAATCCACGGCAGAGGCTGCAGGCTGAGGGGAGGGAGAAGCGTAACGTCAGGAGTAGGGAGCCGGGCAGGACCCTCCTCTCTGTGCAGTTTTACTAATACATGGGCGGAGCCGCGGGGGACGGCAAGTATTCATATAAGGCAGTGGTTCTCAGATTTCAGTCTTGGAAACCCCAGGAGGCCGCATCTTTTTGCTTCCCCCCAGTTTTGCAATCGGTGACTCATTGTACCTCTAATCGGTCTCATTTAATCAGCTTGTCTTTGTCTTCTCTTCTCTTATTTTGCATTTGGAAAAGCACAGCAATGTTATTTTTACATTTATGATGTTAAGAAATATTTGGATTTTTGCTGTAACTTTAATCATTTAACTCTATTTTGTTTATTTCCAGTAGTTTTGTCCTTTTCTGCATAGTTAGTTTGTTCCAATAATTGCTTTCTAATAATAACACTTACCAACGAGCAGAGCAGATACTCCGGCAAATGACACTGAATGTTAAAAGGCTGCAACTGCTTCAATGTCAGACCCATTGAATTGCTCATTACCAAGTAATAAAATAACCGGAACACCTAGAAAAGCAGAATAAAAATCATACGAGGGTGAAAATGTTAAAGAAAACAAGTGAAAAAAAATGACTAAATAATTCTCATTTGAACAACTTTTGACCTTTCTGAGGGGTGGTGGCATCATGTGACTTGACACACAAGCAAACACGTTTACCTTGTTTTGTGGTCTGCATGCCACTCCTGAAGGCAAAGGATTCCTGCAAGCCTAAACTTGTCCTGTCACCATTTCTTTGTCACCTTGCATGCTACTTGTTACCCCTGACTGTCCTCCCGAGGGCTGCTCACAGGGTGGTAGAAAGAATAACTGTCAGTCATGAGGTTTTGTTTTTTTATTGGTGAACTCCATTAAGAAGAGTGCTTAAATGGGGCATGAAAGTGCCAGAGGTGACTGTGCTTTGAATTTTGTTTTTTAATAGTAGCACATGTTTGAAGTAGAATCAACAGGTTGTGTAAAACTTCATTATATTTTATAAATAAAATATCAAGCCACACCGCCTGAACTTTTTCCTACCACCTCATCGGACCAGAGTTTTCCATCAGCTTTGCTCCTTCAAATCAATTTACTTTTGTATAGCACTCTTCTTGCAGTAGCATGTTCACAGGTAAAATGCAATTATGAGCTTTGCAGATTACTAATTAAAACTGATTGATCTAACTGGCAGGAGTGTGAATTTGTTCTAACATTGTTTCTGTGGAATGGGCTTCATTTCCCTTATCTGCGCTGCTCGTTTATTTTGTGGTTGACTGCACTTGTTGGTTTCTTTAGCCTGCCACATACATTCTTCAGTTCTTCACACAAGTTCATGTCCTGAGCCCCTGCTGAGGCCAATCAAGACTCCCCCCGGTGTAGCTGAACAGCAGGTCACTCTACTCCTCAAGAAGCAAACGACATTTCCTTATTGCTAATGTATGAAATCAGTGTTCTGTATAAAGAGAAAAGGGTGCTCTCCGTATCAACATTGGCCTACTTGGACAGATGCCAGAACGATATGGAAATAAAAATCAAGCGTGCTGTGATCTGACAAGTCTCTCTCCTCTGCTGAGGCCTGCTGGTGGAGCAGCACCACCAGGCCAAAGTCAACAAACCGAAATGGCTAACATGTTTAGAGTCCCCACCCAGTGCTAAATGTGCTAACCACGATTGTGTTTAGTGCTACTAGTCACCAAAGAGCTTTAATTTTGTTTACTGTAAAGTTGTCCGGCTACATCTCTCACTTGGACAAGCCAGGTTTGATAATGTTATGGTTAAGTTCATCATCATTTTAGACACCATTATGCCAAGGTAATCTGAGGACCCAAATAAAAACATCATTACTATAGTGGGACCTAAGAAGAGGCTTATTACCATAATAATAACAGCAGAGAAATAATAATGGCCCTATCATAAAAAGCAACAAGCATTTGTGTTTCCATTTAAGCACATTTCTCACACGAATAATACTAATTTAGAAAAGTGTAAAGCAACAGACATTGTCTGTAAAACAATAATTATCAATGAAAATGTTAAGTAGATTCCTGAGAAACAGTGGATTCAAAAAGTACAGAGATGCCTTCACTTCTGCATGCTTTATTGTGCCATTGATTTAACTTTAAATAGATAAATTCGCAGTTTCTGACTATCAATCAATGCTCAATAGCCCATAATGGATGAAATTAAAAATGTTTTCAGAAAGGTTTTCAAATTTATTACAAATGCAAAACTGAAATCTCTGACCGTAGATCCCGGAATACAGGCCGACCCGGTATATTAGCCGAACCCCTTCTCTACCTACTAAATTACATGTATTTGCCGTTGACCGGTATTTACGCAGACCCCCTTCTACAAGCAAAATTTTCTAAATTTCCTTAAAAGTGTCTCTTCGAGTATATTTATAATGTTTATCGGCGAGAATTTGAGACTGCCGGCATTTTTGATATATAATATAATGTACATAATTTACCAAAACACCAAGAATTTTGCTAATGTACTAACCAAAAAGTTATAAAAAGTGCCTAGCCTACTTCGATTAAGCTAGGAGCATGGTGCCACGCATGGTTGCAGCGGCTCAGGGCTCTCCTTTTCAGTGCACTTTTTTGTTGTTTTTGTACTTTTTTTTTTTTGTCCTTGTTTGTGCACGATTGGTTCGGCGAACATCCGCTACACCATTCAGAACCTTATAGACATCGGTGTCCAGAGCCAGACATCTGTTTCGAGTGTTTTTCATCACACGCACAACATCCCAGACAACATAGCGAGACCAGCGGGCTCTCCGTGGATTGTTGTCGGGTCTAGGAGACGACACAGACGGAGGAGGAAAAGAAAGCAGAAGCGGGGCCGCAGATCCGGCGTTATGCTAAAGCTAAAAAACAACCATACAAGCCCTATACAGAACTTTTTTCTGCACTGAAGGAGCTGCTTTTAATCTCATTGTAGATGCGTATAGTGACAATAAAAGGCATTCTATTCTAGAAACAATTTCATACTGTACTCACCATTTAATTTGACATCTTTGGGCTGCAGGAAGGGAGGAGATATTTCCACACAATGTCCATCTTCATTTCGATTGCGATCGCTTACTTTTACCTTCTCTTCCTTCCTTAGCAATTATGTGTCTTGCTTGCATGGTCTTAATGAATTATATATATAGGTAAATCACTGCAATGACGGAAATTACATCCACAAACACATGTATCTGGGCTCCGACTGACACTACTAACGCTCTCGGTTGTTTGTTTACAATCGCGCAAGCGGATACACGTGACCGCATCCGTTTCGTAGATAATGATCGTAAATCAAAACAAAAAATTTAATTTTAAACTTCCCGATAATTTATTATAAATTTTATTAATAAAATCAACAACTAAAACACTTTTTTGAATAAATTCTTTATTTAATTTAAAGTACCGGCATGCAAAGTTACTTCTTCATCTGAAAGATGGCTCTGTGGTTTCGTCATTATTTACTTCCGTATTCATCGGCAAAACCAGCATTGCACTGGAAATCTTGAATCTTAAACGATACTCGTTGTATAAACCGACCCCCAAACTCCAAGCCAAAAATCTAGGACGAAATTCTCGGCTTATATAATGGGATCTACGGTAATTATAGAAATATTCAGACCCTTTGTTGTGATGCTCCAAATTGTGCTCAGATACCTCCTGTTTGCTTTAATTGTCCTTGAGATGTGCCCAGAACTTCATTGGGGTCCTGTGACAAATTGAATGGATTGGGCATCATTTAGAAAGGTATAGGTGTACCCTTTGTAACATCTCTAGGGGGTGTGCCAGCCACCCAGCCCGACACAGACAGACGCTAGAGGCACACTGATAAAAGCACAGACATTTTTTATTTTTCTTCACCACGTGGGAAACTCCTTCCCCGTTTCCCACTGGCACAACTCAGTCCCACAATCCACAATACAATAATACTTTCTTTTCTCTTTACTCCTCCACTCCTCCTCGGCAAGCTTTGTCCACCTTCCACCCAACTCTGGCTCCCCAAGTACCGTCCACTGGTCCCTTATATAAGGAACTGAAAGTGCTTCAGGTGCTTGTTACCCTACTTCCGGTAGCATTTCCGGGTGTGGAGGAAGAACTGCCCACTTGGGCTCAGGAACAGCTGCAGTGCCCCCTGGTGGCGCCCCCAGATCCCAACAGGGCTGTATCGGACTCCATCTTCCATGAAGCCCTGCGGGAGTCTGAGGTATAGCTGCCACCCAGTGGGGTTGCCATCTAGTGTTTCGGGGGATGTAGCGTTCTGTCCATACTGGCTACCCTGGTCCTTCCACAGCAGAGGTGTCCCAGCTGGGCAAGGGCCCTGGCCATCCATGACACCGTGTATAGAAGGTCCCACAGTTCACACTGCATGTCAGGACAAAAATTAGACCATGAAGTCCAAGGGACTCTCTGTAGACCTCTGTGATTTATAAAGCTGCGAATGCTCCAAGGAACATAGTGGCCTCAACAATCATGAAATGGAAGAAGTTTGGAACCACCAGGGCGCTTCTTAGAGTTGTTCACCTGGAAAAACTGAGTAAATGGGCAAGAAGAGACTTGGTAACACTAACAGAGTATCAAAATCTTCTGCTGAGATGGGAGAAACTTTCAGAAGGACAAGCATCTCAGCAGCCCTCCATGAATTAGGTGATTATGGTAGAGTGGTTCAACAGAAAGCACTCTTCAAATAAAGGCCAATGACACACCACTTAAACTCTGAGAGCATGAAGAAAAAGATTCTCAGAGGAAACAAAAATTGAACTCTTTTGGGCAGAACTCCAAGCAATATGTCCGGAGAAGACACTCCTAATCACCCACAGGATAAAAAAAAGTTGAGTAATGTAGCTAAATTGTTCCTCAAATATTTGTACACTGTGTTTTATACAGATAATATGATAATTCTTGATAAATAATTTGGCAAACAATGCAGTCTGACTGGCATTGTGCTGAATGTGGATGGTTCCACTCCACTGATTCACATCTCCCTATTATATAAATAAAATCCTGGGACGAGACGAGACTTTTTGGCCTGGGACGAGATGTGACTTTTTCAGGGAGATACTTTAAAGTTCCGTGAGACAAGGCTTTGTACCATGAGATTTAACCACGCCCAGGGCCGGAAATAAAAAACAAAGAGCAGATGACAAAGTAGAACGTCATAAAGAATTTAAAAACATTGGCGTGATACACATGCAGAGCAGGTTAGAGATAATGAAAGTACTATAATTCGAAAGTCTCAAAAAAATGATAGTAAACATCGCATTGGCGCAAACAAACGGAAATTGTTACTCAGTGAAATAGCGGAACAGCGAAAAGAGATTGAATATATTGTTCGGATTTAAACTATAAGTTGGAGACTTGTACATTGTCTGATTCGTGTTGCCATCTGGAAAAAGTAGTGTTTCTTCCCAATGAAGAGGCATTTCTGCAAGAATTAAAAGATTTGTTGTTTGATGAAAGTGAAATACATATACGCAAGTGGCAGAGACGTGAAGTGGCTGGCACATAGCACAGGTTGGGATGTTGGTGATTGAAGTGAGCAAGGGGCAAAGCCCCCCAGTACTACATATAGTAAACAGGAGGTGGTATATCACTTAGCATAAAATTCACACTTGGATGAATTCCACAAATTTTACTGTACTATCAAGTGGTAATCCATCACAAACCTGTCCGCGGTCCAGTACTTTAAGAAACAGCGCCTTACCCCGTCTAGCATAGCTATGGAGTGTGTGACAAAAGTTCAGAAAAACTATTAGACACTAAGAAGAACCATATAAAGGACTCTAATCTGAGGATTTGATCCGATCTTGGAATTGGGTTGAATGCTTACTTTCTGGGAGGCAATGTAGTTTGGTTTAGGACTCCTGTAATACTAGTGACCTAATGTGTGTCCCTTTAAAAAACAAAAGAACTAAATGCAGTCCCAGTAATGCTAGGTACCAGCAGGAGTCATTTCCCTATATAGTTTTTCTTGTTTTGAACAACTTATCATTAATCTGACATTGTGTAAGTGAATACTAACAGAGCACACACCACAGATCACCACCTTGAATGTCCAGCAGTGGTACATTGGTTCCTACCTAAAATTGGAGAATATCAGCCAGCATGTTCAGTTTTCAAAGTGTGTATGAAGAGCTGCATGTCTCTTGACTATAATCTAGCACATACCAGTTACAACAGTACATCCTCAATTTTATTTTTTAATTCCTGTAGACTTGTTGGTGTATGGATGCTTGCAGAGGGCAGAACTTCTAGGTATGGCTACACTTCTCACCTAATGTACACAAGCCCATTTAATCAGATTCAGTGTCACGGAGGAAGAGCCTAGATAGGGTGTCATTCCATAATAGGATATACATACTTACACACACAGCCAATTTTGAATTGCTAGTTTCAGAACTTACTTTTTTACTCTTTACTGTTTCTTTGGCAGTGGGGAACAGTCTTACATGAAAGTCCATAGCTTGCTCATGTGGTGCTTTGGCAGCAGTAATGGAGAGTATCAGATGTGAAGGTTACCTACACCTTCTGTTGAATGACAGAATGACACTTTCTCTTACTTGGCTCTTCCACCCTGGTTTCAGGGCAGGTGCTTGCATCTTCATGCCTTTTCCCTACACAGAAGAGTGTTTCAAAAATGCAGTAGGGAATTTGAGTTGGCACAGGGAAGCAGGTGACTCATATGGACACATGTGAGTAAACTTTTGAACTAAGTGACGATTGCTTGTAATGGCTACTTGCCTCACAAAAAACTGAGCAGTTACGAATTATCCAGAGCAGGTTGATGTTCTAGCCAGAAAGCATATTCTGGCTGACTAGCCATTTTCCCCTAGATGGTCATCCATTTCCCTGTGCTCTTTGCATTCAGATATTTATCATTAGTTCTGTGCCAACTAGATGCCACACTTCCTGTTTATAAGCTCAGTGAATCTCTGCTTGATGAAGCATGTCCTTTCTTTTTTTGTTTTTATTCCATTAGGTTCTGTTTTTCTTTATGCACTTTGAACAACTCGGCAAGAAAAACGTTCTTCTGTAATTTACTTTTAAAACAATTGAAGATGTGCTGCAGACTTGTGGGTTTTGGCTTTGACTATCTGAGATGTGTCCTTCCTGTAGAATGGAGTTAATGACAGCATCGTTATAAAGAATGCCTCGCAGTGTGCAAGGTCAGTTGGTTTGGAGATTCGCAAGACCAAAATGATGTCCAGAGGGTGAGCGGCAGATTGAAAGTCATACATGAGGAATCACACTTGAGTTACAAATTAATTTGAAACCTTTTGAGCCTCTTGCGTCTATTTTTATTATGTAGCATATTCTACCATATTAGCATAAGGACTTTATCAGCTACTCAATTTTGGATTATGATTGCTATGAATTGTCTTGTCTGTATATGTCATAATGGCCATTTTATTGAAGAACAAGCTCAGTACTCTGTCATCATCTAAACATTCTTCAAAGGAAATACATTTTTTCATATAACCTAGAAACTAAGTTCTTTGTCGGTTTCTTTAGAAATCTTCTTTAGAAATAGAAGTTGTTTGTGTTTACTTCAAGCTCCTCTTTTGTTTTCATTGCTGACAGACGTCTAGGAAGCGGCCCTTTTACTGATGTTATTTGAATTATTTTAATGTTATTTAAGTGATGTCATTTGCACAGAAGAGGCTGGAAATAAATGGGGTAAATGCATTGTACACTTTACAATACATTTAGACTTAAATTTGAAATCTAAGGTAAGATGCTGTTGAAAACATAAAAAACAGTAAAATAAGACTGTGAAGGAAGACATTGATAGCTGTTAAGAGCACAAAGAAATGATAAAATCATAGTTAGAGGACAGACATAAATTTCAAAAACCTAGAAAGCTGAAAAGCCTAAAGACCAGAACAAGACTTAATGATAAAAAAAGTTTTCAAATTCAAGTACCCTGACAGTAACTTGAGTTTCTCTTCTCTAACTAGCAATATCATAAAGTATTTTACTGACTGCTGGGTGCCACCATCTTGTATAAGCAAAATATGATTTTATTACCCTGTGTTCGGATTCAGCGGGATGGAAAAATGGATGGATATACGTCATGTCAATTCTTGGTCACTTGACTGGTGACGGATTCAGTTGCTATAAACAACATTTGATTCTGCCGTCCATAAGGCAAGTTAACTGGAACTGTAGTGACCCGAGGATTGACAAAAACTGGGCCAAATGTTATAACTAGGAAACTATGGATATCTATTAATGCAATTGCTATCCTTAAATTAGTCAGACTTAAAGCAAGAGGTCTAATTCAGAGGTCTCAAAAGAAAGCTGACTAATATGGTAAAGGCTTTGTTTTGAAACATCCACACAATCTTGGTTAATTAGTATATAGGTGTTGCTGACCTTTTAAAGTGTTGTGTCAATGATGTCACACATTGTGCACTTCCATGAAACTGTGAGAAACACAACCACAGCAAACAAACAACACAGTCCCCTCTTAATGACAGCACCAAAGATAAAATATAATACAATTTGAACATTTTCTAATAACATTTTAATAAGTTTCAAAGTGGTGGAAATGTATTCTCAATGTCACCGGACCCCCACAGGAAGCAGGAAAGATACAGAAAGGTGCAGAGACATCTCTGAAAATTTTTAAAAACTAATGTAAGTCATAACCCATGCCTTGGGCCAATCAGAAAACACCAGAAAATCATGATAAACACAGTGGAATCCCATCCAAAATCAGTTCTGTCACCATCATAAGGCTAAAATGATAAACAATAAAACAAACATAAAATGTTCCAATATACCATGAAGAAATTCCTAATATTTTGTACATTATTACAATAGAGAGTACAATAGGAACAGAAATTAATTAAAAACAAACATAAAAGATTACTGATTTTCATTTTGAACATTATGACTGACAGACCTATGGGAGAAAGTTTCATGGAGTAGGAAACAAAAATTGTGACATGTTTACAATGACTTGTGACAGTAGGGCTTCAGGAGAGTGAGCAGGCTTGCGTGAGAAGATGTTGGGTCCCACGCTGGTTTACAGAAGCTATGACTTTTGGGGTGGGCTATAGTTTGAAACTTTGTAAGTCAGTAGTGGAGTGTAGGAGGATTCATTATCAGACAGGAAAGCAGTGTAGTCAAAACAGTTTTAGGGTCAGGTTGTTGTTGCATTTGTTTCCGAATCAACATTCTGGCTTCACATTAAAATTTCCCATTTTTCCACGGTATGATGCTGTTTTTTTGTTTTTCAGTCCCAAGTTTTATTTACCTTGTGTAACGGTTAACATGAGAATGTACTGTATGTGCTTTAGCAAGAAGGTATGTCAGTGGCTAGTATTGCCTTTATACACATCATTCTTGGGGTTCAAATCTCATCCCCTAATATTGACGTTTGCACAGTCTGTGTAGATTTTACTTTAACATCCACAAAGACAAGAGGATTAGGTAAATTGGAGATCTTGCTGTTTCTGGCATATGCTTTGACCCTTCTTTCTACCTAACGACTCCAACAAGAACTACATTCTGTGCTGTGCTGACCGTTGTAACAACGTACACTTGAGGCTTCAACCCTATTCTTCTCGCACATGATAAGTAACAGTAAGTCTCACTGATCAGGTTGAATGCTGCCTTCCTCAACTCTACAGATTTCCTGCTAGAGCTAATTTTGAACCACCGTTTAGCACCATTGTTCTAACCATTGACCTACACTTTTCAGACATTAACAAACACGCTATACATTTCCAGAAGAAACTATGCACCCAGAAGGTAGTGTAATCTGCCGTTTTTGCCACCAATAATTTCTATTTGTTTCAGGAGCAGTGCTTTGAAACTCAAGCCCAAGAACCCATCAACTCCTTTAGACATTTTTTGGAGGCTCACTTTTGTCATCTCAGATGATTACGGAGAAACTGCCAAATTGGTCGAAAAGGTTATCACCTCTCTCTGTAGACATTTGAAAGCGCTTAAAGGGCTGTGGAGGTGTCAATGCACACTGTGATATTCAATTAGCTGGTGGCCATCCACTTAGAGGAGGATGTGATAATGAGTGGCTATCCAGCATAGCCATCTTGGATCTCAGTATGATTATCCTTCATGGCCTTCTGCCAACACCAAATGAGGACAACCCATTATTGTCTCCTTATACATATTCCAGTGGTCTTGAATGTTCTGCCTTCTACCTTTATTAGGTCAGCATTGTCCAGTTATGTTCAGGATGACTCATCTCACCAATGTTAAAAGAATCAAAATGTTTCTGTTACTCTCATGGTCAAATTGAACTATGAGCAGTATTGGGGTTACCAATGTGAATGTGATGTAGGTATAATCAAGTGTTATAAAAATTACAACAAAAGCAATAACAATCAAAATGTCAATATACAAAAAACATAACTGAATTTTGCATGTTTAAATCATTCAGGCTTTTACATGCTGTCTCCCTGCCTTGATTGATTACAGTACCTCCCAAGTAAAAGCCACCATACCATGTCAAATAGTGCAGAGGCATTCTTGGTGAGTGCCGCTGTTATGTAAATCTTACAAAAAAAAAGTAGTCAAATGACCAAGTGGCTAGACTGCATGAAAGCAGGTAAGTCCCAGATGATAGATAGATACTTTAGTAATCCCAAGGGGAAATTCACATAATCCAGCAGCAGCATACTAATACAAAAACAATATTAAATTAAAGAGTATTAGAATTGCAGGTAAAAACAGACAATAACTTTGAATAATGTTAACGTTTACCCCTTTGAGTGGAATTGAAGAGTCGCATAGTGTGGAGAAAGAACGATCTCCTCAGTCTGTCAGTGGAGCAGGACAGTGACAGCAGTCTGTCACTGAAACTGCTCCTCTGTCTGGTGGTGATACTGTTCAGTGGATGCAGTGGATTCTCCAAGATTGACAGGAGCCTGCTCAGCACCCGTCGCTCTGTCACGGATGTCAACCTGTCCATCTCCATGCCTACAAATAGAGCCTGCCTTCCTCACCAGTTTGTCCAGACATGAGACGTCCTTCTTCTTTATGCTGCCTCCCCAGCACAACACCACGTAGAATATGGTACTCGCCACAACCGTCTGGTCTGGTCTGCAGCATCTTATTGCAGATGTTGAAGGACGCCAACCTTCTAAAGAAGTATAGTCGGCTCTGACCTTTCTTACACAGAGCATCAGTATTGGCAGTCCAGTCCAATTTATCATCCAGCTACCTTTATCTACCTTTGTAACTGTGGCTAAGCCATGATAAGTGACTTTAAGTTAAAACCATTAAATATAAACCAGTGAGGGAGAAAGTAACTCCTTGGCTATTCTGTAAGTTGAGTCGTGGAAAAGGCTGGTGACAGCAGGAGTCCTTACAAGTTGGTGGGTATGAACTGTTCTGTGCTTTAATTAAATCCAGCTGTGTCCTTGAAGAGACTTGTGTGTATGTGTGTGTGTGTGTGCCTTTCACATCGTGAAGGGTGGGAGCTGCAGGGTAAAGCAGGGTCTTCTTCACTGCCAGAAGCACAGCTGTCACAGTTAAAGGGTCTCTTCCAAAACTTTTTTTTTCTTTTTGAATTTTTATATGATAGACGTCACTTGTTTAGCAGCACAATGCTGGTTTTGATTAACAGCTGAAATAAGCCTTTTATGCAGTTTGTCCACAAGAAAAAGTTTTCTTCAGAAAGTGGGTCACACTGTGAATTTAAGTTTGCATGTGTGTTTTATTTTTGCAATGCAGAGGCTGCTCTCCACAAAGGGCCTTGTAAGTGATAATTGACTATTCAGCTCCATTTTCTCATTTTCCACTCTGAAGCTGTTTTAAAAAATTGAAAAATCAGAAAGAATTTGCCCTGAACTTGTCCATTGACAGCTAGCTGAGGTTCTTATAACTGAATCCAGTATACCTTCCTTCATTTCACACCTTACACGCTGCTTATTAGGACACTGATTGTGAGGGTAGAAGGTAATTAGGTTACTCCAGAAAACTGGGGTCATTGAGTAGCCACCATAAATAAGTAAAAAAAAAAAAAAGAGACTTCAGAGAGTGTTGGGGTATCAGCCATGAAGAAAGCCCCGACAGTAATAACTGAAATAATAAAGAAATAAGAAGCAATAAAAGCCCTTGAAGTGTGTCACACCAATGATGACTCACTTCCTGTCATAGTCATGCTTTATATTGGGCCACTGTAAGAGGTGGAGTCGAGGCTAGTGTGCAAATCATGTTGTGATTTTTCAGGCAATATTCCCTCCACTCTAAGGGTAAACAGAAGCCTGTGCTACACCCTATCCCTTCCTGCTGTACTTTCTTAAATTAGTTGCCTGTAAGGAGTTTAACAATTTTGCCCGTTTGTCACAATCTTAAATAGTCTCTCGGTTGTGCTGTAAAGTGTCATCAAATCTAGTGATCAAATGAGAGCAATCCTTCACTGTTGCTAACAACAAAATATTGGCAGCTCATTGTAGGTTTGCAAGACAGGCAGAGGATTTTTTTTTGTTGCAAGCAATAAGAGAGTTCTGGAGAGAAAAAAAACAAAAAGGCTAAACAAGAAGATCGTCAGAAGAAAGAAGGGGCTAAAAATACTCACCAAAATTACTTTATTTGGAAGGACAAAGAGTATCGGGAAATTGGGAGAAAACCAAAGGTCAAAAAATCCTACAGTAACTTCTTTGAAGCTAACTTCTCTAAGGTTCTTTTTTCCAACAGAGTTGATTTAAAATGACATATTAGAACTCAAATGGATTTGAATAAATCCCTACCAACAACAAACCATGAAAGTTAAGAGTTATCTTTAATTTACTCAAAAACACCATCTTCAGTTGATGTCTTTCTACCATCTTATGAACAAGAGCAACTCAACATGACTATGAAAACGAGCATCATTCTGTTTCATTGTGACATGTGGCAGTGAGTAGAATTGCAAACTCCATAACGACATGCGGTTCTACAACAGCATTAGCCTTTTCTAAAATACAAGGTTTTGCATTGATAAAAAATGCAGTGTCTCAGATTTATTGTAATGTATATTGTAAAATGAGAGAGAAAGCCTTCTCTCACTCGCTCACACCGGCTCCTTTGCTTCCTGCCTTCTTCTTCCTTAACCTCCGTTCTTTTCTTTCTTTCTTTTTCTCCCCTCCGCACTCACGCTCTTGCTGGCACAGGTGCGGCAGTTAGCAGCTCCCGGCATCAATAACAGATATGGGAGATTCCTCACCTATGTACTCAATTGAGGAAACGTCTGCACCACATAGAACCACTCAGGCTACACTACCATGTCCCCTCTTTAAGCCGTGAGTGCGGTGATTATTTCTTTAAAACTGGCCTGTTATTCTGAGCCGCGGACCCACTATATTGCAGGTCCCAATTAGCATCCCCAATTCAGCAGTTTATGGACCGGAAAGACATTAGGAACACTGAAGCAGATATCTAAGCATACTGACAGATGTGCAATTCAAACCCACAACACTGGATCTCTGAGGAAACAGCATTACCTACTGTGCTGCTCCAATGGAAGAACACACTTTTAGAAATATTGAATTATACAAGCCTCTCCCAAGCTCTTTTACCAAATAAAAATGCACATATTGATTCAGAGTCTGGAGTCTGAGGATTACAGGGAGTTATTCAATGCACGGAGATGGCTTGGAGCCAATAGCTGATACGTCTTTTGAAACAAATGAAATTTCCATTGCAAAATACAAAAGATGTCTTCTCACTTTCACCTACTTTGATTTGAATTTAATCCTGCAGTCTTTATTTCAGTGGAATATATTGGCTTGAAAATTACTTTTTTAAAGAGGGGGCTGGAAAGATTGTCCAACTTTAGAATTAGAAGAGGTATAAATGTGTGGACTAACAATTTGACCAGCTAGCCAATGTTGAAGACGGACAGAATTGTATTATTTATTTAGTTGGTTTAGAAAAAAAATGTTTGAAGAATAGGTGAAACAGTGATTAATTAGTTCTGCTGCCCTACAGTTCCAGTGACCTAGGTTCAAGTCCCAAAGCCCAGTGCAGTCAGTGTGCATGTTTTCCTCTTGCCAGCATGGAATTTTCTGCCGATACTCCAGCTTCTCTCCCACATGTGTGTTTGGTTAACTGCCAATTCTCTCTGTGCCCTAAAGTGTCATCAAATCTAGTGATCAAATGAGAGCAATCCTTCACTGTTGCTAACAACAAAATATTGGCAGCTCATTGTAGGTTTGCAAGACAGGCAGAGGATTTTTTTTTGTTGCAAGCAATAAGAGAGTTCTGGAGAGAAAAAAAACAAAAAGGCTAAACAAGAAGATCGTCAGAAGAAAGAAGGGGCTAAAAATACTCACCAAAATTACTTTATTTGGAAGGACAAAGAGTATCGGGAAATTGGGAGAAAACCAAAGGTCAAAAAATCCTACAGTAACTTCTTTGAAGCTAACTTCTCTAAGGTTCTTTTTTCCAACAGAGTTGATTTAAAATGACATATTAGAACTCAAATGGATTTGAATAAATCCCTACCAACAACAAACCATGAAAGTTAAGAGTTATCTTTAATTTACTCAAAAACACCATCTTCAGTTGATGTCTTTCTACCATCTTATGAACAAGAGCAACTCAACATGACTATGAAAACGAGCATCATTCTGTTTCATTGTGACATGTGGCAGTGAGTAGAATTGCAAACTCCATAACGACATGCGGTTCTACAACAGCATTAGCCTTTTCTAAAATACAAGGTTTTGCATTGATAAAAAATGCAGTGTCTCAGATTTATTGTAATGTATATTGTAAAATGAGAGAGAAAGCCTTCTCTCACTCGCTCACACCGGCTCCTTTGCTTCCTGCCTTCTTCTTCCTTAACCTCCGTTCTTTTCTTTCTTTCTTTTTTCTCCCCTCCGCACTCACGCTCTTGCTGGCACAGGTGCGGCAGTTAGCAGCTCCCGGCATCAATAACAGATATGGGAGATTCCTCACCTATGTACTCAATTGAGGAAACGTCTGCACCACATAGAACCACTCAGGCTACACTACCATGTCCCCTCTTTAAGCCGTGAGTGCGGTGATTATTTCTTTAAAACTGGCCTGTTATTCTGAGCCGCGGACCCACTATATTGCAGGTCCCAATTAGCATCCCCAATTCAGCAGTTTATGGACCGGAAAGACATTAGGAACACTGAAGCAGATATCTAAGCATACTGACAGATGTGCAATTCAAACCCACAACACTGGATCTCTGAGGAAACAGCATTACCTACTGTGCTGCTCCAATGGAAGAACACACTTTTAGAAATATTGAATTATACAAGCCTCTCCCAAGCTCTTTTACCAAATAAAAATGCACATATTGATTCAGAGTCTGGAGTCTGAGGATTACAGGGAGTTATTCAATGCACGGAGATGGCTTGGAGCCAATAGCTGATACGTCTTTTGAAACAAATGAAATTTCCATTGCAAAATACAAAAGATGTCTTCTCACTTTCACCTACTTTGATTTGAATTTAATCCTGCAGTCTTTATTTCAGTGGAATATATTGGCTTGAAAATTACTTTTTTAAAGAGGGGGCTGGAAAGATTGTCCAACTTTAGAATTAGAAGAGGTATAAATGTGTGGACTAACAATTTGACCAGCTAGCCAATGTTGAAGACGGACAGAATTGTATTATTTATTTAGTTGGTTTAGAAAAAAAATGTTTGAAGAATAGGTGAAACAGTGATTAATTAGTTCTGCTGCCCTACAGTTCCAGTGACCTAGGTTCAAGTCCCAAAGCCCAGTGCAGTCAGTGTGCATGTTTTCCTCTTGCCAGCATGGAATTTTCTGCCGATACTCCAGCTTCTCTCCCACATGTGTGTTTGGTTAACTGCCAATTCTCTCTGTGCCCTCGTGTGGTTCTAAGTGTCCCCTGATTTGATTCCTGGTGGGATAGTCTGTTGCCACCTCATCAAGATCCTGCAGACTCGAGTATGTTGTTTGAAAGAATTCTCTCGTGTTTAGTAGTGGTAATTCCCCGATTGCAACCCCTTGCCACTACAGGCCTGTGTCTTGTCACTGTATAAAACACTCATTGTGATTTGAGAAGAGAAAGTGAAAACTGGGTATAATAATGGCGAGAATTGATTGAGTGAATTTGAGACCGTTATAGCTTTGTGGCAAAGCAGAAAATCCCTCAACATTTCAAATGCAATAAAGAACTCAACGCTTGAAAACAAGGCAGCTAGCTCTCCGACTGTTCTGTGTTATGGGTTTAAAAACATCTGGAAGCTGTATGGTGCTGGGTTAAATTTTAACAGATGCAGTCACCCCCCATCCCCCATCTTTCTGCAACAGTATTTCACATAAATGGCCATTGGACACAAGCCACAGCATTTCCTGTCTCCCAGTCAGTGCTGAGATGCTCTCATTTGCCCAAACAGTGGAATGTCCTTTGTTAATAATGAACTATGTGAAATTGAGACCTGCCAATCACAAACTGTGTTGTATGGGTGTCTGTAAGCCTTTACATTTAGATTCTGCACTGCTGAATATACTGTATTAAAGATGAACAAACAGAATGAAGGCCACACATTTGTTTTTTTTGTTTTAGTTCATTTCTTTGACTTTGCTTTCAGTTTTTAGTCTTCTTTGATAATTTAGCCTTAGTATGACCTTAAATATGACACACAGAAATTGGCTGCATGCAACTGAGAATATAATTCTCTGTAAAAATATCAAGACTCATGCAGAATTACTGGGAGAGTTAATGATGTAATTTTATCAGAAATGAATTTGGGGAATCAATCAGTGTTGGCAGTTCTAATTGAGAAGGCAAAATGCCTTTGTATCATTTAACTAAAGACATCAGTCTTATCATACTGGTGGAGTGACTGATGTATCCTGGCTCATTATGATTGATTCTCTTCTGTGTTTTGAAATGCCTCATCCATTAATTTGTTTTGAACAGTCACAAACCATACGTGGCAACCTTCCTCCTGTAAAGGTTTCCCTTTGGGTGTTCCCCATTTTGTTTGTTCATGTTCCCATTTTTCCCCACATAACATCACACTGCCATGTATCTACCCCTTTCACGCTTCCTGCCCCGACACCTCCAGCTGTCATTTTAGTCTTTACTGTATTTACCTTGAGACCTTTCACTTCCAAACTAATTTGCAGTTTCAGTATCTTCTCCTTTAGTTCAGCATAACTTTTTGCCATGGCTGTTTAAGCGGTTAGCGTGATCGTGATCATCACACCTTCTTAGAGTTATGTTGGTTATACTTTTGGTGTCCTGACCTGAAGAGAGATAGATATGACTGATGTGCCCGGCTTGTTTTAACACACTTAAACACTTCATTAGTATTAGTTTATTTGAGTAACATTATCGTGTATTAAACACATCCCTAATCTCTCTGGAGTGTAGACACATATATCCTTTTCTGTTTAATCCTTTGGTTCATACATCCATCCATTTTCAGAAACATTTTTTTTTTCATAAAACAGCCTCTTGGCGGAAACTAATATTAGTGAATTACAGTAGTTTACTTTATATATGATCCGTAATCTGTACTTCACTGGACTTTCAAATCTTCAAGTTCATGGGATGCTGGAGGCAGACTGTCTTCTGCAGACGTCTATTTTTTCATTTTGTTTTGAGCATTGTACCATATCAAAGAGGTAGGAAGCTGCTCCTTCGGCCTAATGTTTTGCACAGTAAAATGATCCAGAATAGGTTTAATGGAATATTTTGCTGTAAAAGCGTTAAAACTTTGAATCAATATAGTTTGAAACAGCTCAGTGTATTAACCTTTGTCTGTACTGCAAATATTATTTGGCCTTTAAACAGCCAAGCTCTTAAAATGAGGACTCTGGATGAATCAAATGAACAAAACATTTTTTACTTAATATGTGGATTTTTTTTTGTTTGGAGGGCAGCAGTACATGTACAGTGGTGTGAAAAACTATTTGCCCCCTTCCTGATTTCTTATTCTTTTGCATGTTTGTCACACAAAATGTTTCTGATCATCAAACACATTTAACCATTAGTCAAATATAACACAAGTAAACACAAAATGCAGTTTTTAAATGATGGTTTTTATTATTTAGGGAGAAAAAATTCAAACCTACATGGCCCTGTGTGAAAAAGTAATTGCCCCCTTGTTAAAAATAACCTAACTGTGGTGTATCACACCTGAGTTCAATTTCCGTAGCCACCCCCAGGCCTGATTACTGCCACACCTGTTTCAATCAAGAAATCACTTAAATAGGAGCTGCCTGACACAGAGAAGTAGACCAACAGCACCTCAAAAGCTAGACATCATGCCAAGATCCAAAGAAATTCAGGAACAAATGAGAACAGAAGTAATTGAGATCTATCAGTCCG
Source organism: Polypterus senegalus (assembly GCF_016835505.1). Classification (NCBI taxonomy): domain Eukaryota; kingdom Metazoa; phylum Chordata; class Cladistia; order Polypteriformes; family Polypteridae; genus Polypterus; species Polypterus senegalus. The sequence goes on from NC_053171.1 coordinate 54,429,536, forward strand.
GTAAAGGTTATAAAGCCATTTTTAAAGCTTTGGGACTCCAGCGAACCACAGTGAGAGCCATTATCCACAAATGGCAAAAACATGGAACAGTGGTGAACCTTCCCAGGAGTGGCCGGCCGACCAAAATTACCCCAAGAGCGCAGAGACGACTCATCCGAGAAGTCACAAAAGACCCCAGGACAACGTCTAAAGAACTGCAGGCCTCACTTGCCTCAATTAAGGTCAGTGTTCACAACTCCACCATAAGAAAGAGACTGGGCAAAAACGGCCTGCATGGCAGATTTCAAGACGCAAACCACTGTTAAGCAAAAGAACATTAGGGCTCGTCTCAATTTTGCTAAGAAACATCTCAATGATTGCCAAGACTTTTGGGAAAATACCTTACTTTTTGGAAGGCAAATGTCCCGTTACATCTGGCGTAAAAGGAACACAGCATTTCAGAAAAAGAACATCATGCCAACAGTAAAATATGGTGGTGGTAGTGTGATGGTCTGTGGTTGTTTTGCTGCTTCAGGACCTGGAAGGCTTGCTGTGATAGATGGAACCATGAATTCTACTGTCTACCAAAAAATCCTGAAGGAGAATGTCCGGCCATCTGTTCGTCAACTCAAGCTGAAGCGATCTTGGGTGCTGCAACAGGACAATGACCCAAAACACACCAGCAAATCCACCTCTGAATGGCTGAAGAAAAACAAAATGAAGACTTTGGAGTGGCCTAGTCAAAGTCCTGACCTGAATCCAATTGAGATGCTATGGCATGACCTTAAAAGGGTGGTTCATGCTAGAAATCCCTCAAATAAAGCTGAATTAAAACAATTCTGCAAAGATGAGTGGGCCAAAATTCCACCAGAGCGCTGTAAAAGACTCATTGCAAGTTATCGCAAACGCTTGATTGCAGTTATTGCTGGCAAGGGTGGCCCAACCAGTTATTAGGTTCAGGGGTAATTACTTTTTCACACAGGGCCATGTAGGTTTGGATTTGTTTTTCTCCCTAAATAATAAAACCATCATTTAAAAACTGCATTTTGTGTTTACTTGTGTTATATTTGACTAATGGTTAAATGTGTTTGATGATCAGAAACATTTTGCGTGACAAACATGCAAAAGAATAAGAAATCAGGAAGGGGGCAAATAGTTTTTCACACCACTGTAGGTGACCAGTCTGTCTTTAACCAGAATCCTGATATAACGGAAAGGTTTGCTATCTTCTGATTTCCTGGTTTTTACTCATGCTTTTTTTCAGCTTAAAAGTTCTCACTCATGTCCTGGTTCTTTTGTAGCAGAATAGTAGTCATATGGTTGAGTATCATCATATAATGTCTTTTTATGATGCCGATGCACAACATCTTATTTATGTCCAAGCTTCTGGATTCAACTCTACTTTCATCTCTCTATTATAATAAAAAAATCTTGGGATGAAATGAGACTAATCCTGCGACAAGTTTTGAATTTTTGAAGAGACTTTTTGAAAGGAAGTCCCATGAGACGGAGACTTTTACCATGACAACCTTTGGAAGCAAGTCACACGAGACAGAGACTTTTGCCATGAGATTCTTTCAAGTCACGCCCTACTTACAACTATTTTCAAACAAGACCATGGTCATCAGGTGCATTCTGGCACTTAACCTGGACAGACACCAATCCATTAAAGGTCTTACTTATGAACAAACACACACACTTCTGAAGATCCAGTTTAGAATCACCCATTCATCTAAATATGGCAGCGAGAAACGATGAAGTCAAACGAATTAACACGAAAATTGTCAATCAGGTACATGGCAAATTGATTAAATGTATATCAATATAGGTAATAGATATCTCTATTTTTTAATCCTAAAACGCCGCTGCGTGGGGACTTGTTTTGCTTTGGACATGCTCTGTCTCTGGGTATGTCAGAGGACTGGGACTATCTGAAGTGGGGTCTAGCCTCACATAGGTGGCAAAATGGGAGGTTGGGGGGTTAAGGGGGGGAGAAAGAGAGCAGGCGATATCTATACCTAATCTATCCTTTTAATCTTTATAATTATAACTGCAAGCATAATAATAGGCTGCATGGCAATAACTCTTGGGGAAATAGGAAATTAAGGCTGAAGCTGTCTCACTTCCAGTTAAGATTATAAAATGACAACAAAAATTCAGAATCAATGTCTCCATGATGGGACAGTTAACTTCGTGAGCTGGAATGTTAAAGGCCTGAATCATGAATTAAAGAGAAAGAAAGTACTCTCTCACCTAACAGGTTTAAATGCTAAAATAGTATTTTTACAGGAGACCCACTTACTAAGCAAGGATCAGTTCCGACTACAAAAGGACTGGAATGGCCAAATGTTCCATTCTAGCTTTACAAAGAAAACTAGAGGTGTGGGAATTCTCATACATAGAACAATCTCATTTGTAGTATTGGATCCTGAAGGGAGATATGTGATGGTCATGGGAGACTTATCTAACTGTAAATTGATTTTGATAAATGCTTATGCACCTAATGTTGATGATAAGGAATTTATAAAAAATTTATTTGCATCCATTCCCAATCTGAACACTCATAAAATTATAATGGCTGGGGGCTTTAATTGTGTTTTAAATCCACTCTTAGATAGGACTTCTACCACACGGGGGACGACATCTAACACTGCAAAGATAATTACAAAGTTTATAACAGATCACAACTTATCAGACCCCTGGAGGTTTTTAAACCCAAAATCAAGAACATATTCTTTCTACTCACCAGTACATCATTGCTACTCAAGAATTGATTATTTCTTTATAGATAATTATTTCTTGCCTTTGATTAAACCTTGTAAATACAATGCTATTGTTATTTCTGACCATGCACCTCTGATCTTGGAGCTAAAGTTACTATGCCTCACACACTCACCTCGCAGATGGCGTCTCAACCAGCTTCTATTAGCAGATGAGAATTGTACAGAATTTATATCCAAACAAATCAGTTTCTTCCTCAGAGATTTCTGCAGGAATACTCTGGGAAACTCTTAAGGCCTTCTTAAGAGGACAGATTATCTCATATCTTTCCCACAGAAATAAATTAGAAACCAAGAAAGTAGCAGAGCTAAAAAGCGAAATTACTAGAATAGATGAAGAACATGCCAGGCTTCCAAGTGAGGCAAAGGAAAAGGCAGGCTCTGCATTCAGAACTAAACTTCTTGACAACTAAAGAAACTGAACAACTAATTTATAAATCCAGACATCATTACTATGAACATGGAGAGAAAGCTAATAAGCTTTTAGCTGAACAAATTCACAAGCAAGAAGTCCACAACGCAATCCCAGCAATCACCAACACGAACGGAGACAAAATCATCGACCACAAAAATATAATGCACACATTCAGAAACTACTATCCATCCATTTTCTAACCCGCTGAATCCGAATACAGGGTCACGGGGGTCTGCTGGAGCCAATCCCAGCCAACACAGGGCACAAGGCAGGAACCAATCCTGAGCAGGGTGTCAACCCACCGCAGGACACACACAAATACACCCACACACCAAGCACACACTAGGGCCAATTTAGAATCGCCAATCCACCTAACCTGCATGTCTTTGGATTGTGGGAGGAAACCCACGCAGACATGGGGAGAACATGCAAACTCCACGAAGGGAGGACCCAGGAAGCGAACCCAGGTCTCCTAACTGTGAGGCATCAGCGCTACCACTGCGCCACCGTGCCGCCCTAGAAACTACTATAAATCCTTATATTCTACTGAGTTTAAAGAGTTTAAAGAAGACAATACACAATCTAATGCATTTCTGGATACATTACAGATACCACAAATAGACACTTTTAGTGCGGAGGAACTCGATAAACCTCTGGCGTTATCAGAATTATTAGATGCTATAAAGTCACTTTAATGCGGGAAAGCAGCAGGTCCTGATGGCTGCCCTGCAGAATTTTATAAGAAATTCTCCGCTCAGCTTGCTCCCCTCCTATTAGCAACATTTACAGAAGCCAGAGACAATCAAAGTCATCCTCAAAGTTTTCGCCAAGCATTAATCACCGTTTTTCCAAAACAAATTAACGACTTATTACAATGTGCATCATACAGACCAATTTCACTTTTGAATAATGACGTTAAAATACTCTCAAAAATCATAGCTAGAAGGATGGAGAAAGTGCTCCCTTTGGTAATATCACAAGATCAAACGGCAAGGGCCGACACTTATCTTCAAATCTTCAACGCCTGTTTAATGTAATATACTGACCAACTAAATCAAACACCCCAGAAATATTATAATCATTGGATGCAGAAAAAGCATTTGACATGATTGAATGGAAATACCTTTTTACTACATTGGAGAAATTTGGGTTTGGCCCGAACATTTGTGCATGGATCAAATTACTGTATACCAATCCAGAAGCTTCAGTTTGTATCAACAATATTTGTTCAGACTACTTTAAACTAGAACGTCGTACCAGACAAGGATGCTCCTTGTCACCCCTACTGTTTGCAATCGCCATTGAACCACTGGCAATACACTGTCGAAATACTGATCAGATAAAGGGGATTATCAGAGAAGGACTGGAACAGAAAATTTCTTTATATGCAGATGATATTGTACTGTATATATCAGACCCAGAAAATTCTGTGCCTGCAGTCTTAACAGCACTCACAGAATTTCAAAAGATCTCTGGTCTCAGAATTAATCTGAATAAAAGTGTACTCTTTCCAGTGAATTCTCAAGCATATAATATTAGATTAGATACCCTACCTTTTATCATTGCAGAACAGTTTAAATACCTAGGGGTAAACATCACAAGTAAACGTAAAGCTCTTTATCGACAAAACGTCTGCATGGAAAAAATTAAGCAAGACTTGCATAGATTGTCAACCCTTCATCTCACTCTAGCTGGAAGAATTAACACTGTTAAGATGAATATTCTTCCTAAGCTCCTTTTTTATTTCAAAACATCCCAATATACATCAATAAATCATTTTTAAGCAATTAGATTCAACAATAACCTAATTTATTTGGAACTCAAAACATCCATGTATCCAAAGAGCGACCCTACAAAGACAAAAGGCAGAAGGTGGCATAGCTCTACCTAACTTTCAGTTTTATTACTGGGCAGCAAACATAAAAGCTATAAAAACCTGGACACAAATGGAGGAACAAACACAGGCTTGGTCCGCAATAGAAATAAAATCCTGCAGTACTTCTTTATATTCCCCGCTCTGTGCCCCATTAAATACAAGTTATCGGCAATATACTAATAACCCAATTGTGCTTCACTCACTTAGAATATGGAACCAATGTAGAAAGCATTTTAAGATGAAGAAGCTTTTATCTGTGGCACCTCTGCAAGAGAACCACCTCTTTCAACCTTCAAACATATGCAGTTTTTAATTTCTGGAAAAAATATGGGATTAACTTGCTTAGAGATCTTTATATAAACAACGACTTTGCATCCTATGAACAATTACATTCCACATTTAGCATTCCAGCTACACATTTCTTTCACTATCTTCAAATTAGGAACTTTGTTAAACAGAACCTTATCGATTTTTCTCATCTTGCACCCTCATTCATGCTGGAAAAAATATTGTTGAATTTTCAAGGACTCAGACACCATCTCTGCAATATATAAAATCATTTTACAGTCCCTTTCAAAGATCCAAGAGGACACTGGGAAAAAGATCTCTCAATATATCAGAAAAAGAGTGGAAAGTAGCAATGCAGAGAATTCACTCGAGCTCCATATGCGCAAAGCATACAATTATTCAACTCAGAATTATATATCGAGCACATCTGTCTCGTCTAAAACTCTCCAAAATGTTTCCAGGGCAAGATCCAACGTGCGAATGCTGCAATCAAGTCCCAGCCCCACTGGGTCACATGTTCTAGTCATGCACCAAATTAACATAATTCTGGTCCAAAATATTTTATCATTTTTCAGACAGCCTTGGTCTCACAATCCCTCCTAACCCATTAACAGATGTGTTTGGGGTTCCTCCAGATGGGTTTAGAGTGGAGAAGGACAAACAAATTGTGATTGCATTCACTACACTTTTGGCACGCAGACTTATTCTGCTAAACTGGAAGAATCAAAACTCTCCTCTTTTAAGTCAGTGGGAAACCGATGTTTTATACTATTTGAAATTGGAAAAAATCAAATACTCAGGTTAGAGGATCTGTACAGATTTTTTTCAAAACATGGCAGGATCTAATCAGTAATATTTTAAAATAAGCTCTTAAAGCATAGAGGAAGCAAGTATTTCTGTTTTTCTATTTCTTCTCCATTCATCTCTATTGGCTTATCAAACTTTCAAATTAGGTATGTTTACAAGCCTTACATTTTACTCCGCTGGCCTTGCTCTCTCTCTCAGGGGTGGGGGTCGACTTGTTTTCAATTCTACTTTTTGTAAAAAGTGATTGATTTGTATGGAAAGATTGCAATAAAATTAATAAAATCTCAAAAAAAAAAATAATAAATGCATATCAATAGACTATGCTGAAGCACTTGGTGGTGATTGTGCGGAAGATAAAAACATCAATTTACAATATTCCAAAGAATATCTACAAGCGTTAAGACCATCTGGTCTTCCACCGGCCAAATTATTGTTGTCAATTACTGTTGAAAGAAGGATATATCATAATGTTATTGTGTAATTTATGTATGAGTGATGGACTATGCAGTGGAACAAGATTAGTTGTATTAAAAATTGGTCGAACAATTCTAACGTAAAATTTTAACAGCGACAAGAAAGGTAATGTAGTACTCAGAATCATAAAGGATTTCAAAACTGAAATTAAACTTGCACCTGGCCTATTTGAGTCAAAGCCAACTACTGGTAATGTTTTGTTTTGATTTCATCCAAGGAGAAACTCTGGCCATGTTTTGTACCAGAGGTTTGGTGAATTCACACACATGATAATTGCATTCCATTGACACAACAACTATTCTGCAAGAACAGATAACTGCAGGAAATAAAATTATTTTAAAACATAGAGAAATAAATTGCAAATGGTACAAAAACTCCAAAACCAACTTTTAAAACAAAGACTAACCCTACTAATTCCAAAAATAAAATGTAGTATATAACACTATTGTTCTGTCTAAAGAGAAACAGAAATAACCAGGGCCTTGGTCGTAATCAGGAATCAGAGAGATCTTTCATCAAAGCCACAAGCACAAATCAAAAATTTCAGTCAAAAAACGAAAGCAAGGGATCGTTTAAATTTAAAGACAAATGGAGATTATCGTAGGTTTGTTATCTGTAAAGTTTGGATACTCCATAATTTAAGAGAATGATGCCCTTCTTCATAGTCACTCCTCTCTGTCCTAAGGAATTCTGTGACTGGTTTCCATGGAAACTGTCAACGGAGTGTTCTTAGAGTTGCAGTGCCTGTGACATAAATGTAGAATATAAACAAATATTCAACTACATCAGGAGACAAAAACACAAAAACAAACTTCAGATTATCTGTACTTCAGAAACCTCCAATACGTACAGTATATAATAATCCTGAACAATCACTAGAATGAGCATAAAATATCTATACATATTGCAGATGATACTAAGTCAAAACCCCAGAAATAGCAAAGGGAGCAAGAATTGTTTATGCAAAGTTTCAAAGTTTTCCTTCAGGAATGGATCTGCAATTGTGCTGCTTGTGTGATGTGACATGCTGCCCTCCTCTGGGTTGTTTTCAAGACTTCATCACAACCAATGGCTGCACATATATAAAAACAACCGCTACCGCAAAACTACAAAACATATAAACTACCTGCTTACTGGGATGATGACCGAATGATGAAGTGAGTAAACCCAAAAAAATGATTTATATATTTAAAACAGAATCAGAGTCGGGCCACAATGTAAAAGAAGGACTTGATTTATCATTTGCTAAAATTAGAGGATTTGTAAATAGAGTTCTTAGATATTTGCATGGCTGTACACATTGCATTTCCATTTCATTCATATTTTCATAGAAATAAAATTACTCCTTGTCACCTTGAATTAAATTAAAACAAGCTGACAGTATCAAGAAAAATCAAGAGAAGGGTCATTGTTTATAGCCAATGTTGCATATGTAATTCAAGTAAATGTGAAATTGCAAAGCTGCTTTGTGAATAATGTTGTCTAGGAGATGCATATATAAAAGAATATACTGAAAGAAATACTGTATTTAGTAAGTTTACTATTCTTGCAGATACATTATTCAAGTTGTTGCAGCTTATTAATCTTCAAATAGACCTAGGAGTGGGCATTTGGAGTGCATTGAATGGTAAACAGTTGGAATGTGTTTGACACGCCAAACACCATCATGTGGATGACGTACAGTAGAGCGTCTCACAGCATACCATTTGAAGTTCAAGGCAGAACAATGGTCTCTTGTGTTGGGTAACCTATCTGGAGAATGAAAAGAATGCCTCAGAGCCAGTGGGGAGTTTAAAGACCAGGCCCATTTCTGAGCAAAAACGTGACTGTCATAATTCGAATGAGACACATAATAAAAGCTACTTGGAACCCATATATTTTTTCCACCATCCTGCACATTTCTGCTGCAGAGCATAATTTTGCTCTCTATTTAAATTTTGCTTAATTTGTCACTTCCCAAAAACTTCCAGTCTCCTAGTTTGTAGGCACTGGTTTTCCATGTTAAACTTTAACCCCTTTTCTGCTTTGAGAAAGAAAACTGCTGTGCAAACAACACACAAGTGAACAGAAAAATAGGTTCAAGAGAAACTCTTTTTAATATGGTGAAAAAAAAAATAAGGATCACAAGAACAACATCAGAGTTGCCTATTCACAAGTTTTGTAGGGAACTCTGCAAGTGCTCTTGGTCATATGCAAAAATTGTGGCCCTTTTAAAGGTTAAGAGAGATTTTAGTGGCATTGGGTGCAGAAGTATGCATTGACAGCTGGGGTCACAGATCTGCATTAACGACAGAGACTTCACAGTTACAAATCCCCCTCCTATGACTCATCTAACTTAGTCTGGGTGGGCTTATGCAAAAGTTGGACCCTTGACAATGTCTACTGGTTACTTGTAGTTTTTATTTCTTGTGAAAGGGGATCCCCCAACCTATCCATACCATTGGAGGCAGCCCTCACTTTTGGTATATCTCATTAAGGAGTTATGATATGGAAGAGCTGAAGTACACTATCCATTCTATTATGTGATGGACAGTTTAGGAAGTCAATAAGAGTAGTGTGGAAGTTGCTTCCTAGTGGTATTTCTGGAGACCAAACCTAATACTTTCAAGGACTCTGATTACAGTTTCATTCATTCAGGCCTTTTTGCTCCACATATGTGAAATCTATAATCTCAAGGTCTTTGTGTATGCTCCGGTTTCTACTTCTTAGAGCGAGAAAATCATTCATGGTGTCAAAAAAATGCTTGTATCATTTTGGTTAATTTGCTCTAGTGGTCCAGAAGGTGCTCACAGCCATGCCCAACATTACACATATGTTCTCTGTCTCAATTCCTTTTTCAGGCTGGTTTTGTAACCCGTGGCTAATCACTGGCAGAGCATTGACCAGTTCAGAAAACTATCTGTCTGTATGGGCAAATATTTGTATTCATTCTGGCTTAGCACTTGGCAACCAACAGCAACATGGCAGATATACTCCCTGGTTGTTGCTGACATATTTACATAGGTGTTGTCCATCTCAGTAACTTTTTAGGCTCATACCAGTGATGAGGCACCAGCAGGGAAAATTCTCAGGCCATTGAGAAGCCCAGGTAGTAGCTGCTTGACTATACCAATATTTGTGTTTTTTCTAGCCTGGCACTGAGCACCCAGGCACATTATGGACTGCCTTGAGATGACAATCTGTGTAACCCTTCAGTCCAGAGCTTTGCAGCCATGCATGGGTCAATTCTCCATCGCCTGTGCTGTTTAAAGTTTGTCTGTAAAAATACTCGGCACGTCTTCAATGACAGTTAATTTTCTTGTTGCTGAGCGAAGTGTTTATCATGCTTTAGGTGGACAACAGAGTAGTAGGAGTTGTTGTTGAGGGTTGGTATTAGGCTTGATATGTTGACAATCCTTGCAAATGTTGATCTGAGAATATTTGTTCTCTTTCTCGTGTCTCAAGTTCAGTTTTCTGTCTGTTGTATTCTTATTTTATGAGACTATGGCTACCACTGCTTCTAGGAATGCACAGTATGTACTATATGGTCTTAATCTTTTGGATGCAAAAAAAACATACATCCCCTCATTATTATTATTATAGCCGGATTGTTGAATTTGTTTGCTCACTTCAGGGCATATCCCATCCACAATTATCATATGGAATATTAGGAAATTGACATATACTGTATATTTACATGTACAGAGTACAGTGAAATTCATATTTGCACATGCTAATCCACATGCAACACATCATCACTCACCATAATTAGTGAGTACAACTACCTTACTTCAAAACATCTGTCTTTCTTACTTGAATTAGCTTCTTTACTTTTCAAGATAAAATGTGAGGATGATGTCAGTTTGTTGAAGATCAATTTGAAGGTTACATGAGGGGGATATTCTGAGTTGTGTAGCAGCTTATGTGCACTTTTTTTCTGCTCTTGTCCAAGAAGAAATCGATCCACCAAAACACACAAGACATCTGCTTAAGCCCTGTCTCCCTTCTTGTACTTGCCAGTTGGCCTCCTATGACTTTTTTCTACCATTTTTGCAGTTTTAGTAGTAATTTGTACTTGATATTTTAGTGACTTCATTGCTGTGCAATTTTGAATGTGTTTCTTACAACGAACACTGTGATTTCACTCCCGATTTTGATGATCGCTGCCATGTTATTTATTATTATGAGGCCTGCATTTGGTCTTGTGATGCCTTTGGGCGAGGGGTTTTAAGAGGGCACCAATGGTTTATTGGACATACCAGTTTTTGGGATTTTACTAAAGATATAAAAACTCTTGAGTGGTGCAGTGGTAGCACTGCTGCCTCGCAGTTAGGAGACCTGGGTTCACTTCCTGGGTCCTCCCTGTGTGGAGTTTGCGTGTTCTCCCCGTGTCTGTGGGGGTTTCCTCTGGGTGCTCCTGTTTCCTCCCACAGTACAAAAACATGCAGGTTAGATGCATTGGCGATCCTAATATGTGCTTGGTGTGTGTGCCCTGCGATGGGCTGGTGCCCTGCCCAGGGTTTGTTCCTGTGTTGGCTGGGATTGGCCCCAGCAGACTCCCATGACCCTGTAGTTAGGATATAGCGGTTTGGATAATGGATGGATGGGTATAAAAACACCTGAGAATGGCTATATTATTATTTGACTTGTGTTTTTTTTTTGATTCACACACTTTTCTTGACCCTCCCGTTTCCTTGACATTTATTTTGCCGCCTCCTTTTAATTAATTTCATTTCTAGATAATTTTTTCTGCTCGCAAATAAAGATCTCATAGTGTTGTCACCATCCCAAAAATAAAAGAGAAGTAAATATTACAAAAACCTAATAATAACTTAATGTGATTTATGAATTTATGAGTGATTTGCTGCCAAGCAGCTGTACTGGAATTAGAACTTCCAGGTTATGGTTTTGTCTTGTAAAAGAGTGGATTGATCTCTCCCAAGTGAGGCAGGTGGGGAGAACTGCCCTTAGTGGACAAATACAGGAATTTTGGGAACTTGCTCCTGAGTGATGGAAAAAGACAATGTGATATTGACAAGCAAACTGCAGTGGTTACTGTACCGGTTTACCAGTCAATCTACATGCCTGTCCTTGCCTGTGGTCATGAGCTATGGGCAATAACCAAAGGAATGAGATCACAAGTACATGCATCAGAAATGTGGTTACTTGGCAAGGTGGCTGGGTTGACACTCAGTGATTAGGTGAGAAGCTCAGCAATTTGGGAGATCCTCGGAGTAGAGTCACTGATCCCTATAGATTAAGAAGAGACAGTAGAGGTGGTTTGGGCATTTTGTAAAGATGCCACAGAGCTACTCCTGATATGTGCCATTGCAAGGAAACCTTGTGGCAGACCCTTGACACGCTGGAGGGGTAACATCTCAGATCACTAGATTGGGAATGCCTGCGAATTCCCCAGGAAGAGTTGGAATCTGTAGCTTGAAACAGGGTAGTTTAGGCTGACCTGCTGTCACTGCGACCCTTACCAGGAAGAAAAATTATGAAAAAGAGGTGAGATGATTTATGAAAATGATGCAAAACCTAAAATGAGCAAGATTCAGAACTGCCATGCATAAGAACAACACAAGACCACCGGACGACTAATGATTATTAAACAGACTCCTCTACCCTTCTTACATTGTTTTTATCCTTTCTTATTAAAATCAGTATACTGGATGTATGGCCATAGTGAAGAAGGTTCTGCACTACTATAGTTGCCCTGGGCCCACATTCTTCTAGGAACAGCCCTGCAAACAGCCGTGTTTTATTTATTAAACATTTGTTAAGACTGGTGGTGGAGTTGAGAAAATGTAAAGTATCTTTCAATTGTCTGTCTTCAAAGCTGCTTAATCCATTTCAGGGGAAAATTAACTTTAATCTAACTCTATAGTTTACCTCTGATAAAAGAGTTGAACATTTTTAACCAAAAAAATCATAGCTGGTGAATAAGTGTTGTGGCTCTGGAGCACATAAAACAGTCCTGATTTTGTTCTGTGGTACTGTACAGCACCCTGAGATAAAGAAATCAGTTAAGGTTCTGACTCTGCATATTTGATGACAAAATTAGCAGCCTGAGATTATGTGGTTGATGATGTTGTTCCTTCAATGTTACATACTCAGAATGTAGTCCTTCAACCCGGAAAGAGCACCATAAACAACATAGCTGCTGCTTAGACTAAATCACAAAAGCAGTTTCTCAGTGCAGAATTCCTGATGTTTAAATGTTTGGCTTTTCTCCCAGTAGATGTCTGGTGTAGACTTGCACCACCTGGCCACTTTCACTTAAAAAAAAAAAATAAAACTAAAGGAAGCCCTGTAAGCATGGATGTGGTTGCCTTGTTAACTTGAGCAATGATTCATTCCAGGCCATCTGTCATCCATTGAATAAGTCACTGAACACAAAGGCCAAGATGTATTTTCACCCATGAGAATTGTAACCGAATAGATGTCAACTGCAATTGCAAGTTCCTCATTATGAATATTGTCAAATTATAATATCTTACTATGTACTGTAAACCTAAGGAGTATATAAAGCTGAAGCCAGAAGACAATGGAGGAACGAAAACCAAACTCCACAGTCTTTAGAAAACAGTTAAGGCCTATCTTCTGACGTTCCACTGGACATTTCACTCCATGTCCATTTTTTTTAGTCTGCACAGTACATTGAGATTTTTACTTGCATGTCTTCCACAGAGTAGTGACAGTTACATAATACCAACAGCAGACATTTAACATCAAATATTAATTACAATGCCAGAGGATAGATGCAAGAGAAACATAATGATTAAGTCACTTGACCTGCCTGTGCTCCAACTGGAAAACCAAAAAGAAATGTAATCAGTTGTATCATAAATGTTGTAAGCCACCCTGGATAAAGGCATCAGCCAAAATAAATAAATAAGTAAACATTATGATTGTGGTCAAAATGACATGTGTTATTGATATAAAGTTATCATAACCCCTTAATGGAACAGACTTCAACATAGCATAGGAGAAAATGGGAAGACTCTGTATAGTACTTGGACTGGGATTTGAAACCATTTTGGACCCCATGATGTCTTTCTCAGGTAGATAGGAAAAAAAATTATGAAAAGGGCCTGGAGACAGAGACTTGGTCAAATAAAAAAGTCAAACCAATTTTTCATCTGTGCTGAAGGGAGAAGATCAGTTGAAGTGTTTAAACAGAAAATACACTTTACAAGATACAATACATTAGTCAACAGAGCCCAAAATGTTAACCAGATATCAGCATCAAAATAAACACAAAGATCACATGCTAAAAATAGTTATTATGCTGCAGTCTCAAATATTAAAGAATGGCTCGCGTAACCTTTATACTTGTTTGTCAGGGAAGCCATCCCCGCACCGTCCTAATACATTATAGCAGGGGTGACAAACTCCAGACCTCATCAATCAATCAATCAACATTTATTTATATAGCACATATTCATACAAAAAAAAATGTAGCTCAAAGTGCTTTACAAAATGAATAGAGTAATAGAAGACACAATAAAAGATAAACATAAGTCAACATTAATTAACATAGAATAAGAGTAAGGTCCGATGGCCAGGGTGGACAGAAAAACAAAAAACTCCAAAGCTGGAGAAAAAATAAAATCTGTAGGGGTTCCAGACCAAGAGACCGCCCAGTCCCCTCTGGGCATTCTACCTAACATAAATCATCATATTTTCATGGAAGGACCTGATGATGATGGTCACGTAGACTTCTGGCTTTCAGTCCATCATTGTTGGAGCATCATGATGCTTTGAGTAGGTGGTGGTGGCGCAGGCCGCCACCACAAAAAACCGGAAAAAGAAACAGAAGAGAGTAGGGGTCAGTACGGATTTTAGAGCCACCATGAATAGTTATTATGAAGAATTGAACATACAGAGTATCAGGATTATGTTAAAGTGAAGTTATAAAAAGGCCATGTTAAAGTAATGTGTTTTCAGCAGTGTTTTAAAGTGCTCTACTGTATTTGCCTGGCGAATTCCTATTGGCAGGCTATTCCAGATTTTAGGTGCATAGCAGCAGAAGGCCGCCTCACCACTTCTTTTAAGTTTAGCTTTTGGAATTATAAGGAGACACTCATTTGAAGATCTAAGGTTACGATTTGGAATATAACGTGTCAGGCATTCCGATATATAAGATGGAGCGAGATTATTTAAGGCTTTATAAACCATAAGCAGTATTTTAAAGTCAATCCTGAATGACACAGGCAACCAGTGTAGTGACATCAAAACTGGAGAAATGTGTTGGATTTTCTTTTCCCAGTTAGGATTCTAGCAGCTGCATTCTGCACTCGTTGCAAATGATTTATGTCTTTTTTGGGTAGTCCTGAGAGGAGTGCGTTACAGTAATCTAGTCTACTGAAAACAAAAGCGTGAATTAATTTCTCAGCATCTTTCAATGATATAAGAGGTCTAACTTTAGCTATGTTTCTTAAATGAAAAAATGCTGTCCTAGTGGTCTGATGAATATGCGATTTAAAATTCAGATTACAGTCAACGGTTACCCCTAAATTTTTACTTCCGTCTTAACTTTTAATCCTAGTGCATTAAGTTTATTTCTGATAACCTCGCTGAATCCATTATTGCCAATTACCAAAATTTCAGTTTTCTCTTTATTTAGTTTGAGAAAATTACTATTCATCCATTCAGAAATACCAGTAAGACATTGTGTTAGTGTATCGAAAGAGTCGGAGTCATCAGGTGCTATAGATAAGTACAGCTGTGTGTCATCAGCATAGCTGTGGTAGCTCACATTGTAACCTGAGATAATCTGACCTAACGGAAGCATATAGATTGAGAATAACAGCGGACCCAGGATAGAGCCTTGTGGAACACCATATCGGATATCATGTGTCTTTGAGATTTGATTACCACAACTCACAAAGAATTTTCTCCCTGCCAGGTAGGATTCAAACCAATTTAAGACACTGCCAGAGAGGCCCACCCATTGACTAAGGCGATTTCTAAGAATATTATGATCAATGGTGTCAAATGCAGCACTCAGATCTAAGAGGATGAGAACAGATAAATGGCCTCTGTCTGCATTTACCCATAAGTCATTTACTACTTTAACAAGTGCAGTTTCTGTACTGTGATTTGTTCTGAAGCCTGACTGAAAAGTATCAAGAATAGCATGTTTATTTAGGTGGTCATTTAACTGCATAATGACTGCCTTCTCTAAATTTTACTTAAGAAGGGCAGGTTAGAAATGGGTCTAAAATTTTCAAAGGCAGAGGGGTCAAGATTATGTTTCTTAAGAAGGGGTTTAACTACAGCAGTCTTAAGACAGTCTGGAAAGACCCCGTATCTAATGACAATTTACTATGTCCAGAATATTGTCAATTAGACGCCTGATATTTCTTTGAAAAACCTGGTTGGTATTGGGTCAAGGACGCAGGTGGAGGTTTCAGTTGAGAGATTATACTATGTAATTCAGGTAAATCTATCCTGGTGAAAGCATTTAATTTGTTTATAACGGAGTACCGGGGCTTTGGAGGTTCTGCAGTGTTGGGGAGATATACTATGTTATCTCTAATATCATTAATTTTTTGAGTGAAAAATACAGCAATGTTCTCACAGGTTTCACTGGAAGTATTCTGGGGCATTCCTTTGTGTTCCTGGGTTTAACAGACGGTCAATTGTTGAAAATAAGACTCTGGGATTACTAGCATTGTTATTTATAATATTAGAGAAATAGCAGCCTCTCAAGACGGACAGTGTTATTGTATTCTGTTATTTTAACTTTTAATATTTCATAGTGGATAGTTAGTTTAGTTTTCCTCCATTTACGCTCAGCTCTACGACATGTTCTTTTTAAATCAGACACTCTTTGGGTCTTCCATGGAATAACAGTACTAGAGGATTTTTAACTGTCTTTTCAGGTGCAACTATGTCAACAGCAGTTCTTACTTTAGAATTAAAGTTTTCCACTTTACTATTTACATTATCCTCGCTATTATAGCTGGCATTATAAACGGACTGATTGCTTAGAATAGTTGTAAGCTTTAAAGCTGCTGATGAGTCAAAGAAGCGTTTTTTAACAAAATGCTTCTCATGAGCGTTTTCTATCTTTATTTCTATATTAAATAGTAGAAGGAAATGGTCTGATAGACCGATATCAGTGACCTGCTTTATATCAACTTTAAGTCCTTTAGTAATCACTAAGTCTAACGTATGACCTGCTTTATGTGTAGGCTGATTTACGAGCTGCCTCAAATCAAAAGAGTCCAGGAGGTTCATGAATTCCTTTACCTTTTGGTCACACTGATTGTCGACATGAAAGTTAAAGTCGCCGACTATTAAGAGTGCATCATAGTTTGTAACTAAAATTGACATTAAGTCAGAGAATTCCTCAAGGAAAGACGCGTTATATTTAGGAGGTCTATACACGGATAATACGAGAACGTGAGAATCTCCATGAATAACAACGGCGAGATACTCAAAGGACTTAAATTTACCAAAACTAACATCTTTACATTTTAATCGGCTCGAGTAAATGTTTGCCAAACCGCCCCTTTTCCCCTGGCGGTCGGCACGAGTAAAACTGTAATCCGGGCGCAGATTCGATTAAAACTGCCGCCCATTGGAATTAAGCCATGTTTCATTTAGCGCAATAAAATCAATGTTTCTATCACTAATAAGATCGTTTATAAAAAATGTCTTGTTAGTTAAAGCTCTAACATTTAATAGTGCCATATTTAATGTTTCTGAAGGGCAGAGCTGCAATGGCTGCAGGTCTTCATTCTCACCCTTTCCCTAATCAGTGACCAGTTTTCACTGCTAATTAACTTCTTTTCCCTTAATTTTCATAGCCCTGTTTTTAAGGATTCAGTCCTCTGAATTGATTCTCTTCGTCATTAAATGGCAGCCAAACAGAAATGAGATGTGAAATGAGCCAACAGATGAGCAGCTAAACTGGGATTTCAAACTCCAACCAATTTCACTCCAATCAATCTCTTAATGAGAAGCTCATTCTTGCTGCTAATTAAACCTGTTATTTAATTCCATGGCTTGTTGCTGCTCTCATTCTGCCAAAGCAGACATTTCCAAAACTGTCAATTTTTCTGTTTTTACTAAGAACAGAATCAAGATGTTTTGGTGACCTGAGCAGATCAGTCCAACTGAGACCTTCACCTTTCTTTATTTTCAGATATAGTGTGATGAGCACAGGTGAGCTGGTCGTGTGATGTTTCGTTTTGTGTCTCATTGCTGTTTGGCAGCTCATTAAGGAGAAAAAGACAACTAAGGGGCCTGTCACGCTAATTACAACTAAGGCAAAAGAATTTAATTAGAAACGAAAACTGGTCCTTAATAAAGAAGATGGTTAGAATAAAAACCTGCAGCCACTGCGGCCCTCCAGGACCGGAGTTCGACACACATGCATTATAGGATTGTTTCATAGAAATGGATGATGTGAACACCATAAAACAGTAGCGCTGATCGACATAACAAAACGGCGGTGGGACTGACATTAAAAAAAGTAAAACTTTTAAATACCGTTTCCAAACAGGAAACTAATGACAGAAATGATTTGTAAAGTATTTATGTGTAACATAATCTACAAACACATAGAGTTTAGAAAAAATGATAGAAAAATGTCAGAATGTCATGACATTCACCAATCTCAATTACTAACCAAAAATTCAAAATTAAAATAACACAAAGCAGAGCACCAAAAAGCCACTAGTATAGAAACAAAAGTAATATCACAAAAAGGGTTTACTTTATGATATGAGATTGTACATGCCGATTTAAATACTTTTGTACATTATTACATCATATTCATGCTCTATTAGAGGCTTATGGGAGAACTGCCATATCAGTGTGAAACATTTAACTCCTGTACTGGTCAGGGCAGGTTCAGAAAATTATTGTGCAGCATAAAGTAGGGTCAAAGTTCAATCACATGACCTGAAAAGTGTATATTAGATTAAGGGGATAGTTGTGAAAAGTCCAGGATACAGATATCATTTACAGAAACAACAAATCTTCAAGAACCCTGGGCTGATCCCAGTTATGGTGCTGTGAAAAGGGCAAGAAGCTTAAAAGTGTACTAATTAACCAATATAATATGGTAAATTAATTGAAATGTGTCCAATGTCAAATAGTCATTACTTCTAGCATCTATTTTAACAGTCAACAGTGAAAAATCAGTGGTATCGTTTCGAATAGGTGCTCCATGGCTGCAGTTTTAGACCATAGAGGTTCAGCCATTCAGGTTCAGAGGGAGCATTTTGGATAAGGAGGTTCAAACTCAGTAATAATGGTAACTGCTTTCCCAAGCTGTGTCACCTCTCTTGGGCTGTTTGCATATTTCATCACTTTTCCAATGCCAGGCACTTGTTTATTCACATGCAGTGGACTTGAGCTGAGCAAACATTCATCCTTATGTTGTTTTCAGTCTTTTGTGTCTTGTTGCTACCTGGAGGCCAAATGTGTGTGCATGAGTGTGTGAGTGTGAGAGAGGAGGTGAAAATGTGCCATAATTGGACCTTCTATGAACGTTGTCATCATTGACTGCAAACACTGAAAAATTGCAGGGATCCTCCCTGAGTAAACATGTTCTCCCTTTGCAGTCATTCTGACTGTTGGCTCCTTATGAGTAAGAATCATCATGTTGAGAAATTGTTTCCACTAAACTCCATGTTTGAATCAAGCCTTCTTTATGCTCTTTGTCAATGTGTGTTGAGTCTTAGTTTCACCTTTCATACAGTGCGTCTCCCTCTGTCTCTCTCTTTTTCCCTCTCCTTGGTCTCCTGAAATGAGAATAATGGTCACCGAGTTTTTCTTTATTTCCTTAGCTGAGGAGTCCAGTACCTGTGTCACCAGTCCAAGAAACATGGAACTATGGGTGTTCTGGAAAGTGCAAACTTGAGGAGAGGGTACCGGAACATGGGAGCCAGCTAAAATGTCCATTTGATATCTTGTCTTTGTCATACTATGACAGAATGGAAAGAGCAAAAATAATATACTACATGTTGATTGGTGGCCAATATGTGTCAGCCTTGTAATACTGTTGTTGCACAGTAAAAAATGTTAGTTGTGTAATCGATCTTCAACTGAGATAGCTAGTCTTGTTATTTTACATCTTCAAGGTGACGAAATCCAGCAACAGCTGTCGTTATGTGTGACATTCTCTCAGACTTAGTTGCGTAGTGTGATGCCAGCCTTCGCTGGTCAGTCTGGTAGGCACCAGGTTTCTGCAGAGGGCTTAAGTAAAATGGGATTTGTTTAATTTCTGTTCTGGCGTTCTCAAGGCCATGTCACATCTTTGAGTTGGCAGCATGCATCTGTTGATCCACCCTGCCTTGTGTCAGCGGTACAGGCTTATAGTGGTATTTTAATGGCATGGGTGATATTAGTGCCAGCTGACCATCGCAGAGTACCTAAACATCTTTGCTGACTATGTGCATCTCTTTTTGGCCACAGTCTACCGTTTCTCAAGCTGTTCCACAAATTTGACAGTGATACCAGTTCTCTGCATAGGCTTATACAATCCCCCGATCTCAGTCCAACAAAGTGCTTTTGGGTGAAGAGGTATGGGAGTTTGCAGCTGAAAAACAAGAACTGTGGTGCCTTTAAGTTGGCATCAAATTAATACCCTAGGGTGAGAGTTTCAATTTTAAGTTTCTATCTCCTGTGCCTTCCAAATATGCTTTTTTACATAGATAAATTGGTAAATCAATTATAAATGTGGGCGGCATGGTGGCGCAGTGGTAGCGCTGCTGCCTCGCAGTTAGGAGACCTGGGTTCGCTTCCCGGGTCCTCCCTGCGTGGAGTTTGCATGTTCTCCCGTGTCTGCGTGGGTTTCCTTCGGGTGCTCCGGTTTCCTCCCACAATCCAAAGACATGCAGGTTAGGTGGATTGGCGATTCTAAATTGGCCCCAGTGTGTGCTTGTTGTGTGGGTGTGTTTGTGTGTGTCCTGTGGTGGGTTGGCACCCTGCCCAGGATTGGTTCCTGCTTTGTGCCCTGTGTTGGCTGGGATTGGCTCCAGCAGACCCCCGTGACCCTGGATTCGGATTCAGCGGGTTAGAAAATGGATGGATGGATTATAAATGTGCATTGCCTCCAGAGGTGTGCCTGTAGGCCATTGACATGGGTTCCTTCCCTGGCTGGGGTTCAAATTCATGCTTTATTTCTCATTTGTTAATTTTTGATTCCTTTAATTATGTTGATGATGTGCATCATTCTTTTTTTTTTTTTCTATGTATATAAGCTGCCTTTGTTATTTTCCATGTGCTATGTTGGGTGGTGCCACCTGCCAGGAACTGCCCTCCCCCCTCTATAAATTTGGAGGGTCTTCCACAGTACCTGGTGGTTCATTGTGAATGCACTCTGGAGTCGGCAAGATATTTGCATTTTGCTGTGCTTATGCCTTTTGTATATTTTGGAATTTTGACCCTCTTACTGTTTTTTTTCGACCACTCTATTTGGATTCTGCATTGGGACATTGTTCAACTTGCTACAGGCAATTTTATTTGACCTTTGTGCACCATGGAACTTCTTTGTGATTGGAATAATTACTTTGTGAACAAGAGGTCTTTTATTTTTATAAATATTTGGTGCTTGCCCTTATTATTAGCCAGGGTTTGACAGTAATAGTGAGCATTATTGGAATTGCATGTTTTGGAATTCTTGGTGATTGGAACTTCTAGAATATGAAAACCAATAATCCAGATTTAATAAATTACATAAAAAGTATTGATTGTTAACATCTATGCCAGCATTGTCCAGGGTGGGCATGAAATTAGTTTTTGTGGTGTAACCTAAAGTACTCTTGCATTCAGATTTTTTTCATTTAAACAAAACTAGCTATTATTTGAAATCAATATTATATTTTTTAATTGAAGAAAATCATTGCTTCACTGTCAATGGTAACCTATAGAATATGCAAAAGTATAAAGTAATTTTTGAATTAAAAAAATGTTCTTTTAATATGAAAATGTTAGAAAAATTATCCTTTTTATTTAAACACATTACAAATGACCTGTAACTAACAATTACATTAAAGTCTAGAAGCTGCAAGAGCTTATAAATTACATTAGATGTGTTAAATATGCAAGGCGTGCAGATGTGGCTGGTGAGTCAGACAATAAGCAAAGAACATCAGCAGAGCAAAAAAGCATTGGGGTTGATTGTGGTTTAATTTCTCTGTTTTTTTGATGCAGCGCCAGGGCATACCCACTTAAGTTTTTACCCTCTCTTTTACCATTCTTTTTGAAAATTAGAGAAGTTACCTTTTGTTTCAAAATCATATCCACCTTCAGGGTCACACCTTTTTATTCTACTTACCTGAAATATCACAGGTGGGGCAGGGTCTTCCCCCGCTACAAGACGTTGAAACTGTGGCTGTCATTGCTTGGAAGAATGTTATCCAAATATATAGATTTTTGGAGCTTTGGAAAGCTGGAGGCACATCTTTTATGGTGCTAATTGTTCCAGCCAGGTAGCTCTGGTGATGCCAGTGGACTATTTAGTTAGCGTTTAAACGTTGGTTACAGGTGTGTTTTTTATAGCCCTGCTCATTTTTGAAAATGACATTGAAATCCCTATAGCTTGCTTTCCTTTTACCTTTACACAGTGCTCTGACGCATTGTTTACATTTTGTCATCAAAAAAAAAAAAAAAAACAAAAGCTGGAAAGTCAGATTTTATATGATGTAGAGTTGTGTTATTGCAGCGAGCCATTTAAACTTTTACTGGCTTCTGTCTTTTCCCCATGTATTTTTGTCAACCACCACCTTGGTTTCTATCCTTTGCAGATTCTTATAATAACAGCAAGAGTTGAAAACAGTGAATGCTAGAAGGGTGGGTGTTTTATAAAACACTCGGGATATGGGGAGTCTTATAGTGAGAGAGCATGGCATTGTTCCACAAAGGTGGTCCACACAGGTCTGTGATGTGTTATGTAGCTCCTTTCTACCAAAATGGGCCACATTGCCTGTCCTAACCTTATCCTCTGTTGGATGGGGAATTGGTCTTTATTCTCAGCTCTTGCTTTACAGTGGCACGCTTTATACAAGCCACTTGTGCTGTAGGTGTGAGGGCGACAGGCGCAGCTCAATGGGCCGAATGCAGAGACCTGCCTCACGAGCCTCCGACAACCAGTCCAGTTGCTCAGTTGGTTGACTTTGCGAAGTCCTTAACAAGGAGTGATATGAAAGAGCCTGTGATTATAGTGAGCCGCAGCTTCAAACAGAGATGTCAATTACAGACTTAAGCTTCTGGATTAATGGTCCCCAGACACAAAGACCTCACTGGGTGCATTTGGCATCAGAGTCCTTTGAATTGTGTATTCAGGACTCTGCTGTAAGAGGGGAATAATATACATTCAGCAAAAGTGAACAGAGCCGCAGTTATGTCTGAGGGCTCCGGGACTGACACCGAGATCGTCATCAGCAGGAGGCTCTCACTGTCTTTAAATAGTCGGGCTTGAAGGTCTCTCATTGTACTTGGAAGGAAAGAAAGAATTCGGTAATAAGTTGGCACTGCCTATTCATGGTAGTTTTCAGTGGTAACAGAGCAGGTGCCCATTATAGAAGGCACCATGGTTCTCTTGCATAATGCTGTGAAAAAGTATTTGCCCCTTCCTGATTTCCTTCGTTATTGCAAGATGTTTTGAGGTGTTTAACGAAAGATTATTATCAGGTAAAGGGTGTCTTAGTTATTAAATCGTATGCTCTTTTTAAAATTATTTTCTTTTATTAGATGAACAAAGTTATGATATACAACCTGACTCTTATATTTAGTAAGTGGTTATGTCACCGTTAGCTGCTGTATTTCTTTGTAAACCAGTTCTGAAAAAATAACTATGTGATATTGTCATTTGTGAGCATGGGTTTGCTTACTTGTGTTTCACATACAAGCAGCTGTTTAACTAAACAAAGCAGAAGGGCTGTAAATGAAGGTTAATGGTTGGAACAGGTGCACTGTTTCAGTCTGACTGAAGAAGGCAGAATAGGTTTAGAGAGTCCAATCCAAAAATGGCATTGCTCCATAAAACACAAACATAGCTCCTTGAATGAGTTAAAGTGGTAAAAGTGTGTCTGCTGTAGCAACAAGGGGGCGCCACTGCATCCTAAACCTCAGACACAGTAATGCCCAACCTAATTCTGGGTTCAAAAAAAAGATTTCCACATTTCCAACATTCACCTGTCAAAAGATGAATTACAAAATTACAAATAAGATCGATTTCTTCATCCTTCCTTCCTTCAAAAGAATCTCCGATGTGAGAGTCGGGCTCCTTTTCAAGTAAAACCTGGGACTGCTTCTGGTGTCACCACACTACATTTTGAGAGCACTTCCAGGTCACATGGAAACCAGTATTGTGATTCTCTGTCAGGGCTGTGCTTCTGCACTTCAATTCCCATGCAAAATTACGGGTGTCTTGATTTGAATCAGCCTTGAGGAACACCGTGGGGGTATGAACTGCTCTATGGTCACCCAGTCCATTTATTACAGTTCCGTCACAGGCAAGACAATGATTTTAGGGTGTTCCAGCCAAGTTGCGTCTCTTCTGCTGTAATCCTTTCATTATGGTGTCCTGGCCAGGACAAGAACTCAGTCTCCATTCTGGTCAGGATGCTCATTTGTCCTCCATGATACTTAAAGTATACAGTATAAGGTGAAGCCGCATTGGTACAGATGTGAAGTCAAGCCTGTGCCATGAACAAAACCTCCACTCAGGCGAAAGATGGAAATGCAAATTGTCATTGCACTATTCTAATAGCTTCTCTTCAGCTGTACTGTATTTGTATGTACAATAGTGCAATTTACAAGGAGTTACAACAGAATATCCGGGACCTCTTTCGAGTGAATCTCCCTGTATATTAGGTGAGAAAGCTGTATTTTATAGCAAAGTAAATATGTCCTTTCTTCTGTACCCTATTTCTCTTGTCTTAATATTTCTGCCATGCTTATAATAGGGATACATATACAGATTAAAAGTATAAGTTACATTTCTAAAAAGGTCAAAAGAACCCTGTTGGACACATTCCTATAATTGAATATCAGATTATATGAGAGCAATATGGAGGAAGTTCAACTCACACTTATTTCTAAAATCAACTTCAAAATTAAAGAACATCTAGGTTAGGTGGATTGGTGGCTCTAAATTGGCCCAAGTGTGTATATGTGTGTGTGTATATGTGTGTATCTATGTGTTCTCCTGTGACGGGCTGGCATGCCTCTCCCACGTGATTGTTCCTGCCTTGCGCCCTGTGCTTGTGGGGTTAGGCTGCAGCCCCTCACCATCCTGCTCAGGGTTAGTCAGGCTTAGAAAATGGTGTGGTAAGTTTTTGAGATTGATTTGCATGTTTCATGTCCTGCCACATCATCTATAATGGTTGGAGGTTGGGACTTTAAGTAGGACAGTCCAAAGGTTTCAATGTGATTCTTGTCAGTCATTACAATATGATCACACTTTTCAAATTTGAATCATTCTCTTGCTCCATGCCTTAATTATGCTTCAGCTACGGCTCATGGGTGGACAAACTGGACGTTCTTCTTATGAATATTCCAGTACAGAGCAGAATTCATGGTTTACTCAGGCTGTCATGGGTCTGTCCATTGCTAGTTTTTAGGGTGGTGCAGCTTTAGCTTTTCCAGTAACAAAAAGGAAAAAGTGTCAGGCTTTATAGTTGGGAACTTGCATTCTGAGCCTGTACTGAGTAAATGAATTGAATTGAACTGAACCAAGTTGGAACATTACCTACAGTGGTCATCTGCAGTCTTTGTGAGGCTAGCCTTGTCTGGCAAAGAGGAATTTTAATACAAATCAGTTTTACATCTTACATTTACTTGTGCAGTATAGGTGGAAATCACATTTTTATAAATAGTGATTTTTTTTTAAAGATAATGAATACAGAGGCTGGCAAACTGAGCCTTATGGTGAGTAATGTAGCCTTTCAGTGCAAGTAGTATTAATAAAGCAGGCCTGCAGCACTTCACGGCAACATACAGACGTAGCTGGGTCTACATGTGAACTTTCTTTCCTGATTTGTTCAAATACACTTCCCCAGGAAACAATTGAGGCCTGGCAGGCTCGGGCTTCCCCTCTCAGTTCTTCCTTGTTATCAGGCTTCTTAAGTGTGTGTGTGTGTGGGGCTGTGCTGCTGCTGTGTCCCGAAGGAAGAGCAGCCTCAAAAGACAAAGGTAGATAGTCAGACTAAGCCAGGCAAGCCTCCACTTCCCAGTGACAACATTTAAAATTACTTAGCGGGATTAAGAAGGTCGGTGTTCGATTTTCAGAGATTCTAATTCATTCTTTGTTTCTCTTCTCACCTAGGTGTTCCAGGATCTGGGCACGATAGTGCTGTCAGGGGCGTCCAAAGGCTACAATGTGTGCTTGTTTGCATATGGACAGACGGGTTCAGGGAAGACCTACACCATGATGGGGACACCGGTGAGGACAAAGGAGTGGGCTGCTCACATTATGTGGGAAGGAATATGCTCATCAGTTCATTTCACTTGAATACCTGCCATCATTTCTCTTTGGTATTAATGTTTAGTCAGTATGGTCTTGTGGTTAAGACATTGAATGTTTAAGTACACATAGATACACATACATGGATACAGTATATACAGTATCTATACTAATAAAAGGCAAAGCCCTCACTGACTCACTCACTCACTCACTCACTCACTGACTCACTCACTGACTGACTCACTCATCACTAATTCTCCAACTTCCCGTGTAGGTAGAAGGCTGAAATTTGGCAGGCTCATTCCTTACAGCTTACTTACAAAAGTTGGGTAGGTTTCATTTCGAAATTCTACGAGTAATGGTCATAACTGGAACGTATTTTCGTCCATATACTGTAATAGAATGCAGCTCGATAGCTGTGGGTGACGGAGTTTCGTATTAAAATATTTAACCAATCACATTTCAGCTGTCATTTGTTGCCTGGCAGAGACAATAGACTGCAGCTCGATAGCCGTGGGAGGCGGAGTTTCGTATTAAAGCATTTAATCAATCACATTTCAGCCATCATTTGTTGCCAGGCAGAGATGCTTTCACAATCTGTTGTGGAGGCACTCTAACACAGAATAAATGTCGATTAACCTGTTGCTTCAACCAATCAGATTTTGAGTTGGTGTCAGTAGGGCTCTCTAGCAGGCATACGGCAACGTCACCGTATTCAGACCCATTGATTGGATAGAAGCCGATATGAGGAACTCTACGAGGCCATTGAACGCACTGCAAACGCTCCAAGCGAAAGATCGTCCCGTGCACTACGGCCAACTCCATGGCAGGATTCTGGACAATATTATTTGCCAGACACAGACCAGATTTTAAGACCATGAAAACCTGATGTTTGTCACGCTCCTCGAGCCCCAGAAGTTTCGGGAATACAAGAAAAATTTCACGCATGCAGCCTTCTCCAGTTTAACACAGGAGCCACGGAGCGCTTTTTCATTTGTCTCGGCTAAAAACAGAACTGACTGTAATGTATGCCATGGATGATTTTGCAGGAGAATCTCCCACTTGTCTCCTTGACTTCCTTCATCAGAAAAATCTGAATGAGAGCATGGGGCAGCTGTTCACATTGGTATATTTGGCGGTGAGCATTCCTGTGTACACTGCTTCTGTCGAGCGGGCATTTTCAGCCCTAAAGCGAAATCAAAGTTATGCCAGAAATATCATAAGGCAGGTTCGCCTTTCAGCATTAGCTTCGATGGCGATAGAAAGTGAGGTTTTGATGGAACTGAAGCGCACGGATAATCTGTACGACAGAGTAATTGAACTATTTTTGAGGAAAGAGAGGACGATGGATTTTTTTTACAAATAATCCAAATTTTTGGTGAGTAAAATGTTGCGATTTTCCTAAATAATACTGTAAGTTTATGAGTTATTATTGATGTTTTTCATGTGTGTCACGGCTGTGGCTGCAGTAGAAAGGAACTTGTTCATCCCTGGTTTGTCTATAAAATAAAGGCATTTATTGTGGCTACAGGAGTGTATATATATTGTGGAGCCGACCCGGGCACAGACAGGCGGACATGTTGTTTATCACCACCACACGTATTTATTTATAATTATTTATAGTTATTTGTCCCGTGCACAAATAACCCCAACATACAGTCCTGGCCACACAAATGCCTTTTCTTTGGGCCGCCTCCACACTCCTCTCGTGCCTTGTCCTTCTTCCACTTGACTCCAGCCCTGAATGAAGGGAGACGGCCCCTTTTATATGCTCAGGATGAGCTCCAGGTGGTTCCCGACACTCCACCGTTGGCCACACCCCAGCATGGCGGAAGTGCCGGCTGTTCTCCCGGCAGCTCTCCGGGTGTCCTCCTAAATCTTCCCCCCAGCACTTCCGGATGTGGCGGAAGTGCTGAGGTAACAGGTCCCCAAGGCATTACGGTGCCTCCTGGCAGTGACCACGGGCCCCTACAGGGTGGGGCTTTCATGCCCTCAACTCGTGGCCCCCAAAGAAACCAGGAAGGCGGCCCCCATGTGATCCAGGGTGGGCGCAGACCCACATCCGGTCCTTCACTGCGTCCCGGCTGGGTTGTTGCCCCTGGGATCCCTGACAATATATATATATATATATATATATATATATATATATATATATATATATATATATATATATTATACTAGCAAAATACCTGCGCTTCACAGCGGCGAAGTACTGCATTAAAATTTTTATTAAGAAGAAAATTTAACCTTTTTAAACTGAGGGAAAATATGGCAATAATTATTTGTTAAGGATCTCTTTGTATACCATGTTGTCAGTTCGGCCCTCCGGTTGTAACATGACCAAGCTGTGCGCTGAGCTTACTCTTGAGCATGCAACTTATAGTTGGCCATGTGAACAGTAATCTTGTCTCAAATCTCACAGCTTGGATTGCTGCTGTCATAATCGGTTTGAGTTTCATGGTTTGTTTCAATTATGACAGTATTTGCAGGATTTGTTGTATTGAAGTGACATTCGGCATCGGTCAAGCGTTGTAAGCACACAACCGGTTTCAGCGATAAAATCACATCCAGCTTTTGAGAGTTTAAACATTCATAAACATCAAAGTCTCCACTACTGAAATCGTCACCTGTGAATCTAAGATGTTTAAGAGGCATTGGCGGTTGCTGAAAGGTGTAAAATATTTGGCCATTTCGGTACACTTGAAAGCGACAATTGAACAGTTCAGCGGCAGCCATCAACTCACATGCAGAACCATAGGCGAAGGGCTTAAGCATTTCACTATAATAGTGCTCCTGTGTAGTATAATTATCTCCTGTACCATCATCAGTCCACACCTTGAACCTGTCCCAGTCATTCAATACATAAGACACAATGTTCCTCCGAATATCAAGAGTGAGCCTGATATATCTGTGCAATATGTAACAAAAAGAATGGAAAAGGGTAGGTGGTATCTCCGGGCATGGAAACCACTCGGTAAGTGATAGTTCTTAGATCGATAGTGATCATCTCGATTGTAATAAACAAACAATAAAACAGCGGAGAAGCCGTGGATTAAACAAAAAGGCTGTAGTTATCAGTAGGGAGACGTGAATCCCGTGGTGAAGCAAGGAAGGGAATGTAGAGACTGGAGCGACGGACGGCCTTATATAGGCAGGCAGCCAACAACGTGGGATGGGGGACCCAATGCCGCATCACACGGTGACCGAGCTGCAGGCTATGGGTGTATATATGTACGTAAGTAGGATTCAGTTAGCGATGGGAACCCGTGTACCAAATTTCTTGAAGATGGGCCCATAAGTAACAAAGACTGTTGAAAAGTTCAATATGGCAGCCGACAGTGGCATCATACCACCGAAATAAGTATGTACATTGGTTTCGGTTAGTGTAGGGAAGCCGCTTACCAAATTTCGAGAAGATGGGGCCATAAATAAGAAAGTTCAACATGGCGGACGTTGTTGACTGTTATGACCATTACGCGTAGAATCTCGAAATGAAGCCTGCTTAACTTTTGTAACTAAGCTGTAAGGAATGAGCCTGCCAAATTTCAGCTTTCTACCTATACGGGAAGTTGGAGAATTAGTGATGTTGGAAAATTCAATTTGGCGGCTGACAGTGGCGTCATACCACCGAAATAAGTACGTACATTGGTTTCGGTTAGCTCAGGGAAGCCACCTACCAAATTTCGTGAAGATGGGGCCGTAAATAAGAAAGTTCAACATGGCGGACGTTGTTGACCGCTATGACCGTTACGCATAGAATTTCGAAATGAAACCTGCTTAATTGTTGTAAGTAAGCTGTAAGGAATGTGCCTGCCAAATTTCAGCTTTCTACCTATACGGGAAGTTGGAGAATTAGTGATGTTGGAAAATTCAATTTGGCGGCTGACAGTGGCGTCATACCACCGAAATAAGTACGTACATTGGTTTCCGTTAAAAGTTCAATATCGCGGCCGACAGTGGCATCATACCACCAAAATAAGTACCAAATTTCAGCCTTCTACCTATACGGGAAGTTGTGAATTAGTGACTTTGGAAAGTTCAATATGGCGGCTGACAGTGGTGTCATACCACCGAAATAAGTATGTACATTGGTTTCGGTTAGTGCAGGGAAGCCGCCTACCAAATTTCGTGAAGACGGGGCCATGAATAGGAAAGTTCAAAATGGCGGACGTTGTTGATCATTATGACTGTTACGTGTAGAAGTTCGAAATGAAACCTGCTTAACTTTTGTAAGTAAGCTGTAAGGAATGGGCCTGCCAAATTTCAGAATTCTACCTACACGGGAAGTTGGAGAATTAGTGACGTTTGAAAAATTCAATATGGCGGTTGACAGTGGCGTCATACCAGCAAAATAAGTACACACATCGGTTTTGGTTAGCGCAAGGAAGCCACCTAACAAATTTCGTGAAGATGGGGTCAGCCTTCTACCTACACGGGAAGTTTGAAAATTGGTGACGTTGGAAAGTTCAATATGGCGGCTGACGGTGGCGTCATACCATCGAAATAAGTAAGTACATCGGTTTCGGTTAGCACAGGGAAGCCACCTACCAAATTTCATGAAGATGGAGCCATAGATAAGAAAGTTCAACATGGCGGACGTTATTGACCGTTATGACCGTTACGTGTAGAATTTCGAAATGAAACCTGCTTAACTTTTGTAAGTAAGCTGTAAGGAATAAGCCTGCCAAATTTCAGCTTTCTACCTACACGGGAAGTTGGAGAATTAGTGATGAGTGAGTGAGTGAGTGAGTGAGTGAGGGCTTTGCCTTTTATTAGTATAGATTTAAATAGAACTTGAACAGATACGATGGTTCATAATACCCACGCAGCACTACAGTAAGTGCACGTAATAGCAGGAGTCATCCGTTTTAACAAGTGCCACTGATATTGCATATTGCACTGATACGAAATAGCCTGCCCATTTAATTATTTAGGAATGGATAGATAAATCAAGATTTTGTACAAGTAATGTTTTTCATTTTTCTTCCTCGATGGATTCTGGCACCCCCAGCAACAGCTGCTCACACCCCAAAGAAGATATATATATATATATATATATATATATATATATATATATATATATATATATATATAGATAGATATACCCTGTATATATATATATATATATATACAGTATATATATATATATATATAGATATAGATATAGATATAGATAACAGTGACAAAACAATTACATTGATTACATTGACAATCATGTTACGTTATTTTCAAAATGTTTCTTTTTCTTTTTCATTACTTCTTTAACACACTACTTCTCCGCTGCAAAGCGTGGGTATTTTGCTAGTGTATATATATATATATATATATATACTAGCTGATTACCCAGTGGCTTCGCTCACTGAGTGCAAGTAAAAAAATAAAATGTAGTATATAAATTATTAAACAGTAAAACATTAAGATGAAAAAAGTAAAGATACATTGAGCAGTACTGGAGTGCTTTCGGGTAAAGTACATTTTAAAGGCGCTATAACACAACAGGTTAGTAGCACTAACAGCAGCTTAAATGTATTTGGATCATCTCTTGGTAGCATATCCCTTGTGAAAGGTGCTACACGACCACTGTGGTATACAAATTACATTTTCTATGCGATCCTGCAAATTTCTGCCTGACAACCTGTGCCTGTGATTTAAGAGAAAAATTATTTTGAGAAATGTGGAAGCTGCCCTTCTGTGCTTAATGGGCAGAAGGTCCAAACAATTCCCAATTCCAAAACTTAACATGAAGAGGTCAGTGCATCTTCTTAGATGTAAACCCACCATCTTCTTAAAAGAATTTATCACAAGAGCAACCTTGAATGTTGCGGGGTTTTAGTGACCTGATCTCACCTTAAGGGACAATAAGTAGTCGTGAAGCACAATTTACAAAGAGAGTTTTGCTTCGATGGTGCCGATTACACACATTCGCAAACATTTCCACTCTCCCAGGAGCCGACGGGGCACTCGAAGTGTCACAAACAGTGCGGCGAGAAGAGAGGACGACGCCCGAAACTGCGAAGCTCTTGACCCGGCAGAATAGCCCGTTCATTCCACACCTCCGAGCGCCCACTTTGTTCTCACGACCCCTTACCGCGGAGGGCGGTGTAGTCTTCACATTGTTTACAGCTCGGCGCAGTTAAAAAGTAGAAAGATGCAAAGCTGTTTTCCTCATCTCTTCTACTATCAAGTACTGCCAATTAAAAAAAGTTATAATGTGGCAGTTTCCGCGACAGTCACGTGGATGAATAAATAAAACTTCTCTGTCAGAACGTACCTGGCGGCGAATGGGTCAGCGCTGGAGTCCAGAGAGGAGGGCTTGGGAGAGGGTGATGCGGGGCGCACTTCTATGGGATAGATCGGCGTGTTTGTGTTTACTTCTTTTCAATATCAGTAAAGTAACTCTCACACAAATAACAATTCATAAAAAAAATATAAAAATGGCGTCCCCGTAATCCCCACAGGCACAACACAGTCCCAAACAACACACACAATATAGCACTCTTTTTCTCTTTTCCTCCTCCACCACCACTCCTCCTCCTCCTCCTCTTCCTCTTCCTCTTCTTCTTCCTCCTCCTCCTCCTCCTCCTCCTTAAACTTGTCCTCCTCCACCCAACTCTGGCCCTCTGAGTAGTGGCTGCAGGCTCCTCTTATAGCCCACCCGGAAGTGCTGCAGGTGCTCATTGATCTACTTCTGGCTGCACTTCTGGGTGTGGCTGCGCTCCCGCTCAGATGGGCTCGTTAAGCCGTGCAGCTCCTCCTGGCAGAGGCCACAAAGCCCAACCAAGGTGAGCTCCAGTGTTCCACGAAAGTGGCCCCGATGCAACCCAGGGGGGCTGCCAACAAAGGTTCCAAGGGATGCAGCGTGGCTCCCATTGCTGCCCCCCCAGATCTAGTGACAAAGGGGCGTCCCAGCTGGGCATGTGTTCCGGCCGTTTGCCACAATTGTTAACTGAAAAAGAAAAACTCATAAATTTGTGTTTGCATGAGTATTCAAGGCCTACACATTCATATTTTGTTGAACCATTTTTTCTGTAATAACAGGTTACCTTCTTTTGGGTATGCAAGTATGTCCTAATTTTGCACATTGTTCAGGAGGGATTCTTCCACATTCTTCTACTCAGAATTTCTAGAGATCCTCTAGGTTGGTGGCTGGTACCTCTGAACAGCAGTTTTTAAATAGTGTCACAGATTCTCAATAAGGTTAAAATCAGGGCTTTGACTTGGCCAGTCCTAAACATTCA
This sequence comes from Polypterus senegalus, assembly GCF_016835505.1. Taxonomy (NCBI): domain Eukaryota; kingdom Metazoa; phylum Chordata; class Cladistia; order Polypteriformes; family Polypteridae; genus Polypterus; species Polypterus senegalus. Next base: position 54,462,804 of record NC_053171.1, read on the forward strand.
CCTCTCTGTTTTTGAGCCATTCCAGTGTCATCTTGGGTCATTGTCATGTTGAAAAACAAATCTTCTCCTGAGCCACAGTAGGTACATTGCAAATTCTCCCGCAATATTGTGCACCATTTGTGTCCATCCATTATCCCTTCAGCACTGACAAGATTCCCAGTCCCAGCACATGAAAAGCATCCCCATAGCCTGATGCTAGCACCACCATATTTCCCCATAGGTATGATGTTTCTTGAGGCTTGGGCAGTGTTAAAGTTCTGTTTTGGTCTCATCTAACCATAATATCTTCTCCCCAATCCTTTAGTAGGTCTTTCTCATGCTTTGTAGCAAATGCCATATGTGCTTTTATGTGGACCTTCTTATGGAATGGTTCTTTCTTGTTACCCTCCTGTAGAGGCCTGTTTTATGGAGAGTTTTTGAAATTATAGAATCCTGCATTTTTGCTCTAGTTTCAGCCAAAGAGCATTGCAGACTTCTGAGAGTGATGACTGGATTCGTAGTGGCCTCTCTCACCAGTTTAGTTTTGTTCGATGGCCTGTTCTGTCTGGGTGCTGTGATGAAACTTCCACCATCTGATATTGGATCCAATAGTGCTTAACTGTACATTGAAACTCTTAGAATTTTTTTTTTTGTAGCTATTTCCTGCCTTGTGCGTTTCAATAACTTTGTTTTTATATTACCAGAATGCTCCTTTGTCTTTATTTTTACAGTGATTGTGCAACAAAGTCTATGGCCATACAAAGGGTGCTTTATAAATCCATAGAGATGGAAAGAACTAATATGTACAGTAGTACCTCATTATATTTAATTATGACTGTGAAATGACTGTCACCTTTGTGTTGTTTGAGATAAATTTTGTAATTTGTGTAAACCTGGAGCTACCAAAGCACAGAGGTTTAAATACTTATAGATATTCTAACTTTGGAGTTTCTTCTTTAGACAAACTAGGGGGCTTTGCCCCCTGCTTGCCAACCCCCGGGCCTGCACTACGCACTAGCCTCTTTGCGGTTCTGCCACTCGTGTATGGGGATGCGGATGTACAATTTAAACAGATTGTTATTTCCATTAGAATTGTTACATATGCATAATAGAACTAAGTATTTTATATTACAGCAAATAATTAACCATATTAAAAAACAGTAAAACGTAATAATTTGAAAGTAAATTATGTTTCATGCTGCGTAATACGATTTCATTCTGTTTGGCTTTGAAGTTAACATGCAAATACTTTTTAAACTTACACTTTTACTATAAAATGTCAGTAAAAACATTTTTTTAATTACATTTCGTCAATATCGCATTGAATTTTGATTATGTGTTTGGACTTTCATCATGACAGCGCAATGTATGACTGCCTGAGATTGCATTTCATTTCTTTCTCTCTATTAAATGAAATGACTTTTTGGAATGTTTGGCTCTGAGATTTGTTAACGGGAACTGTTAACATTTTAATATGAATGGCGTATCAAGATCTCCTTTGTTGTCTAATGTTATCCATGGAAAATATACTACATTACCTTTCTACAGTAATTTGTGTAGTGGAAGACCGGACGGTGTTAACAGTTGTAGATATTCTTTGGGATATTGTAAGTTGATGTTTTCATCTACCGCACAATCAGCATAGTCTATTGATACACATTCAACCAATTTGCTGTGTAACTGATTGTCATATTTGGCATTTATTCAATTGACTTTATTGTTTCTCGATGCTAGGATTGCCCATGTACTTATTTTTTCTGTTGATAACACTTTGTGATAAAGTTCTTCAATAAGATTTGGGCATGATACGTCTTCTTTAATTGGGAACTTTAAATGAGGAAAATGTAAAAATTTATAAGAGCTGAGAGTGCAAGAACTAAGAGTTGTGTCTGTCAAAAAAATTCACACAAATGAGAGGTGAGAGGACTGTGGGCATGTTTCAATATAATTGAGAGGAGGGTGTGACTTGAAAAACTCTCATGGCCAAAGTATCATCTCGTGGGACTTGAAAAAATCTAACTTTGGAGTTTTCTTCTTTAGTTAAATATCTACAGAATAGGCTTTATTTTGAATTTGGAGATGTATTGTTACAAGATAAAGAGTTCACATTAAAAATGCTTAATGGATAAATGTGTACAAATCATTTGTTATGCAGAAAATTAGGATGACTTTCAAGGGGATTGAATACTGTATAAATACATGTTATACATTATGTATTTCAAGCTTTTAAGCTTCCTCATTCTCCACCATAAATTTCTTTTGTGAGATTATGCTTAAAATCTGGAGTTTATCATGGTGCTATAGAGTGTTGACATGTAAGAATTTCAATGTACCTTGTTCATGTGACAATGTGAGGACTATTGCTTCTAATAAAGTTATACTGTAAAAAAATTGCACCTGCAATGCATATTGGAATGGTGTTCATTATGAATGGTGCTATAAAATTACAAGTTTGATTTTAGTGACCACCACGGACTCATTATGGGCCACTGAATAGAGCAGATAGATTATAAAATAGAGATGAATTTGTGTTTTTGGTATCTGAGGTCTTTTGCAATTCATTTTGGATTTAGTTCAACTTATTTTTATTATTTTTTATATTTTTTATAATTATCATTATACTGTATAATTCTTACAGCACCATTTTGATTTTGAATTTCGTATGGCCATTTTGCGACATTCACCTTGCATGGCATGGCGGTGCTGTTTACCACTGGTTTGCATATTGCCATTCACATGACGTATTGTGTCTCACTTTTTAAATGGCTGTGGGAATCCTGAAACATCCTTGGCTTCCTTACCTCATATTGTAATCATTCTTTAGAGAGGACACTCTTCCAAGAATTTATTGTTAAGACATTTGCTTGTTTCTAGTGTTTGTGTTTTGGGTTTTATCATTTGGATTCCTCATAGCATTTTGACCGACAGCCTGACCCACAGGTTTTGCCTGTTTCTGTTCTACCCTTTCATCTAACAGTTTTCAATACAGTTTCTGATTTTACACCCGGGCACAACATCTTCTGATCGTGTACAGGCAGCAACCAGTGATCAGGATAAGGCCCCCTTGACAGGTTAGTTAATGAAAAGGTCTGAGTGTTCATTTTAAACTTGAATATATTTTGAGAAGCACTGTAATGTAGAAGTGGCAAACTGGACATTGCAGGTAAGGTAACTCATTTTTAAAGGAAATGAATGTATTTAGGTGTGTGCAACAGTGGGCCCTATGGTACAATGGCATTCCATCCGGGGTTGGTTCCTGCCTTGCATGAGATGCTATCGAGATAGACACAAGCTATAGTGACCCTCTGCTGGACTAAGAGGTTTTAGTAATGGATTGTTGGATGAATTTTATTATTATTGTAAATATAATGGAGTCAAAATCTTACATATCTTGAGGACGTGGAGACAAATAATTAAAGAAGATTGGACATTGAGAGAACATGCAGAATCACCTGGCTTAATGTGCACTACATAAAGCTGCATGCGCACAGACTGAGAAATGTTTTTTTTTTTTTTAGCTTTCCCAAATCTGGAATAAGGGTGCAGTGTGGGTTCTACTCACAGTGGCACAGTGGGTAGCGCTGCTGCCTTGCAGTTAGGAGACCCGGGTTCGCTTCCCAGGTCCTCCCTGCGTGGAGTTTGCATGTTGTCTCCCGTGTCTGCGTGGGTTTCCTCTGGATGCTCCAGTTTCCTCCCACAGTCCAAAGACATGCAGATTAGGTGAATTGGCAATTCTAAATTGTCCCTAGTGTGTGTGTGTGCACCCTGTGGTGAGCTGGTGCCCTGCCTGGGGTTTGTTTCCTGCATTGCACCCTGTGTTGGCTCCAGCAGACCCCTGTGACCCTGTGGTTAGGATATAGCGGGTTGGATAATGGATGGATGGATGGAAATCTGGAATACAAAGAAATAAAAAATAGAACATTCTTGGCAAGGCAGTCCTAGCCAGAAACCATAAAAGGCTTGCTTTTAGCAGAAAGAAAATGACAAATGCCATGCTGGACAACAGTAGGCCTCTTTGATGATCTTTTTCACTTCATGTTTAAAAGCCACACTGTAGGCTGAAGCGTTGGTGGCATGAAGCATGTGTATCCAGCAGGGGGCGCTAGATACCTTGTTGGAAGAAGTTCTTTCGTAATTGCGGCATATTACATAACCTGAAACTATATAGATGTAATACATAAAGGTGATACCCCTCCCTTAGTGATACGGCAGTAAGAAATCACATAGGAGAAATAACTTAGCTTTCTTTAAATATACAATTCATTATAAATATGATACTGTTATTAATTTAGTCACGATACCATCCTCGTCGCCATTTTCATCACTGCCTTGGAAGGATTTTACGGATCGGATGACGGTATCTCCCATCCATCCGTCAGCTTCAAAGGTGTGACAGGTAATGTTCCAAGGCTTTATACTGTTTTCTCCATGTGCAGGCCCCCACTTAGGTGAATAATACAATTCCAAACAAGGAAAAGAAGATCTAATGCCATGCTGACTCTGACAGACGAAAAATAGTATACAGCTGTTGTCAGTCTGACTGCACGTTCCCCCAGCTGTCTTTACTTGTCTTGTCCTATGCTTTGCCAAGCAGTTCTAAATGCTGGCCTCCGTACTAAATCTGGCTCAGCTGTGCATGTGAGTAGAAAGAAAAGAAAAGCAGATTTAAAATATTTGGAAAGAGCACAGTGACATATTGAACTTATATTCTGATTACAGCGTGGGCTTGCTGGTGTGATGCCCAGGACGGACTTTACTGTGTGCCATTTCACCTGTCAGTGCACACATTGTAGCAATCTGGAGACGGACAGACTACACCGGACTGCAGGAGGTGCTTTATGCAATAGATGTGACAATAATGATCCTCTAACCCTAGAATAAGTCTTTCTTTGTTTCAGTAGATAGGCACTGGGTCCACTGAGTGACTAAGAAGCTGCTTTGCAACCATAAGGCTGCCAGCTGGGTCTCTACCTGGTAGGCCTCAAGTCCTACAGTTATGGAAATAACTGTACTACAGTGCAATATAACTGTATAGTGCCTTGCAGGGGTGTTCAGTAGCAAGCACCACATAATCTGAAAAGCACAAGATTGCTGGTTTTGTCCCTGGTGGTGGCACCATGGGTATTCCTTGGCACAATGTGCTTGTGTTCCAAAAATGGAAAAAATGGTGCTTTTAATGTCATTTTGAATAAAATAATCCTGACATTAATTAATGTATTTGTGTAAGTGAAGAATTATTTGGTATATGGCGCCTTTCATAGAGTTGGCCAATATGGCCCACACGTTTAAGTATTGGTATGTGGGCTTCAGTCAGTCACAATCAACCCACTTTGCCCTCTCCAGACATGCATTTCTATTCCAGTCATTTGCTGATCACTCACTCGGGTATACAGTTTTCCTCCACAAGCACTTACATTCTCATGCTCATAAGGAGGAGGCCCAAGAGCAGAGCTTCTCACAGCTTTTGGCAGCAGCTGCAGCAAATTTTAACAAAATAAATGGCCAGTTCTTATTGGTGGAGAGAGCCACTGGTGCCATGTCTTCAGTAGGTTTGCTAACTGTGGGGTTTTCCCATTTGGCAAAGTGGCTTTTACTGTGTACTCAGCCCCAGTGTCACCGTAGGTGTGGTTCACCCACCGTATAGTTGTGTGTTTAATCCCCTTGTTACCCTTTATCCTGCCTACTGCTAGTGTGTACATTCAGTTTTTCAGTGATCAGGCTAACTGTAGTAAAGGGAATGTTGGTTTTTATAAAGAAGCAAACAAAACAGAATAACAGGAAGGCTGGCCCCAGAAAGAGAATGTGACGAACTGGGCACAAACACACTGTATGTGTGAGAGGAACAGCACACAATGGCCACACTTCCTTCATCAGAACTGCTTTGGTTTAGGCTGAACCTTTTAATTTAAAACACATCCTCTCTGCAAGTCTGTACTGCTGGGTAGCTTCATATTTTCCACTAACACTGGGCATGGTGGGGCAAAAGTGTAGCATGCAAGCCTGTGAAATACAATTGACTGACATTTGTTACATAATGTAATGTTAAATATTTACATTTGCTCGATACAATTCAAGTTTGCCGAGGCCACAGCCTATCCCAGCAGCATTAGGTACAAAACAGTAAATGTCTCTGGATGAGGTATAAGCCCATCTTAGCGTATACACCTATACTCACAGAGACATTACATTAATTAACTCACATACCAAGAGCACCTCGAGGAGAACCCACAAAGATACAGAGAGAACATGCCAGCTCCACGCACACCCACAATACCTAGATGCTGGAAAACCCCCACCCTATAAGGGCATGCCATTTTATCACAGTTCACCCAAACATACTGTATATTCACTGAGCAAATATTTAGGACTACTTGACTAATACTGGGTAGGACCTCCTCTTGCTGTCAAGATAGCCTCCAGTCCTCATGGCATGAACTCCACAAGATGATGAAAACATTCCTTTAAGATTCTGGTCCATGTTGACAAAGTTTGCACATTCATGGTACGAATCTCATGTTTTACCACATCCCAAAGGTGTTCTACCAGATTCAAATATGGTGACTGGGAAGGCCACTGAAGAGCACTGAACTCATTGTCATGTTCATGAAACCAGTTTGTGGTATTTGTGATATGGTGTATCATCATACTGAGGGAAGTATTTAGAAGATGGGTAAATTGTGGCCCTGAAAGGATACACATGATCAGCAACAATTCTCAAACAGGCCATTAAATTCAAGCAGTGATTGATAAGTATTGCAGTGTGTCAAGAAAACATTCTCCATATCAACACAACCACTGTCAGCCTCGACTGTTGACACAAGGCAGGTTGGGAGAATGGATTAACGCTGTTGACCCTACCATCTGTGTGCCTCAGCAGAAATTGAGATTCATCAGACCAGGCTACCTTTTTTCTGGCCTTCAGCTGTCCAGATTCGGTGATCCTATGCCCACTGCAGCCACAGCTTTCTTGTTTTTGTCTGACAGGAGTGAAAATTGACTTGGTCTTCTGGTGTTGTACCTTATCTGCCTCGTTTGACATGTTGTGAGATGCTTTTCCTCACCACAACTGTACAAAGATTGTTTATGTGAGTTACCATAGCCTTCCTATCAGCTTGATCCAGTCTGGCCATTCTCCTCTAACCTTTCTCATCAGCAAGGCTTTTCCGTTGACAGACATGCCGCTTACTGGCACCACACTAGAGGATGTTGTGTGTGAAAATCCTAGGAGATCTTCTGTTATAGAAATCCTCAAACCAACCCGTTTGGCACCAACAATCATGCCATGGTTAAACCTCTGAGATTATATTTTTTCCCATTCTGGTGTTTGATGTGAACATAAAATAAAGGTCCTGGCCTGTGCCTGCATGATTTTATGCATTGTGCTGCTGCCACGTGATTGGCTGATTAAATAATTGCATGGATAAGCAGGCATACAGGTGTTCCTGATAAGTTGCCCAGTGAGTGCACATTACAGTACCACTCTTGACAGGCCACAGTTTCAATTGTGGCTTTAATGTCTTTTTCCTGTCAAATTTATTCCTGCCTAATGGGCCTTTGATGTGTATACGGTAGCTCTCCTCATGTTCATGGGGTTTTACAGTGGTTTCCTTCCATATTCCAAAGACATTCTTGCAGAGCATCAATTTGCCCCTGTACGTGTTCAGGTGCTCTATGATAAAATGATGTCACTTCCATTGGTAGTTTTTGGCCTTTGCTGCCAGGATTACTCAGGAAAATGAAAGTCATGTAAAACAGTTTAAAGTAACTCAATGTATTCTTTTTTTCCAGGCATCTGTGGGACTAACTCCAAGGATTTGTGAGGTAATATTGTATTGTTGATCTTACAAATTAGTGATGCTTTTATTGTTAAAATAAAATAAATGTAATTTTTTTATATGGTTCCAGGCATTGTTTTCAAGGTCCAGTGATTTTTCTGAAAGCCAGAATTCTTGCAGAATAGAAGTCAGGTAAGCACTCTTTTTGCAGGATTTGTTGTGTGGCCCACCAGACTGTCTCCTGTTTTGTCATGGCTGACATTATGCTGGCTGTGTCCCCCAGTGCTGCCAAGTCATAACAGATTCTCGTTTTATAATCTACCTCTCCAACCTTCTTTTATTCTGACAGCTTTCTGGAGATCTACAATGAGAAAGTGCGTGACCTTCTGAGGAGTCCTGACAGGAAAAAACCCTTCACCCTTCGAGTTCGAGAGCATCCCGAGAAGGGGCCCTATGTTCAAGGTCAGTTCATGGACAGATGTTGTCGAGCCTATTAGCTTTAAATGTTTAGCTGAATATTGTAAAAAGTCATTTAATATCATAGCCCTGGACATCTGCTATGAGTGAAGCCAAAAACACTTGGCAGACTGGGCAAGGAGTGCTCGCCTCATTTCAGAATCGGTGTGGAGAGGTTTGCCGGCTTTCTTTCTTTCTTTTGGGTCTTTGGGAAAGCAGGAGCTGCTCTGAGGAAGTGACATCATCTTTTTGGAACCGATGAAGCCTACTTTAGAAAAAGAAAAAAAAGAGGAAAATTCTTTTACCATCTGTCGGGGGTTAGATGTGATTTCCTGGCTCTGTGAAATTTTGTGTTATTTATAATCAGGCCTTTAAAAGGGGGGTGATTTCAACGTGATCCCCTAGAGGGTCATCAGTTTTCCACATAAAAAAATTAACCTAAATTCAGTTCAATTCTTGTTTAACAGTTATGGCGGTCTTTGATACGTACTCATACTTAAAAAAAAAATAAAGGCAGCAACAAAAACACACTAGGGTCCTCTATGTTTGTTTAAACCTTTTCTTTAAATGTAAAAATAAATCCATCCATCCATTTTCCAACCCGCTGAATCCAAACACAGGGTCAGGGGGGTCTGCTGGAGCCAATCCCAGCTAACACAGGGCAGGAACCAATCCTGGGCAGGGTGCCAACCCACCACAGGACAAACACATACACACCCACACACCAGGGCCAATTTAGAATCACCAATCCACCTAACCGGCATGTCTTTGGACTGTAGGAGGAAACCCACGCAGACATGGGGAGAACATGCAAACTCCACGCAGGGAGGACCCGGTAAGTGAACCCAGGTCTCCTAACTGCAAGGCAGCAGCGCTACCACTGCGCCACTGTGCCGCCCATGTAAAAATAAATATCATGAAAAGTGATCAGAAAGGTGCCCCTTTCTAAACTGCAGAAATAATAATTTCAATTAATTTGGGGTCTTTGTGAAAAATGTAATGAGGTAGAAGTACATCATAAGCAATAATAGTTGTGTCAAATATTTGAAATTTTTAAAAATTGTGCATTGGGTTTAATGTAAAAAATGTCTAAATATTCTTGCCTGTAATAGAAATGTCATTTTGACCTTTTGAGGTCCAAAGAGGCCTAGATTCCTAGTAAAGGATCAAAAAATAACATCATATTCATAATCACTGACCGTGAAATGGTCTAAATCAAACACTACTCGCTAATGTTTGAAATTTGTCATTTTTTTTTTTTTTATTTATTTATTAATTTTATTACAATCAATACATAGCAATCAAGTTTTTACAAAAAAAAAAAAGAATTATGCTAAGAACAGATCGATCCCCACCCTTGAGAGAGAGAGCAAGCCAAACGGTGTAAAATTTAAGGCTTTTAAAAATACCTAAATCAACAAATTCTCTGTGCTTTATAAAATCATTTCAAAATATTACTGATTAGATCCTGCCATGTTTTGAAAAAGTCTGCACAGATCCTCTAACTGAGTATTTGATTTTTCCAATTTTAAATAATATAACACATCAGTTTCCCACTGACTTAAAAGAGGAGAGTTTGGGTTCTTCCAGTTTATCAGAATAAGTCTGCGTGCCAACAGTGTAGTGAATGCAATCACAGTTTGTTTGTCTTTCTCCACTTTAAGACCCTCTGGAAGAACCCCAAACACAGCTGTTAATGGGTTAGGAGGGATTGTGAGTCCAAGACTGTCTGAGAGGTAATTAAAAATTTTTGTCCAGAATAATGTTAATTTGGAGCAGGCCCAGAACATGTGACCTAGTGAGGCTGGGGCTTGGTTGCAACGTTCGCAGGTTGGATCATGCCCTGGAAACATTTTGGAGAGTTTTAGTCGAGACAGATGTGCTCGATATATAATTTTGAGTTGTATAATTGTATGCTTTGCATATGGAGCTTGAGTGAATTCTCTGCATTGCTACTTTCCACTCCTTTTCTGATATATTAATTGAGAGGTCATTTTCCCAGTGTCCTCTTGGATCTTTGAAAGGAAGGGATTGTAAAAGGATTTTATATATTGTAGAGATGGAGTCTAACTCCTTGAAATTGAGCAATAATTTTTCCAGCGTGGATGAGGGTGCAAGATGAGGAAAATCTGGAAGGTTCTGTTTAACAAAGTTCCTGATTTGAAGATAGTGAAAGAAATTTGTAGCTGGAATGTTAAATTTGGAACGTAATTGTTCATAGGATGCAAAGACGTTGTCTATATAAAGGTCTCTAAGCAAGTTAATTCCAAATTTTTTCCAGATATTAAAACTGCATATGTTTGTGAGGGTTGAAAGAGGTGGTTCTTTTGCAGGGGTGCCACAGAAAGAAGCTTCTCCGTCTTAAAATGCTTTCTACATTGGTTCCAGATTCTAAGTGAGTGGAGCACAATTGGGTTATTAGTGTATTGCCGATAACGTGTGTTTATTGGAGCACAAAGCAAGGAATACAAAGAAGTACTGCAGGATTTTACTTCTATTGCGGTCCATGCCTGTGTATGTTCTTCTATTTGTGTCCAGGTTCTTATCGACTGTATATTTGCCGCCCAGTAATAAAACTGGAAGTTAGGTAGAGCCATGCCGCCTTCTGCCTTTTGTCTTTGTAGGGTCGCTCTTTTGATGCGTGGATGTTTAGAATTCCAAATAAATGAGGTTATTGTTGAATCTAATTGCTTAAAGAACGATTTATTAATGTATATATGTACATATTATAAAAATGTCTAAATATTCTTGCCTGTAATAGAAATGTCATTTTGACCTTTTGAGGTCCAAAGAGGCCTAGATTCCTAGTAAAGGATCAAAAAATAACATCATATTCATAATCACTGACCGTGAAATGGTCTAAATCAAACACTACTCGCTAATGTTTGAAATTTGTCATTTTTAACATTCTGTGAAAGGAACCTAGAGGGCTAGGACCACCGTTAAAGAATTAAATATAAATATTATTACTGATTAGCAACATCAAAATAGCATTAATTGACACTCCACATGCCTATATTACCAATTCACATTTTTCCAAAGTTTTCTGAAAAAAAGAGGGACCCCTCATATCCTTTTGTAACAGGCAGGCACATTTGCACCTCTGTCATGCGTTTCTGCTTCTGTAAACTGATTCAATGATATTTTAGTTGACCAGGTCACTTTGCACTCAGAGAGTTGATGGAGGTGATTAAGGAGCAGAACCCTAACTCATGCAAATTTAGAATAAAAGCATTTTTCCAATTCCAATAAAAAGCATTGTGTTTGGTATGGGTTATCAAGAGTATTCACTCCTTCCAGTACAAGCATGCTAGATAATTAGACTCATTTATAGCTTATGGAAATTCTGAAACTTAATTGTCAGTTTTCAAGTTTACGTCCACCTTTTTATTCAGTGACACCGAAGTGTGGCTTACACAGTGAACTGACAGATGACACTGCACAGATCTCAGCTCGCCACTAAAACCACACAGCAGTCACAGCACACTCTCCAATCTGGTTCTGCTCTTAGGAGTGAGAGTAAAAGCATTTTATTAATTTCCCAAATTTAGGAAGCTGCTTCTGAGTTCACCAGTATTTAGGAGAGCTTGTGATTTGTTCTGCCAGAAGATGGCATTCAGGCAGAGATCAGGATGCACTTCCCAGAAAAGGCAAAATGTTTTGGAAATGCTGGACAACAAATAACTCAGAAAAAGATATCGATTTGACAGAGATGAAATAATATTAGTAGCAAATCATTTACGTTACATGGTCACTATATCAATGTAGAGAAGCCAGGCGCTGTCAGACAAAGTTAAAGTGCTGGTAAGGTAATACGTAGAATGCATGTATCTTTGCAATAAAAATTATATGAGTATGTCACAACAAACCATTTCTCAAATTTTACACCAAACATCAAATAGCCTTTTCCTCATCACTCCACATGAGGCAATATTAGAGCAAGTTGCACTCAGGCAAACTGAAATGCACATGAAGATCCTTATCTTTATGAACAAGTACGCATACATGAAATCACAAGCAATATCACTGTACCAACACACAGGTGGTCATGGGTGTAAACTGTACTGTAGTAGCCAGCATATTATCTTGAAGATGGATGATTGGCACCAAAATGTCACATAAGTACACTAAGCTCTGAATTCCACAAACCCCTGGAACATTTATGTTACATTTTACAAACCTGGGAAGGTTCAACAAGACAGGCGGAGACTTCTGTGGCATTAGATGAATAGAAACTCACAGAAAATAAGGGGTATCATGGGGCAGTGGAAGATGATCGGGACACTGAAAGAGTAAGCATGACTTCAGAAACAGTGTCATGGCTTGTTTTGGTGTAACTGTTACATTACAAGGCCATTTTTGGGTGCTGGCAAATCTTCTGAATGTATGGCTGTGGATCATCCATCCATCTATCCATTCTGTAAACCCGCTTTATCTGTGACTAGGAATGCGTAGAAGCTGCAGCCTATCCCATCAAGCATAGAGTGCAAGGCAGGAACAATCCCTGAAGCATTCATTGTTAAACAAACACGTCATTAAGTGTGTGAGTCTCAGTATTTCCATTTAGGTGTTTGTTACAGTATTATTCTTTATGTTGTTACAAAGTGACAATTACATGCAACTTTGCACAATATCCTACCTTACTGCAGTATGTTCTTGTATGTACTTTTTATATTATTGTTATCTTTGTGCTGAAGCCATAACGTGTCAGAAAACTGCAAAATGTCAGCATGATTTCCAAGGAAACTACAAAACATCATCCTGAGTACCACTTTGCATCCCAGGCTGCTGTAAAATCGTAACATGTCCATTCTGAAATGCGGCTTTGTACTCCTTGCTAGGATACTTCATAAACATGTCTCACAGCCTACCTTGGGGTAAGAAAAATTCTTATCTTAGTCAGTCATTTAATGCAATTACTAGGAGTAATTCTGAGACACTTGATAAATAAGGACCCTCAAATGCATGCATTCAACATATTTTAATTGTGTTGAATTTGTTTTGATCAAGCATAACTAGTTTATTATTAGCAATCAGTTATTTCACTGTATTCATGTTTGATCTATAGAAATATGTCAATGAATATGAGTGCTATAATTTTTATGGAAAAATAACTGGAAAACAGCTGCTGGTTGCTGCGACTGATGTGTTAACTAAATTGGTGCAGTTTACACAGCTTAATGCTGTACACTCTCTGCTTAGTTCAGTTTACTCAAAATGCAGCTGGAGAAAATAAATCTGCTGTGAATGTTACCACTTGGCAAGTGCTGTTATTTTTTTTTTGTCATTTATATTTCTCCTATTTTGACATCTGAACTGATTTAAACTTGGAAAGGAAAATAGAACAAAAAAGTCCTAGAAAAACATTTTTTTAAATATGCAGTAAAGAGATAAAATATGGCCAAGGTGGTCACAAAAAACACTGCTCTGCCCGCTTCTAAACTGGACATAGGAATGGCAGCATTATTGTGGGAGAGGCCAGTAAATAAGTGTGTTCACTGCTTATAAAGGGCTCATCACTCTGTACCTTCAGGCCTCAATCCTGTCTCTGGGTTCACATCTTCCGCATACAGTTAGGTCCATAAATATTTGAACAGAGACAACTTTTTTCTAATTTTGGTTCTGTACATTACCACAATGAATTTTAAATGAAACAACTCAGATGCAGTTGAAGTGCAGACTTTCAGCTTTAATTCAGTGGGGTGAACAAAAAGATTGCATAAAAATGTGAGGCAACTAAAGCATTTTTTTAACACAATCCCTTCATTTCAGGGGCTCAAAAGTACAACATGCAGTACATGCATTAGTTGACTCACATTTTTATGCAATCGTTTTGTTCATTAAAGCTGAAATTCTGCACTTCAACTGCATCTGAGTTGTTTCATTTAAAATTCATTGTGGTAATGTACAGAACCAAAATTAGAAAAAAGTTGTCTCTGTCCAAATATTTATGGACCTAACTGTAGATGTACCATGCAGGTAGAAGCAGCAAATCAGTGAGCAGGTCCCATGTGGCATCCCAACAATGAGCACCTCAAAATGAGGGGCCAGTTTGACATGTCACCCCTTCAACTTTCTTCCAATAAAAAAAAGAAAAAGATGTGATATCTTTGTTTAAATACTATGGGGCTTTGCCCCCTGCTCGCTTCGCTCGCCAACCCCGGGGCCTATGCTACGCGCTAGCCTCTTTGCGGTTCCGCTGCTCACGTATGGGGATGCGGATGTACAATTTAAACAGATCTTTACTTTCATGGGAATTATTACATATGCATCAACGCAACTTATAACTGCCTGTGATTGGATTTCGTTTCTTTTTCTCTATTAAATAAAATGACTTTTTCAAATGTTTGTCTCTGAGATTTGTTAATTGTCTTTGCAAAAGCTATTCTAACAGGAAACTGTTAATGTTTTATTACAAATGGCATATCAAGATCGTCTTTGTTGTCTAATGTTATCCACAGGAGATGTACTACATTACCTTTCTTAGATACATCCTTCTTTCTACAGTAATTTGTGCGGTGAAAGACCGGACGGTGTTAATGGTTGTAGATATTCTTCGGGATATTGTAAGTTGTTGTTTTCATCTTCCGCACGATCACCACCAACTGTTTCAGCATAGTCTATTGAAACGCATTTAACCGATCGACATTTTTGGCATTAATTCATTTGTCCTTCTCGTTGCTTGGTGCTAGGATTGCCCATGTACTCATTTCTTCTGTTGATAACCCTTCATGATGGAATTCTTCAATAAGATTTGAACATAATACGCCCTCTTTAATTGGGAACTTAAAGTGAGGAAAATGTTAAAATTTATAAGAGCTGAGAGCGAAGGAAGTGTGTCTGACAAAAGCATTCACACGAATGAGAGGTGAGAGGACCGCGGTCTTGTTTGAAAATGTTTAAGAGGAGGGCGTGACTTGAACAAATCTCAAGGCAAAAGTTTTGTCTCACGGGACTTGAAAAAATCTCTGTTCCAAAAGTTTTGTCTCATCGAAGGATTTTTTTACATAATAAAGAGAAAAGATTTATGTGGGTCAGTGCCACCAGATTGGGCCTAAATTCCAGCCTTGTAGTTGCATGTATGGAGTTTGTTATCCATGAAGGTTTTCTCTAGGTGTGCCAGTTTTCTTCCACAAACCAAAAAAAAGGATGTGCCTGTTAGTTTAATGGTGACTCCAAATTGATCCTATGCTGCGTTCCTGCTTGTGCAAGTGCTGCTAGGATAAGCTCTGTTTCTCTGCAATCCTAAACTTGGTGAGGCGAGTTTGAAAATGTGATCTTAAATTGACCCTCTGTGAGTGCAGGTGTGTGCCCTGCATTGGACTGGCTGCTCATCCAGGTTTGTTAGTGCTCTAGCGCTCCATGGTGCCAGAATAGACTCCAAACAGGATGGATGGAATGATTAACTTATGTTGTGTTTTTCAAGAAAACTCGAGCCTCCCAAGTCGTTACCACTGCTGGGCGGATGTACCGTATACTTTCACAAACTTGTTTATGTTGCAGAGGACCCCTGCCTGCTTGAGCGCCTGACATAAAGCAGGTCAGACCGTTCTGCTTGGCTCACATGCACACGCGTACACACACACACACACACACACACACACAGAGGCAACAGAACAGACATTCAGCTGATGCCTCCTTGTGACTCAAGCTGTAGCTGCACTCTTCAAACACTCCTTTATTTAAGGAGAACTGTGTTGTGTCTGAATGTGAATGAATTTAAAGGTTGCTATCTGAATTGGCACACGGGTTATTGGCAGCCCCCAGAACTTTATTTTAATTTAGAGCCGTGAGATGAATCTTAGAGACTCACTGGTAGAGGATAGCTTGCTGCCCTCCACATTTTGTCCTGATGAATGTCATGTCTTTTCCTGCTTATGATTCCTAACCCTGTGGTTACCTATGGGATGATTTTGATTATTTTTAGATCTCCTTTACACCATAGGTTGGTCTGTTTATGCAACACTTGGGAAAGCACTTAAAATTCGGATCAGTCATGCTACACTGATGAAGAACTGAAATCTCTGAGTTTACTGTTATTTCCTATAGAGCCTTTCACATGAAAGCATTCACATTATTTTTATGTGTCTCCATGACTGTGTAATGTTTTTTGTCAGTCTTTCTAAATCACTTCTGATTTTTCTATAGGTCTATACCTGCATTTCATGTTTTACATAAATTAAAGGGTGGTGAGGTGATGAGTGATGCAGTATCAGGGGTTTGCATCCTGGCACAAATATTTGAATTTTTCATGTTCTTCCTTTGTCTGAGCAGATCGTTCTCCTTGTAATCCTATGTAGTGTAACAGCAAAAGAAAAAAATCTCTAAACCCCTACCTAGTTAACAAGTTTAATCCCATCCTATGATAAACTGTATAAACTTCAGTAAGTTGCCTTACTCCTGTGTTTTAAAAAAAAATGTTATAAATGTAGACAATTAGTTTGTAGACCTAGACTTGGAAAAGTTATTAAGATTGAAAAAGTGCCATATAAATAATAATGGGTGTTTGTTAATTGGTGACCCAAATTTGGTTTAGTCTGGGTGTGTGTGTGTGTGGACACAGTGTTAGGCTGATATGCAAATGCCAGCAGGATGTGTATGCAAAGATAAAATGATGAAATACTGTTTCTAATTTTATAATTTTCAGAATGGAGGAAACTTTCACTCATATTTTTAGCTGTTTAACGGCACTGGTATAAAGCTATAATATTTTTCCAATTAATTTCTCACATCACAAACTGTATGGCATTGCTTGCTTTGGCGTAAGAGTTCTATTTTGTTCTTATGGTCTAATCATATTTACGTTGTCTGACCACACAAACCATAAGTGCTGTTTCTCCTTCTGATTCATATTTTGATGATTTTTTTTCTCCTCTTGCCATTAAGCCTTTGACCTGTGCAATATAGTCTCTTGAGTGGATTCTTAGGACCACTATCCTAATAAATGGGTAGAGTGTCCTTTTGCTCTCAAAAAAGCCTCAGTTGTTCATGGCATGGATTCCACAAGATGTTGGAAACATTCCTTTGAGATTCTGGTCCTTGTACATGACTGCATCACACAGTTTCAGTAATGTCAGGAAGCAAAGCTCCTGTTCTACCATGGCCAAAATCACTGACATTACATTTTTCCTCCATTCTGTTGTTTGATGTGAACACTAACCTAAAGACCTGACCTATGTTGGCATTATTTTAGGCTTTGAGCTGCTGCCACATTATTGGTTGATTAGGTAACAGGTGTACAGGTGTTCTGAATATGTTGCTCAGTGAGTATATTTGTATTTTTGCATACAATTGAATTTATGTTTTAAATGCTTTTTGTGTTTGATCTTTACATTACTTTACCATTACATTACCATGCAGTAAAATAAAGAGCACTATTTAGAGGAAAACTGTTGTTTTCCTCCAAGAGTCTATTGGTGTAACACCCCTTCAGCATATCTTGTGTTTGAAGTAAATGATCACAGATGCTTATGACTAAGGAGAGTTTTTTCACCTATCTTTTTAGGGCCTGCCACTGATAGTGTCTGTTTGGGAAAAAATAAAAATGTTTTAAGAACTAATCCTGTAGATTGCAATTGAGATGTGCAAAGACAACATCAAACGTTAAAATTTGTTTTATTCAGTAACCGCAATAGCTTTAAATCAATACAGTGAAAAAATAACATGCTAAAGAATCATCTTAACGTTGCTTGCAGTTTTAAATAGAAGCTGTGTAACTTTTTAAACTACGAACAATTCACGATTGTAATACTGATTTACACTCGCGTGTAAGGCGTAAATCGTTTCCAGGCGAACCTTCCAGTAAGATCGACTGCTCCTTTAAAATGTTTTAACTATGCAAAATCGAAAGGAAGGCATAAAGAAACTCCTAAGCTTTTGATCCTTTTATTAACTGTGCATCAATTATAACCTTGCAGCACCTGCTTTTTAACTTTTCGCGGAGTTCAAATTCATAATGACTGAAGATGCGCGGCTCTTGACTTTAAAAAAAAAATAGAGCACTAAGGTCACGCCCTCATCCACATGCGCACAAAACCCAGCAACGACAGAAGCGTCGATAGCAACTGGCAGTCACGACCTGGAAGATAACGTTATCAAGCTGACGGTCAAAAAACAATAATACTTATTTCTCCGTTACTGCAAATCGTAATGAAATAAAAGTAACAAAAATGTAAATAAACCTGAATGCAACAGGTGTAGAATAGAATGTATAAACAGAAGTGACATTCATATATTGGTTTATGATTTAATCTCCGACTCTTCAGCCAAGTGACAAAGGTATTGCCACTTGATATATTTTCATTTTTATTTTATATATTATCCTACCTTAAGCACAGATGTTGTGTTTTGATTTTGAATGAGTTCTACTTGCATTGTATTTTGATAAACATGTTTTCTCTCTGTCAGCAGACCTCTTGATAGAGTGATATATGGAATATTTGCACCTGGATATTATTTTGATACACCATTGCTACATCCTCCCAGCCACGCAAGTTCATGTAGTTCATTAATCAACTCTCTTCTTATAAACATTCAGCCAGGCAAAGTTTATACTGGGCATTGAGCAATTGTCAGTAAATTATTCTAAAAACAGTAAATGTATTAAAAGCAGCTCATTTCTGGTATTGTTTTGATGTTTTATTACATGGTAATAACAAGTCTACAGGAAATCAACACCCCCTTCCTGATGCCTTCAAGTTATCCTGCATCTCCTAGAATATTCCACCTTTTCTGCAATTTACACTTCCATTGTCTTGATAACAAAATTAGACAAAATATTTAATTATCTACATATTTTTATCCTTCAAAAGGAGTTCCCACCAAACATCTAATTACAGTGTAAGTCAATGTGATAGTTTTTGGGGGGCGGGTTTAGTCCTTGTCGCTTTCTAGGGTGACCACCCATACCAGTGCTTCCTGAAATCAGTTTTACTAACTTGAGATATTAGTAGCAATACAGATTAGCCAAGGTGGACAGCATTTCACCATATCACTACAGCTTTTAAAATATGAATTAACTAAATATACTATAAATAGAAAGATGTAAATTGATAAAACAAACATACAACACATTTAAATATAAATGTTAACAACACATACTGTATAAGTGTTTTGACTGTATAGCCTGATGAAGACTTTGCTGCTGAAATGCTGCATCTTTTACCTTGTTTCCTTTTCAGCATGAAAATGACCTTTAACTTTCACTCCTTTTCAGGTGCATGCTAATGCAGCCCTATACTAATAGTATGTAAATAATTTAAATATATTTTTTAATAAACCAAACATATAGAACAAATTTGAATTGGATAGTTTGAAATGATTTGTTCCTAAGAAGCAAAGACAGACTGTAAAGGTCAATTCAGTCCATGTGAATGATGTGACCCCTTAATAAACTCATAGCCACCAGGGCCCTCTAGTGGCCGTAGTTCTTACTCCAAAATCCTAACAGACTCGAAACATTGAAATGCACTTCATGTCACAGTATTTATTTATTTTATTTTGTCTAAAATATTCATCTATGAACCACTAAATAAACAAGTTAAAAAATATATGCATGGCTCAATACTCAGGTGCATTTGCGGACTAAGTTAACTGACATAAAAACTGGAGCATTTCACATTTTTTAGTTAACTTCATCCAAGAAGAAATGATCACATTGTTGTTAAGTATTTTTGTAAACATTCATATTAAAAAAAATAATAGCTGTAATATAATGCAATTACATGTGTTGGTAGACTATTTTAAATGACCTGCTTTTTAACAGCACTTTTTAATGATCTGGCTTTTTTGTGGTGGCGGCTTCTTTTCTATGGAATGGCTTTCCTTTTCATATTAGTTCTGCCCCAGCACTGGCCATTTTTAAATCATCATTAAAATCTTATCTTTCCTAACTGGCATTTGACCCTGCAAAAAGTTGACAGTATGTTTGTTTATGATGGCTCATGTACGTTCATGATTATAAATATGTGTGCATGGGTGTGGGTATTTTGAGTTTGTCTTTTATGTAATGGTTGGTTAGGTTTCCAGTTCAGTGATGTGTGTGTGTATATATATTTTAATCTGATTCTTTTACCCTTTTTTGTACAGCATTTTACTTCAGTTTTGGCTATTGTAAATGTGCTTTATAAATAAAGTTTGACTTGACTTGAGCTTGACTTGTATTTAAAAAGGTTAGTGTGGTGACTCAATAGTTGTCATGCACAGCAGCTTCCAATTCAAGTAATGCAGAATTGGCATTGATTGGTACATGTTAGTGGTGGATAGTCTGTGACTAAAAATCAATATCAATATGAAAGGAGAAAAGCAACTAAAATAATTTCCTTAACTAGCCATTAATGTTAGTTAAAACACATAACATATTAATTAATAACTTGGAAAGGAGCTGATGTTTTGTATAACAAGAAAGGTGACAGTTAAAGATTTGAATTCCAGTGTGAACATACACAGAAGTAAAAGTGGCTGTTCAGGTACGAAAAAACTAACCCTGGCTAAGTCTGTTAGAACATTAGAAAAATCCAGACGAGAACAGGCCATTCAGCTCAACAAAGCTCATCAGTCCTATCCACTTAATTCTTCTAAAATAGCATTGAATTTTGTAGGTCATTAAAGTCCTACTCTTTACCATACTAGTTAGTCGCCTATTCCATGTGTCTGTTATTCTCTATGTGAAGAAAAACTTCCTAATGTTTGCATGAAATTTGCCCTTAACAAGTTTCCAATTGTGTCCCCGTGTTCATGATGAACTCATTTTAAAGCAACCGTCTCGAACCACTGGACTAATTAATTCCCTTCATAATTTTAAACACTTCAAGTTGTTTTGTGCAGACAGACAGACAGGGCTATCACAATACATTATATGTGAACTGACCTAATAGAGGGAAAATAAACATAAAAGAGTCTTCTTAATTATTATTATTTAAAAAGATGAGTTACCAGGTGTTGCCTAGATGATAACATGGAAATATGGAAAGGTAAAAAGTAGTTATAAGTGAAATATTACCAAACTGTATTACTCTTAAGCTTGGTGTATTTTGTACATAACTATTATTAGTACTGCAGATCTTTCAATGAGATGTTCTTGGTTTTCTCTGTCTGGTGTAAACAACACCAAATACTGTAACTCTGGAGAAAATATGGCCCAACCAAGGGTGTTCCGGGACCCTGACACAAATAGTGAGGAAATGCTTCATTAAACAAAAGGCTAAATGGACAGGAATTGAACCACCATGAATGTAATTAAATGTATTTATTTATTTATTTCAAAAATATGTGGACATGTCAATATTTGGTCTTCATTTAAACAGTATGTTTATAAAGGTGATATAATATTCCAGACATCACGCCACATTTACACCTTTTAGCCCACTGTTTGATTGAAAATAAGAAAGTCTACTTGCCATTTTCAGACTGTAGTTCTCTTTCTTGACTTTGTCCAGGGATTATTTCCAAGCATTAGTCTAAATAAAAGTTACAAAAAAAAAATATTTTATTTGCACCAAATATGATCAGTGATCCTATTTTGTTCTGAGATTTGAATCAGCTGTGGGGTTATGACCATTCGCTCTGACCCCAAGTTGCCTACCTGGGTTTCCAAGGCCCAAAGATAGACGTTCAAACTCCAACTTATGGTGAGAATTAACTGTGTGCTAAATTTCATGTCTAAGACCCTCAGTCCAGACTGTTTCTCATCTTGCACCCAGTGCTGCTAGGTTAGGGGCCTGACCGTAGAAACCTGAATTGGATATAGCAGGTTTGAGAATTATTCAGTGACCCAAAGTAGACGTGTCACATAAAAATATAAGGTCTGTAAATTCTGATAATTCCAGAAAACAATTCAGGATGACCCAAATGCTCTAAGCAAACAGCAGTGTCGCTGCCAAATATAGTACATTAAGTAAGTGTGTCTTAAACCACAAATATAAATGTTACTGAAAATTCAGACAAACATGACTTTTACATTTTTTATGGTTATAGAGTTTTTCATGTATTATGCTCTGGGATTTTTTAAGTGTAATTTTCTAAGCTTTAAATAATTATTTTAGTTTGTTGCAATTCCTTTAGTTTATTTCAAAACTTGGAGAGATTCAGAAAAGCCAGAAGACTTGAATAAGCCATTATGGAGTCCATCATGCGCATCTCTTGTTAATCATAAAATTGTTAAACAGAAAACAGAGTATTTAATTATAAATGTCAAGAGAATTCCAAGATTTGAAAAAGCCACATCATAACCCCTGTAAAATGAGAAAATACTCATCCTGCTGTTATATTCTGTCCAAACTGGCCACGTAAAGCAAAAATGCAATTATTAATTACTATTGGGGAAATGAAAAACAAAACAGATTTCCACAGAAAGATACTTGAAACAAGCATCCCATCTGTTTGATGTATACAGAATCCTTTAAGATGTAAAAGAAAACTTGAAGAACTATCGGCTCGGGTCTGAATAGGAAAGACGATGCCAAAGCTATATATTTTTTTGTTTTTTTAATATCATTACCTCTTTGCTTTGCAGATTTGCTTGTGGTTATAAACAATAAATTAATTACATATCAGAGAGAGTAAATGATCTTAAATGAGCCTCAAATGTCCTTGTGCAGCTACAGTTTTTTTTTAAATATAACTACCTTTGATTTACATGTTTACTTGTGGTTATAAGCAATAAATGAATTAATTAAATATGAGAGAGTTGTGTTCTTCTTTCAGCTGCTCCTAGTAGGGTCACCATAGTGGATCATCTTTTTCCATATTTTCATGATCTCTTTCTGTTACACCAATCACATTCATGTCCTCTCTCACCACATCCATAAACCTTCTCTTAGCATTCTTCTCCCAATATACTCAGCATCTCTCCTTTGCACATGTGCAAACACAATCTTGCCTCTCTGACTTTGTCTCCAAACCGTCCAACCTGAGCTGACCCTCTGATATACTCATTTCTAATCCTGCCCATCCTCGTCACACCCATTGCAAATCTTAACATCTTTAACTCTGCCACCTCCAGTTCTGTCTCCTGTTTTTTGGCCAATGCCACCGTCTCTAACCCATATAACATAGCTGGTCTCACTACCATCCTGTAAACCTTCCCTTTCTCTCTTGCTGGTACCTGTCTGTCACAAATCACTCCTCACACTATTCTCCACCCAAATGTCCATTATTCTACGTAGTTGTCAGCCTTTAACGGTAGAATAATATCAAAAGTAATCAAAGTCATGATGACGCTGCAGCCATTCATACTCAAATTGACTGTTCTGCTCTTACAATTTGGCCACTTGTGTCTCTGTGTGTGTGTTTGCTGGTGTAGCACAGCCTTTGTCTGTGGAGTTAGGGCCAGCCGCACTCATTTTGACCATAACATTTTAAAGTATTGCCCTTGTGGTCACCAGCAACCACACTTCCTTTTGGTATAGAATATTGAACAAAAATCCTGTTCCTTATTTTTACTGCCCTTAACAGCATATACAGTGTGTTATGATTTTTGGGGATTTTTATACATGCAGATGTTAGTTTAGCATGAACTTTGTTTAGTTATTAATTATTATGGTTAAACTGTTATGCTTTTGAGTCATCAGTTTTTATTTTAGGTTATTCACATGAGCAACACTGTTTTGTGTGGTTTTGTATGGCCATGGCAATGTTGATACCGGTCTCTGTGTCTGTCATGTGTGTTCTGTAATTGCTCCCCACCTATATAAGGTCAGAGTTGAAGTAACAGGCAGGCAATGGGGACAGGCAAAGAAAAGGACCAGGAGGTGAAATCGTAATGCATAAATGGCAGGGGTTAAAACTAAATAAGCAAGCAATTATGTCAGAGATCCCAATGTGTAAAACAAACCTAAAGTCAGTAATCCTTAGTGAAAGTCTTTTATCAAAGCTTACATTTGCATATTGTTTTGATTTTTGTTATTCACAAACTTGGACAGTTGCAAGTATTGCATCTCCTCCTTAAATAGTAATGGCTCACACAAATTGTGGTGCCTTACTGTTACTTTTTCAAAATAATTTATACCATACTAGTTGTGCTATCTGTCAGAGACAGGTTGAAATATAAGTAATCCGTGTAGACCTCAGCATTAATGTTTGCAGTGCATCATCTGTTGTAATGTATTTTAATGCTTGCACAGATAAAATACATTTTATTTGTCTTTTTTTTGTGATGGTGCATCACAAAAATTTGTTGAAATAAAAGCATTTCTTTAATCTGTTGAAATGACAGAGACAAGTCAAATTGGAATGTAGACACAAATACCCAAACATACAAATTTTTTCTCAATTAGTTTGCATGATTTAATAATAATAATAATAATAATAATACATTTTATTTATAAGGTGCCTTTCTGAGAACTCAAGGACACCGATCAAACAATAAATAAATAAATAAAAAGGCACATTATAAACAACTTAAAACATCAGAAAATAACAGAAGATATAAAATTAAAACCAAAGACACTGTAACCATAAAGAAAAAGCCACTTTAAACAAATGCATTTTAAGTTTACATTTAAAGGTTGAAAATGATTCGATATTTCTGAGCTCAGTAGGTAATGAATTCCAGAGCTTGGGAGCAGAACAACTCAATGCTCTGCTCCCCATGGAGGTTAGACAGGCGAGAGGGACGGTCAGGTGGATGGAGGAAGAGGATCTAAGGTTACGGGAGGGAATGGCAACATGAAGGTCAGACAGATATGGAGGGGCGAGGTTATGAATTGCCTTAAATGTTAATAGCAGAATTTTAAAATTAATTCGAAACTTAATCGGGAGCCAGTGAAGCTGCTGCAAGACCGGAGTAATATGGTGAATAGATGAGGTTTGAGTAATGATGCGAGCTGCAGATTTGTACACAGGTTTGTATCTATAGACTCTAATGCTCAAAAACTGATTACTCATTCCAAATGTATCTTAGTCCAGTTATTTAGTTTATACGTCTTTTAAATTTTCAGATTTTATTATCATACAACATTGAATGGTGGATTAAGGTTCCTTTTTTTGACATTGATAAACAGGCTCTTTAATATTAAAGTAAAAACAGGCTACCAAAGAATATACATTAATTACAAATAAAGACACAATAATTATTCATCCACGTGAAGTCAGTATTTAGTGGATGAAACATTTTGGCAGCCATTATGGCCTTGAGTCTGTAGGGACACTTCTCTGCCAGCTTTGTACATCTGGACACTGCATTTATTTTGCAGTAACCACAAGGTGGTACCACTGAGCCCTAAACCACAGACACAATAATGCCCAAGCTCAATTCTGGGTTCAACTAAAAGATTTTTATTTACCTCCAAAACCCTTCTTACAGAATCACTAGCCACAATACACATATATAAATCCTCTCCTTCCATCCACCATAGAGTGTTACCCTCTGCCTCCCAACTCTGACTCAAATAAGCGAGGCTGCAGGCTTTCTTTTAAATCTGTCCTGGGATCTGCTTTCACCTGGGGCACTTCTGAGGAAATCAGAACAGTCCTTCCTCAGCAGCTCCCTCTGGCGGTACCCAAAGATCCCAAAAGGACTGTATTTCAGGACTCCAGCTCATAGGACACTCTGTGGGTGTGCTAGTCAGGTTTAGCCCCGAGGAACACTGGCACCTATCGTGTAGAAGAGTGAATTGCTCCTAGTATACTCATTTGCTCAGTTCATCCATTATGGCCTCCTCTTCAGGCAAAAAAACATTCTTTATCCTGGCCAGGGTGCCTGTCCTTCCTCCATGACACCTATATATACAGTGCATATATGTATATATATATATATATATATATATATATATATATATATATATATATATATATATATATATATATATATATATGTACATACAGTAAAACCTCAATTATCCATCATGGGGCGGGACCAAGGCCATGACGGATAAGAGAAAAGATGGATAATAGAACAACTTCTTTAAAAATGATATACTGTAGTTTAGTGAATAGTCATATTTATTTACAAAATATAATATTGTATTGACCACTGTAATAAGGAAACACAACTCGGAGGTACTGGAGTTTTCTATGTTTTACTTGGAGTCTTCTTCCGTAATAAATGGTGCACTGTGTTATACTCCATTATCTGGGTTACAGAGCACACCTCCAAAACAATAAAATAAAGCTTTCCTTACCAATCAGTTTATCTCCTGCCTCTCACTTTCTGTCTTTTTTTATACCATAAACACTCCTCCTTATTGTCTCCTGACTCCCTACTCAAAACTTCCTTCCACCGCACCTTCCTTTTTCTCCTGACTTCTTCTGTCACACATCTGCTAAGAGGCATGTCCTTTAGCCCTTCAGCCAATCCCATAACTTGCACACCATTCATTCCACCCTTTCTGCTCCCACACAACACATCACAAGCTGCCTGCACGTCACAGTATATTAACAGAATATAACACAATTTAAAAAGAAAATTTCAATGCAGAAGAACACTAACATTAATACATTAGCATTATTCTTAGTTTACATTTTCAACACGTTTTTCAATTTTGTCGGCATCACGCTTTATATCGTTCACTGTTGTTCTTCCTAATCTGTAAATTGAAACAGTACTTGAAGTACTTTTGTCATTTTGTAAACATTTAATGATTTCATTTTTTGTGACAGTTCCAACACTACATGCTTATTATGTTTATTAGCCATAACAATATATATTAGATTAATTATAATAAAAGGGAAAAGCTATGAAATGTTATTAAAACTGAAGGTACATAACTACTAACACTGTGATTTCAAAATGCGGCCTGACATGTGGTGCTTGGGTAAAATACTACGCACTAGCAGAAGGGAGAGTTGTTCCAATGTTCATAACTCTGTGTACTGTATGGAGCTGGCGTGCATATTTTTTCCTTTTTTTTTGGTCCTGACCTCTGATGTTTAACAGAGATTGACATTTAATCAAGAATCAATTTTTTACTCTGTGTGTGTGTGTGTGTGTGTGTATATATATATATATATATATATATATATATAATATATATATATAATACACACACACTGGAAAACCTTGTTTATTGCAAGAATTGGGTTGTTTTGTCTAGCAGACAGAAAGTTCTTCCATAGCATCTTACTGTTGAGTCCAGACATAAGACGGCAAGTTGAGAAGTAACCGATCAGTGAGTTTATTTTAGGGTTTCTTGAAGACTTTTAATGTGATTTGGAACTAGAAAATTCAAAATTAAAAAACTTGATTGCAATTTGATTTTATTTTTTAAGGGAATTGGAAACTGATGTTATATAATTTCTATCTTTGATCATTTTTTGTTATTGTAATTATTTATGCACTCATGGTATTACAGACTTCCTAGTTTCACTTTCATGTTGCCATAATTTTAGAATTCTTGTGGATTTATAAGCTATATTCGATTATTTATTGTGTAGTGTTTGTCCAGCAGCGCTATTTGGTTATGGCATAGCTGTTTCCATTTGGTGTTGCTGGATGCCAAATTGTGATGGTGAGTTGCTTGGAGACAGTTACTCAAACTCACGCCAGGTGATGTCTCCTCTGCAAAAGTACAGTATACAGCCTGGCGCTGCAGTAGAGGCAGTTGTTTAAGATTTTGTATTTCCTCTAACATTGACTCATGGTGTTAGTGTGATTTCTTTTTGAATTTGAGCTAACTAACCTTTGAATAACTTCAGCTTTCCTGTCGTGTATTTTTTTTTGTCATTCTTATGTGACCTTAGACTTTGAATTGTTGTTCTCGTCCTGTCCTTCTATTTTTTCATTGTCTACTTCTGCCAGAAGCAATGTTGCAATCTTGTACTGTTCATTTTATATATTTGTACATTTTTACATCAGTATTGTACTGTGGCCATGGAGTAGTGAATACAACAATGGTTGGATTAAACTTTATTAGTCCCATGGGGAAATTAAGATGTATTCAGCAGCAGAAACATGAAAAAAGGATTCAGACTTACAGGACAAATAACACAGCCAATAAAACAGTCAATCAATCAATCTGTAAGTAAGTAAATATAAATAAGTATATGTATATTGTGCAAATATTTCAAAATGAACATAATAAGAGCTCCAGGAGGAAGCATTGAATTGCCTGATAGCAGTGGGCAAAAGCGACTCTGCCTAGAGGTGCACATCTAAAAAGCATATCGTCGTGTGTCCTGTGACATTTAGGAATGCTGCCCTTGTGGCACAGTAATGATGGCTTTCACTTTATTGTTTATCCTCTCTTTATCTGTGTGCTCTTTCCTCAGGTCTGTCTCAGCATTTAGTCTCGGATTACAAGCAAACAGTAAATCTCCTGGAGGAAGGGATAGCAAACAGGTGAGTGATAATGGTCAGGAATTATTTCAAATAATTCTGCACTTCTTGTTTATTTTTGACCAAAACTATGTGTTGAGTTTTTTTTTTTTATATATTTTTATCATTATTTCAATGATGTAATCCCAACACCATTCTGTTTTTTATGTTTTCATTGGTGCTGCCATTTTGTGTGTATGGGCAGAATGATCAGGGGTAGTTGCTAGGCATATAACATATGTGCCACCCAAGCCATGATGTCTTGACACCCATAAGATATAAGATGGCCGCTTCTGTTCAACTTTGGCACAAAAAAGGAAAGACATTTGTAAAAGACTGAATGCTCACAGAGTAATAGAAAAATTCAAACCAACACAGATGACTGGTGTATTATTCCGGCTTTGACTTTGCCCACCAAAATTTTGGTGAATGAATTAATGACTCAGTTAGAAGCAATCCTTATTTTAGACAATGAATATTCTTGTTTTTTTCTGTTGTCACAACAAAATCTGGCCCATTAGACATTTATTGTTTCCTACTCTCAATAATAACCCCACACTCAGAGTGGACTAGCATGCAGAAAAAGCCTGTTCTTACTCCACTTTCACAAAGCTGTCCAATTTACTGTTTTTTGGTCAAGATGGAATTTCTGCTAAGCACTGGTACAAGATTTCCAGAATCAGATGCAAAGTGCAATCCCTCTGCATTTGAAAATGAAGAAACCCAAACCAATCTGCCCATCGATAGAACTGGGACATCTATGCAAAGATAAAGACAGACATTCATCAAAAAAATTCAATCAGTATTGTGTAATGTTTGCATTTTTGTCAGAATTTTATCAACCTGCATAGTATTGCCACTTCACAATCAATGAGATGATCACAGTCTTGGAGAAGGACCAATCCTTACTGATTCTGATGATTATTTGCCAAGATCATAGTTTTCTCCATATGCACCTTCTACTTCTCAGTGGTATCATCAGTTAATTTATACATTTCCTTGCTGTGAAAAGCAGAGCAAAGTTTTTACGCTACTACTTAGTAAATCATTGATAATATTGCCAGAAATTTTGAGACCTCTAGAATGTCATTCTTGATGGCCTTTGAGACTACTTTCTGCCCAATGTTTTTTTCTTTTTTTGTCTGCTGCTGTCTTTTATCACCAGCTGATATCTGATTTGAAGATCATTCTGCTCCACTAGTGCAGCCCTAAGTATGGTCCATTCACAGCCAAAGTCCAAGAAAATTTAGGATAATTATCTCTAAAGTGAGACTAATTCCCAAATGCTGACATCTATTTGCACGTCCTAAGAGTCCCTTGTTACTTGTTTGGTTCTTGTGGATTTTTACCATTATGTAATGTTGGAATAGATTAAATGTCACACATAATTTTACAGCTATGTTCTTGAAGGTGTTTTAACTGTAAGGAGTTACCACTTGGCAATGAGCACTACAAACACGGAATAACCTGGTAGTGCAACCAAAGACGATGATATGCTTGCCCTCAACAAAGATTTTAGGAGACCCTCTTCCAGGCCTAGAAATAATTGTGTGCTGCAAGAGTCAGGTGACACAAGTAACCAGCCAGGAGAAGGTACCTGGCATTGCCATGTATGGTCACCATTCACAATCTGATGAAATGCATGTGTGAGCCAAACCCAAAAAGCCACTGTTGGAAACAGAAACTCACATCTGACACAAGAAACAAAATTAAATCGTTTGTAGACATTTACAGTAAGATAAAGCCTGTAATTATAATCCTCTTTGTAAACATCCTCATAAAGTTCTAGTTTTGTTTTTCTGAACATGCAGCACAGATAAAATAATGAATAATCTTCCCCTTTGTCCTGTGGTCCAGTTTGTGTGACAAATGCTTTCTAAACTCAAGATTGTATTCCCTTTTGGGAATCTTGTCAAAACTTCAAGGATGGGAAAGGCCCAATTTTCAAAGGATGGGCTGAAATGTTGATGTACTGCCATTTTAAGGATTTGGGCAAAAGCAAATAACCAATTATCACTGATGATAGGGAGAGGGGGCAACTGGAGGACTTGTTTAAGAGATGAGTGTTTATTCTTTTTATTGGCAACTGACATTGGCAGGTTTAGTGGTAAGTTCTGCAAAAGCAAGAGAATTTAACATCAAGACAGTATTTTAAAAAGTGTTATTTTGATAGATGAGATTTATAAATCACATAAGCTAATATGCCTTGAAAAGGGTGTTTAAATTAATTAAGTACTAAATTTCTTTTTTTGCTCCCACCACCCCAAGTAATCTGCCCTTTCAGAAACTGAAAAAGTTACAGGCTAATGAAGATTGCTGTAAATTCAAAGTGAACAAAAGTAAAAAATAAGAGTATAAAAGTGAGAATGAAAAAATGCTTATTCGTAGTAAACATGGCAGTGTTTAAACCTGCAATAAAATATTTCCTCTCTACGATAAGAAGGGTCATTCCCTGATTGTTAATACTAACCTGTACATTGTATAGTAGAAAGTTTAAAATGTTCTTTACAATTGATTAGCTTTTTTTTGTCTCTGCCTGTTTCATTGTGTTTGACATGTAATATTTTTTGTTTTGTTTACCATGGTCATGTGTCTCTGTTATAGAATGACGGCTGCCACCCACATCCATGATGCCAGTAGCCGCTCTCATGCCATATTCACCATCCAGTACACTCAGGTCAGCTTCACTGGGCTCACAGTGGGGCAGGGGTCAATATCCTTTTCTACTTGGATGGGGTTATGATATGCATATGCAAACTGGAGAAAGATTTTTAGGTGTTTTGGTTTGTGTGTTTAGGAAAATGTAGGTGTGTGAGCCAGAAGCTATGTATTTTATAACACTAGAATCCCTGAACCCTGTGAAAATATTCGTAATGCCGGGCTGCCTTAAATTCCTTCACACCTCCTCATCAGCGTCTTTGTTTTGCAAACATGTCAATCAGCACTAACAACAGCCAGCCTGCTATCCCATCCACCCAGTTGGACAGACAATTGACACAGCTGAAGTCTATCTATCTGGGAATGAGGTGTGTGGAATTGTATAGGGTAAATAATATATTGTTATTTGGAATACATATATTTCATTTGTGTTCCATGTCTACAACAGTCTCTGTAAATGTAGTATGGCAGGAAATGTGAGGCAAAAAATATTGAACACATAACTGAAACAGAAACATTTTTGATATGCTTGATATTTGTGTTTCAGTTTTTACACATTTACAGCAACATGTAAATTGAACAATTTCTTTTTCTTCGATTTTATTCTTGAATAAAAGCACACTTGTTTTGTATACCTTTTGTGAAAGTGTTTGATAATTGGACTTCAGTCTTCACACATTATACACTTGACATCAACATTTTGTCACTATTACTATACCATATGAAAAAAATTCTGGTTTAGTTGCCTTGCAAGAAATGTCATCTTACGTTTACTTGGATCGTTGTAGACAAGGAATACACATGAAAATTATGTATTTCAGATAACAATATTATTTTCCTATGCAATTCCAGGCACTTCACTCCCAGATAAAGAGACTTCAGTTGTCAGAATTCTGTATCTGACTTCAGCTGCCTCGGTCCGGGATGGGATGGGACAGTTACAAATTAAACACCTCAGATAAGATTAAAGTGCACATGCAGAATTTCTTTTAAGGGGATTTGCATACATTTCAGTCACACCATGTAGAAATGACAACACTTTTTCGACACAGTCCCCCCATTTCAGGACGCCATAATACTTGGGATTATTGGCGTCACAGGTGTTGGTGATTCCTCTGGTCTGTTTCATGTCTTCATAAAATACTTCAGCTTGCTTCCACCCTTTGGAGTCTGTAGTTACCATTGTTCAACAAGAGTACAAGATCTGTGTCAATAAAAGTCGAAGAAACCATAATGAGGTTGACAAGCAAGAATAAAACCATCAGAGACAACAACAGAGCCTTAGGATTACTTAAATCAACTGCCTGGAATATTATGAAGAAGAAAGAACACACCAGTGAGCTCAATAATTGCAAAAGGACTGGTAGGCCAAGGAAAACCTCCACTGTTGATAACAGAAGAATCCTCACTTTGGTCAAGAGAAAGCCCCAAACACCTGCCTGACTGATCTGAAACAGTTTTCAGTAGGTAGAAGAGGATGTGTCAGAGACGACTTTATTTTTTTCTCCAGCTGTCTGGAGTTTTTTTGGTTTTTTTTCTGTCCACCCTGGCAATCGGACCGTACTCCTTTTCTATGTTAACTAATGTTGTCTTATTTTAATTTCTTATTTTGTCTTTTATTTTTATTTTCCTCATTATGCAAAGCACTTTGAGCTACTTTTTGTATGAAAATGTGCTAAATAAATAAATGTTGTTGTTGTTGTTGACTATCTGCAGAAGACTTCATGAACAGAAATACAGAGGCCACATGACAAGATATAAACCATTAGTTAGCCATACCAACAGGATGGCCATATTACAGTTTGGGAAAAGTGACTTGAAAGAACCTGCAGAATTCTGGAAAAGGTCTTGTGGACAGATGAGACAAAGATGTACCTCATCAGAGTGATGGCGAGAGCAAAGTGTGGAGACCAAAAGGAACTGCCCAAGGTCCAAAACAGACCACCTCATCTGTAAAACATGGCGGTGGAGGTGTTATGGCTTAGGCATGTGTGGCTGCCACAGGTCCTTGCGCACTTATCTTCATAGATGATGTAACTCCTGACAGCTGTAGCACGATGAATTCTGAGGTGTATAGAAACATCTAGTCTGCTCAAGTTCCACTAAAGGCCTCCAAACTCAGTGGACGACGCTTCATCCTACAAGATAATGATCCAAACATACTGCAAAGGCAACATAGGAGTTTCTCAAAGCTAAAAAATGGAAAATTCTTGAATGCCCAATCTAGTCCTCCGATTTAAATTCAACTAAGCAGGCCTTCCCTAAGCTGAAGAGAAAAGGTAAGGAGTCAAAGACCCTGAAACAAGCTGAAGCTGAAGATGGCTGCATTGGAGTCCTAAATGTGACAATGGCTTTAATCGACATGCCATTGCTGTGTCCCAAACATTATGGTGCCCTGAATTTTGGGAACCATGTAGAAAAAGTGTTGTCATTTGTACATGGTGTGACCTAAAATATTAAAGTTTGCAATGTGCACTTTAATAACATCTGAATTGTATCATTTGTGATTGTAAACTGCAGAGCAGAGGGGTAAATCAGGTGAAAATGTCTTTGTCTCAAATTATAGAAGGTGTGAGTGTGTGCATAACCCATCCTAAAGTCACCTTAGATACAGGTACCTGCTAAATCTGCTATAATAATAAGAATCCTAGTAATTAAAATAATACTGATGTTCAATGTCCTGATCTCCTGCCAAGGAGACATGTATAAGCCATGTTCTCTCTTCACCAATATTTATCTAGTTGTCAATGTGTGATCCCTTTCTTATGATTTTCATAGATTCTTTTTTTCCACATCATAATGCATTCAAAAATTAATTTGTGATGTCTGTTCTTCTATGCTGTCTGTCTAAAAAGCCACATCATTATCTTCAATCAGCTTGCCTATCCAGCAGCCCCCAGGCTCAATAAAGTTTCTCTTATACTGAAGGCTGTTTGTGGCATTTACAGTAGATGAGTGACAGTTAAAATCAGTGCTGTCAAAGTAATGAGAATGTAGTATGAGGAGGGTTGGTGGTCATATATATTTCATGCATAATCTGTGCATGATGTGAGAGTTTGGGCTGTTTAGGGGATTCATTACACTCTTTAAAGCTTAGGATTAAAAATGGAATCATTACTGCCTGGGTATTTAGGGCTCATTTATTAAATTAAGATATGGGCACAGTTTTGGCCCAGGTGTTCAGGATGAAAATGGAGACAAATAGGACCAATTATTTATAATAAGGTTAGGAGGCTATGTGGTCCTAACGTTCAAAATGAGTACACCAGCCACTGTGGTGCCTGCTTCAGAGTTAAAATACTGTAAATCCTAAGATTATAATCAAGTTCTTGGTCTATGAGTATAGCATCGTGGTAGGCAGCAATGTCCTTTCTGCATGCTAATATTTATAATCTACATTAGAACTCTGGTTGAGGAATCTGCAACGTACCCTCTTAATAAGTGTGGCAGTGTGACTTATTTGTAAAGGTTGAGTTCTCAAGTCCCAGGGTGCCCAAAGCTCCAAGCAGATGCTGATTTGAGTTTTTGATAGACAAGATGTTGTTTGCTGTTGCTGACAGCACATCATTCAAAGGGCCAATTGATGGGGCTGCTGATCCAAGATAATGGGGGGCTGTGCTGAAGAAGTGTTAGATAATAAGCAGACTTTGTCTGTGTTTTAGGCCATTCTGGAGAACAACCTTCCTTCTGAAATTGTCAGCAAAATCAACTTGGTGGACTTGGCAGGGAGGTAGGTTTCCGTGCAACACAAATCCAATCTCCTTTATGTATCTTTGTAGTGTCGCTTTATTGATGTCTGGGATTTAAGTCTAAAGTAGTACTTTCATTAGTAAAACACACTTAATGGAGATATAGAGTTCATAAATTATAATTTACCAGACCTATTGTAAGAAATTAAAATGGACTCAGAATATATGGAAATGTAATTTGTTGCCTTTGCGGCAATGACCTGGGGCCTCATTTATAAACAGTGCGTACCCACAAAAATGTTGCATAACACGTTAAAATCGTGATGTATAAAATCTAAACTTGGTGTAAAGTCACGCACATTTCCACGGTACCTCATACCCTGGCGTACACAAGTTCTCCGCTCAGTTTTACAGACTGGCGGCACCCAGCTTCAAAGCAGTGCTACTGTTCCTGTGTGGTTATCCTTTCTTTTTCAGATCCACATCCCTAACGCGGCTTTATAAATACACTGAAATTATCCGCATATTGTTTATTAGTTTAATGTATCTGATTATAATTAACCAGTAACAATATAATGGTCCACGGAATGGTCGAACTATTCTAAATACAATAGCTGCTTTAGTGTTGTCACTCTCACTGCACCTTCTTCTTTTTCTTTCAGCTGCTTCCGTTAGGGGTTGCCACAGCGGATAATCTTTTTCAATATTACTCTCACTGCACCACTCAAAGTATTTATACCACTGTATCTGAGTGTGAATCACAGCTGTACAGCAGCTGATCGGAAACAGAATTATCGGTATACTGCATCAAGCACACGCTGCCTCAGCCATGCTGTCTATTGAACTACTTTCACACGGCAAACATTTCAAAGCCTTTCCTGTACGGACCTCACAGTTTAGAAACAATTTCATCCCAAGAACTATAAACGCATT
Organism: Polypterus senegalus; assembly: GCF_016835505.1. Taxonomy (NCBI): domain Eukaryota; kingdom Metazoa; phylum Chordata; class Cladistia; order Polypteriformes; family Polypteridae; genus Polypterus; species Polypterus senegalus. The sequence goes on from NC_053171.1 coordinate 54,498,545, forward strand.
CAATCAAGTGCTCGTTGTAGAACTGTTTGTACTTATAAGTAGAATTACCTCACTGTAAACTTGTACTACAGTTATATTATTGCACAACCTGAGCCACTTCATAAAGCGCGTATTTACATATGATGACGATATCATTTTTAAGATGAAATGTAGCAAAATATGTTATATTATACAGATAAAATTTTAACTTAATTTAAATCTATACTGATAAAAGGCAAAGCCCTCACTGACTCATCACTAATTCTCCAAGTTCCCGTGTAGGTAGAAGGCTGAAATTTGGCAGGCTCATTCCTTACAGCTTACTTACAAAAGTTGGGCAGGTTTCATTTCGAAATTCTACGCATAATGGTCATAACTGGAAGCTATTTTTCTCCATATACTGTAATGGAGTTGAGCTGGATGGCTGTGGCCGTCCACGACTCCAGACACCAGGTAAAAGTCCTCAAGTTGACTTTATTTTGTCGCCACAGTGTACAAAGCACACTCTCCACCACAATACTCATATAAATCACAATAATTATCCATAAACCAATCCTCCAGCTCCTAGACGCGTTGCCACCCTTCCACCCAGCTCAGCTCATTGTCTGGGAGTTCCCATAGTCCTTTTATACTCCCTGACCTGGGGGTGTTTCTGCCCAACAGTCCACAAGTCCTTATTCCTTCCGGGTCAGGGTAAATAGTCCTTTTCTTCAACCCGGAAGTCCGTCGCTCTTCCTATGACGAACCTCCGGGTCACAGGGCACGAAGAAGCCCTCGGTCCTCCCTGCAGCTCCCTCCTGTGGCCCCCACGGCATCCAGCAGGGCTTTGCATAAAATCTCCATTGTCCATGATGCCCTGCTGGTCTTCTGGGGACCTCCATGCTGCAAGGAGGGCTCCACCAGGCGGCTTGGGGGTATTGGCCGAGATAAATGGCTGGCCATCCTTCACAGTATTCCCCCCCAGCGACGAATTATTATTTGGAGCGGCCTGCCCCAAGAAGGAAGTCTTCCTCTAAGAGGACGTTCTGGTTGAGCCTTGATTAATTATTTTGATAGTAATCTATATTAGAGCCAATCCCAGCCAACACAGGGTGCAAGGCAGGAAACAAATCCCGGGCAGGGCGCCAGCCCACCACAGTAATCAAAATTGTTAATAATTAAACACGCAAGGACACGGTGCCGCAGCGCTAGCTGGGAGCTTGCGCTCCGTTCACAGATTGTTCCTGCCTTGCACTGTATTCTTGCTTGTGCTGGCGCGACACTGGAAGGATAGATGGATAGAATAATTAAACACATACTACGAAGATATTTCAGTGTTCCTTAAAAGTTTTGAAGAATCGGCGTTCTAAGCTTACAAATGGCTTAATGTCTATTACAGAGCTGATTGTGTGGCGATTGGGTATTTGGAGAAAAAAAGTAAGGACAGGAATTGGGGGTTAGTACATTTGAAAAAGACAGTACTGATACAATAAAGTATTTCATCGAAGGTCGCACATGGCACAGCAAGCGTCTTGCGTGAGACATGAACAATCACTGCTTCACCATGTTTATTCCCATGTTTAATAACATGATTTAACTCCTATCATCATGAAAATTATATCACGTATACATCTCAGTATTTGAATTATTCAGAGAGCTGTAATATCACGAATGTAATGGATTCTGTGTCCTGTTGGAGGAAGAGAAAGCCCGTAAGCATGTAGTGATTCACACACATAGAGCACATAGAAGATCAAATACAAAACAAAGCATTTAGCGTGCTACTTTAGTTACGATGGGATTTGAGAAACTAGTAAATTAAACGATTTTAAGATTAAGTTTATGATGTTCTACTTTAATGACAAAATAAACTACGTGATTAAAGTGGAAATTTTGAGATTAAAGTTGATATTTTGTGCTTTTTTCCCACTGTGTGCCTATTTTTTTTTTGGCTGTACCCTAATAAGCTTTCATATGACACTCAGACGGTGGGCTACGACTTGCCTTTTCACAGCGACTTTGATATGTGACTTCTTCTTTATTTTCTTTATTTCGGGCGCTGTGCGACTTTGTGAACTTGAGCTTTCGAGTTTCTCCGACACTCTGTCACTCTGTCAACTTCCTTTTGTTGATTATACCACTATTTAAACCAGCAAATAATATGTTTTACTTGCGTCCACTTGGTATTCGATGAAATTCTTATATTTTCAACCGTGCTTTTCCCATTGTCTTTTCACAGAAGGATGAGCTTAAGGGCTGTTTATATTGATTTGCATATTCAAAGAGGCATAATTCTGGGAGGAGTTGGGGCGGGACAGCAGGCGTGTGCACGTGCGTTACTTTTCACACTGACCGGGATTTATGTAGCGGAAGAATGTGGAAGTTTGTGTACGCACAGATTTATGCATCGGGATTTTTCTATGCGTATGCACATTCCCGCTTTTGTGCTTTCGCACGGTGTTACACATGAGGCCCCTGGTCTGTTTGCTCAGGTGCTGATGGTTTTGTGAATTTAAAATTGTTCCAAAAAATGACAATTTCTGAAATTTCCTGAAGGTTGGTAGAAAACCAATTCAAGGCTTATTTGTCTAAGTATGGAATGTGTAAGAATGTGTAAATGAAGCATCATGTTAAACATACTGGGTATAATGACTGAAATGAAAAGTATTTTGGTGAAGAGTTCTAAGGGAATGCGAAGAGTGAAAAGATACAGTGCATCCGGAAATTATTCACAGCGCATCCCTTTTTCCACATTTTGTTATGTTACAGGCTTATTCCAAAATGGATTAAATTCATTTTTTTCCTCAGAATTCTACACACAACACCCCATAATGACAAAGTGAAAAAAGTTTACTTGAGGTTTTTGCAAATTTATTAAAAATAAAAAAACTGAGAAATCTCATGTACATAAGTATTCACAGCCTTTGCCATGAAGCTCAAAATTGAGCTCAGGTGCATCATGTTTCCCCTGATCATCCTTGAGATGTTTCTGCAGCTTAATTGGAGTCCACCTGTGGTAAATTCAGTTGATTGGACATGATTTGGAAAGGCACACACCTGTCTATAGAAGGTCCCACAGTTGACAGTTCATGTCAGAGCACAAACCAAGCATGAAGTCAAAGGAACTGTCTGTAGACTTCCGAGACAGGATTGTCTCGAGGCACAAATCTGGGAAGGTTACAGAAAAATTTCTGCTGCTTTGAAGGTCCTAATGAGCACAGTGGCCTCCATCATCCGTAAGTGGAAGAAGTTCAAAACCACCAGGACTCTTCCTAGAGTTGACTGGCCATCTAAACTGAGCGATCGGGGGAGAAGGGCCTTAGTCAGGGAAGTGACCAAGAACCCGATGGTCACTCTGTCAGAGCTCCAGAGGTTCTCTGTGGAGAGAGGAGAAACTTCCAGAAGGACAACCATCTCTGCAGCAATCCACCAATGAGGCCTGCATGGTAGAGTGGCCAGACGGAAGCCACTATTTAGTAAAAGGCACATGGCAGCCCGTCTGGAGATTGCTAAAAGTCACCTGAAGGACTCTCAGAGCATGAGGAACAAAATTCTCTGGTCTGATGACACAAAGATTGAACTCTTTGGTGTGCATGCCAGGCATCACATTTGAAGGAAACCAGGCACTGCTCATCACCAGGCCAATACCATCCCTACATTGAGGCATGGTAGTGGCAGCATCATGCTGTGGGGATGTTTTTCAGCAGCAGGAACTGGGAGACTAGTCAGGATAAAGGGAAAGATGACTGCACCAATGTAAAGAGACATCCTGGATGAAATCCTGCTCCAGAGCGCTCTTGGCCTCAGACTGGGGCATCCATTCATCTTTCAGCAGGACAACGACCCTAAGCACACAGCCAAGATATCAAAGGAGTGGCTTCAGAACAACTCTGTGAATGTCCTTGAGTGGCCCAGCCAGAGCCCAGACTTGAATCCAGACTTGATAATCGATTGAATATCTCTGGAGAGATCTTAAAATGGCTGTGCACCAACACTTCCCATCCAACCTGATGGAGCTTGAGAGGTGTTGCAAAGAGGAATGGGCGAAACTGGCCAAGGATAGGTGTGCTAAGCCTGTGGCATCATATTCAAAAAGACTTGAAGTTGTAATTGCTGCCAAAGGTGCATCGACAAAGTATTTAGCAAAGGCTGTGAATACTCATGTACATGTGATTTCTCGTTTTTTTTATTTTTAATAAATTTGCAAAAACCTCAAGTAAACTTTTTTCACGTTGTCATTATGGGGTGTTGTGTGTAGAATTTTGAGGAAAAAAATGAATTTAATCCATTTTGGAATAAGGCTGTAACATAACAAAATGTGGAAAAAGTGATGCGCTGTGAATACTTTCTGGATGCACTGTATGAACGTAATGAAACATTTCTTACACAACACCTCACTCACAAAACACGAGTGATGTTGTACTGCAGGGCTGTTTAATGGGTGCCTCATGAAATTTTACCTGTAAGTAATTTTGGGCAATACGTAACTTTTAAACCTAAAACTCTTTTCTAAAGTTTGTTAGGGGAGTAGGGTTCTACCAGAGTCTACTCTGGGAAGATGGATTATGATATCTGTATCTAATCAGCTTGGAAAAGTAAATCTTTTGCTCATCCCAGCAAGGGTTTGCCCACATAAATGCCCATTTTCAATTCTACATTGTTGAGACACTTAAATCTGTTCCAGTTAGAATATGCTGCTAAGTTGTATGCAGCCTTTATGGCATGAAAGTGTTACCTGCTGACAGTGTTGCATTAACTGAATGTGTTGTGAAGGTGTGTTAAGCTTGACTTTTTTTTTGTGCAGCGAGAGAGCAGATCCCAATTATTGTAGAGACCGCCTAACAGAAGGCTCCAACATCAACAAGTCTTTAGTCACCCTGGGCATTGTTATTTCTACCTTGGGTAGGTATATCCTTTTCACTGGGCTTCATCCACCAGCACCCTGAACAACCCTTTGTGTTGGATTTTTTTTTTCATGTTCTTTATAACTATTATTTCAAAACAAGTTTAAAAAATAATTTACCTTTTAAATTAAGACATCCTGAAGTTTAATTTAAAAAATTAAGAAGAAATGGTTGTGTTTGTACTCATGTAAGGATATTTATATTGTTATGTCATGATGTAAGACAGAATTGTTAATGTGATAAATACTAAATGTAATCTAACATATTTTAACCTGCCTAATATAATTCATTACTACCAGAGCAATGCACTTTCAATTCCCTCTCCAGAGAGTAATTCTTGTAACCAGGATGTTTAATTCTATTTTGTCCCATTATGATATTGACATTTTTCCTGCTAACATAAACCACTTGTATTCCATGAGCCTATATTTGTTAATATTTGAAATAATCCTTCCAGCAATTCTAAGCACTGTCCTGCTCGGGGCTGAGGGCCATCTTTGGTCTGGAATTCACCATACTGTTTTCTTGGAATTATAATGTGTTGGTTTCCCGTTGCCTTAAACATCTTGGTGTTAGAGCCAGATCTGAAATCTATCTTCGCTGCCTGTAACTATCTGTGCTGCTGCTGTACTGTCCCTAATTACCTCTATCTTCACTCACTCATTATAACACTTCTTCCTATTCCTATGCTTGTTCATCCGCATGGGTATTTGATTTCCCTCCTACCACCCATGTCTGGGATGCATTCCTCAATCCGTCGTCTAGGGGTTACAGGCTCCCACAAGGGAACTTATGAAGTTGAAATTAGAATTTTGTCACTATTTTCAAGAAATGAAACCCGACGAAATCCAACCAATACAGGGACAATAAGTGCAATTAGTCATGTATTGAAATTATTTTTAACAATTCTATATTAAAGAATAAAGCATAAATGTGAATCACTCATGCGCAATACACAATTTGGATTTAGGGCAAGTCTGAGAACCCAAGAATAACTTGATAAGGGTCTATGTATATGCTTTGTAGCAGGGGTCTCCAACTCCAGTCCTGGAGAGCTACTGTGGCTGCAGGTTTTCATTCTAACCCTTTTATTAATTAGTGACCAGATTTTGCTGCTAATTAACTCTTTTCCTTAATTTTAATTGATGCACAACTTAAGATTCAGGCCCCTTAATCATTTCTTTTTTCTTTAATTAGCAACCAAACAATATTAAGACGTGCATTACGGTGGTACAGTGGTAGTGCTGCTGCCTTGCAATTAGGAGACCTGGGTTCGCTTTCTGGGTCCTCCCTGTGTTCTCCCCATGTCTGCATGAGTTTCCTCCGGGTGCTCTGGTTTCCTCCCATAGTCCAAAGACATGCAGAATGTCTGACTGACAATATTAAGACACAAAATGTACCAAAACATAAACAACACTGTGTCTATCACACAATAACTGAAAACAAAGAAAGGTGAAGGCCTCAGTAATGTTGATCTGCTCAGGTCCACAAAATATTTTGACAGCTCTCTTAAAAAAGAAAAACAACATTTTTGGAAGCATCTGCCATGGCAGAATGAGCACCATGGAATTAAATAACAGGTTTAATTATGAGAATTGGCTTCAAATTAAAAAAACTGAATGAAGTAAAGTTGGTTGGAGTTTGAGGCCCCGAATTAGTTGCTCATCTGTTGTTCACTTCACATCAATTTTATGTTTAGGTGCCATTTAAGGTAAAAATAAAATCACTTCAGCGGTCAGAGTCTCAAGAAGAAAGTCATTTAAAGCACACATATTTGGGCTGACATTGGCAGCAAACAGCAATGGTCAGAATGGACAGTGAAAAACACCTAAAGTAGAAATAAACAAAGGAGTACGGCAAGGGTGCATATTGTACCCACGACCATTTAACATTTATTCAGAGGAAATTATACAAGAATCAGCATCAGATAGAACTGAACGAATAAAAAAAAATGGGTTGCAAGATCTCAATGGCAGATGCAGGTACTCTGCTGGGTCTTAATTTGAATGTGCAGAATACAAAGGTCATGGTTATAACTCAAAAGAAGATTAACGTCATTAACATACTAGAAAGGACAACAATTGAACTGAATTGAAGACCACTTTGACGCTAAGGTGAAAGTAAGAGCTAGAATAGAACAAGCACATTCTGCAATTATAAAAACCTACTTTGTAATAGAAAGTTAAATCTAACACTCAAGCTTTGGATTTTAAAATGTTATATTTGATCAACACATATTTATGGTTGTGAGTCATGGATGCTTCAATCGACACCCTACACAGGATAAACTCATTCAGGAAGTGGTAGTCTACATATATTGTGGACAGATGTGTATATCATAAATTGAATAAGATCCTGGAGGTGGAAAATATAATAAAAAGAAGAATGAAAAACTTTGCAATATATTATAGAAGGAAAGATTGAAGGGAACTGTGCAAGAGGAAGGAGAAATAACTCCTGGATGAGTTATATAAGAGACTGGAAAACTGATACACAAATGAACATATGCCATTCTGTTGGCCAAACACAGTCCCAGAGATGGCACCAACAAACAATGCAATTCAGGGTCTAGGGACTTTGAACCTATCCTTGTAGCACTGGGCAGTATAAGGCCTCTCATGTATACACCAATTTAGGGTACAAGTAAACTACACTTCGTTCAAACCATCATGCTTAAATAAAGACTATATACAGATATAAAGAAATCAAAGTACAGAAAAGCAGTGTCAATATTTAAGATATCATGTAAAAAAAAACTAAATCTTTTACAGTATTTCTTTTTGTTTCTTTTTCATATCATCATTCTTTTTCCTCATCCCCTTTCCCTTGGTAATGGTGTACAACTTCTCCTGTTTATCCCTCAGCATTTCACTCCAAATGCCCAAACTACCCTAATCTGTCTCTATTGCCTCCACACCTTGCCTATCCCTCAACTCACCATTTCTTTCTCTTACTCTGTGATACTCCATACAGCCACCTGACCCTTCTCATTTCTGTTCTTTTTATAATGCATCTTCAATAGCCATGTCTTAACTCCATAGGGTATATTGCTCCTCACATAGCTTTCATTTTTTTACCTTTCAGTGCCAGTGAGGCTTCTTTAGAAGTCTGAATAGTTATTATCAATAACCAAATTAGAAACAAAGAAGATTTGGGCAATGTCAGACTTCATATACGTGCATTGTCCCATAAAGTTATAATAGAGTTCAGAAATAGTGATCATAGAACAGGATGTTGCAGGCGTAACCTAATGTAGCGAATGCAACAGCTTCCTGCATGCAACATGTATATATTTTATCTCTTGTACACAAAGTGGTTGCACTGCCAGTACTGTACTATACTATCGTTGTTTTAATGTGACAGTATATCAGTGTATGCTTCAGCTCATAGGCAGCAGTAAATTGCCTAACATTCTGTTTCACAGAACGGGTCATGGACGTTCAGCAGTGCATACCCGAGCATCTTAATATGTGCATTAAGGGGTTGCTTAAAAAAGAGATTGGATTCTACTTTGTCTAAGGATTTTCTCTAATGGCGTTGTTACCTTTTTTGAATGATTGTGTTTGAGTGTAAATTAATCCGTTATATCCAATTGACTCTACACGTTACCAATGGAAGTTACACACTTGGATAGTTTGGAATATTTATCACTGTAAAAGTAAACTTTTCTATTCAGTTCTGTAATGGAATGGGAATACACAGTATAAAGTAAGAAAAAAAAATAAAACTAAATCTACACCATACATCTCACCCAGTCAGAACAATTAAGCATTGTCTTAAAATGCAGAAGATGCCAGTGTGTGAAGCTAAGCTAAATTGAAGTTCTTTCCACAGCCCAGAATTCCCAGATGTTTAGCAGCTGTCAAAGCATCAACAGCATGGCAAGTGAAGGTGAAAGCAGCAATACGGGAAGCCAGTCAAGCTCACAGTCGGGGGGCAGCCGGCGCCACTGTTATGTGCCCTATCGGGACTCCATCCTTACCTGGCTGTTGAAGGACAGTTTGGGTGGCAATTCTAAGACAGTCATGGTAGCCAGTAAGTGTATACTATTTCCCCTACACATTTTTGGGCAAGAGTGTGATTATCCTTCCAGTACAGGATTATTCGGTGATGTCTCACTATCTTTCTTACTCTGTCTTAATTTTAGCTATTTCTCCAAGTAGTAGCAGTTACAGCGAGACGATCAGCACCTTGCGCTATGCAGCCCATGCACGTAATATTATTAACAAGCCCCGAGTCAATGAGGTAAGTGATTACTCTTGTTGGTTAAATGACATGACTAGACAAAAAAATCTGCACAGCTATTAAAGTGGTGTTTGAGAAATGAGAAAGCAAAGGGAATCAGAGACTAAAGCCATGAGAAATCATTTGTGTTGTCCCTAATTGAAGCTTTAATTAACACAAATTATAAACAATGAAGAAAAGGATGCAAACTGCTATATTTTCCAAAGTTGAACAAGAAAGTTAGTAGAAGCAGGTCAGTTAGATGAATTTTGCAGCTAAAAGTGACTTTGATTCTGTGACTCATTTGCAATTTTTTATTGTGTGACTTTTTGAATTAATTTTGCAAGTAATCCATATCTGATGCAAGTGCATACAGTTAGCCATTCTGAAAGTGTGCTGCATGCATACAGGTAATAAAAACAAATTTATCAGACAAACGTGAATGAATAGACATCTAAGAATACTTGCAGCAACTGCGCAAGTTCACATAGTTTTCAGTCACAAGATGTCTGTGAATTTGTCAATATATGACGGTAAGAACAAAAAAGAAAACAGAAAATTGTGTATGCTGCTTAACTGCCACATCTGTATGTTGAGACCTGTGGACTTAAGAGGGAAGCCAAGACTGGTGACTTGATGCGAAACAGTGGGTTTACAATTCCAGAATGTTGAGGGGGTCATTGGATTACTTCTGTTAATGTCTGTCTTCAAGACGTTCTTGAGAATTACCATCTCCTTGCGTAAATGCGTAGCAATTGGTCTGTATTGGTTGACATTAGTTGTAGGGTACTACAAACTACCTAAAGTCTGTAGCGTTGACAAGTTCACAGTCTGTTTGTTTGTTCATTTATGAATTATGAAAGGCTATGTTTTGAACTATATAAGGCTGCCTTATATTTCAGGATGTTAAGTTGTGGATAAAAATTCCAGGACAATATTGATTCAAGCATTTAACCACAGTCATATACAGTATGCCTGTAACAGATTTCGTACCACATATCAAAGTGGTCTAAATCCAATCCGAAGAGTTTAGATTTTGTATAGTATTTTCTTAAAAAAGGCAAGATCTATGTCACCAAAGAGTGCAAAAATCAGAATTGAGCTACAGTGTCAATGCAACCTTGTTGGCACATCATGCATCACTGATGAACGTCCCTGTGCTTTGGAGGTGTACATTAATGTGCAAGCCATATTCTAGACCTTTCTAAGTCCTCCTCTCCACCATGCTACTGGTAAACTGGTGCTTTGTATTATAACCTATGTCATTTTTATCATATTTACTACTTAAGGGTGCTGCTACATATGCTGTTATAGTATGGCAGTCAACTGTACTGGCAAAGGTCAAATGCTAAAGGAAGAATTTCAGTTCTCAAAAAGCATTTGACCATCAAGGGAGAATATTAGAGTTGTAAATTTGGATGTCCCTTTTATCTTCAGTTGGAGAAAAGAGGCAGGTTGAGTAACTTACTCAGACTCACAAATTAAGGTGGAGATGGCAGTTGAGGAGTGGTTTAAAGTGTATTGCCTTCGCCCTAACACCCCACAGCCTACATAGAGGAGACAAAAAGACATATAGAGTGTTTAAATAAACAGCCAAGCAAAGATGCATTATCTTTGTTTATCCAGATTTGCAAAATTCCCTACCTCCGCTTTTATGATTCCTTCTGCAGTGGTCCCATTCTTCTAATTCAGTTTGGGACCACTTAGATACACATCTTTTTCTCCATCATAATGCACATCTTCAGTCAGTTATTTATCTCATTTTGCTCCACATTATCAGATTGCCAATGTTTGTTTATTTTCACCACACAACTTATTGCCCCTGCATACTGATTCACCTGCTGAAATCTGTACTTGTATTGTTCTCACGTCCAGCTTAGTTTTATGTTTCTCCTTAATCAGCAATGGCAAAATTGCATACATGAGGCTGTCAAGTTTACTCTCTCATGTTGAAAACACCAATAATTCTGATATTGCTGTAGCACTGCTGTAGCTGCTAAGAAATAAGTTTAGTGAGCATACGTGGAAAGTCTTAAAACGAATGCGGTTTTAAACAAAAAATAAACATCTCTGCAACTTTTCTGTCCATGTGAACACTGCAACTGTTCACTGAAAAGATGCCTTAGAAACTTAAGATCAGCTGACTGATTGAGCCGTTCTTACATTTGTTCTATTTCCTGTTGGGGATATGGGATTATCCACAACTTGGGTCAAAATCAACCCATATTTTAGGAGAAACTATTCAAAAGAGGTAATGAAAGCATACACCATTAGCATAATGGAGTGGTTTATTTTTCAGTATTCTTTTAATATTTCTTTTTCTTTTATTTTTCATAAGGATGCAAATGTGAAACTGATCCGAGAACTGCGAGAAGAAATCGACCGGCTAAAGACCATGCTGATGAGCTTTGAACTGGTACTTATTTTATTAATTACATGCATCAGTGTGGTCAAAGAGTGCAGACAATACTTGACTCTTCTGTTGAATTCCATCGGCCTTTATGGTAAGACATGAGAACTATAATTTAATGCGGTCATCAACGACGATTGCAGCACACAATGACCTGTTAATGATTTATGAAATGGTTTGGTATTGTGAGCAGTTTTTCTACAGATATTTTTTTCTGTGCAAGTGGATATAATTATTTGTAAATAGAGGAATCTCACTTATTGCGAGATACGAAATGATTAAAGAAAAAGTAACTGTTTAGGACAAGCACAGCTACAGCACCACATTACTGTTCTGCAAGAGATGAAAGAAAATGGCAGGCCACTGGTTCCAAGTACAGGGGCCTGAATATTAAATATGAATTGTCAATACCAGGTGGTCTTAATGTACTGACAGAGCCAAACCTTTAAGCCAGATTGTGCTCTAAATTTTATCTGGTCAGGCCTTGAGATGCTAAAACATTGTTTGACAAAATTGCAAAACAAAATGTATGTTTCAAGGAAAAAAGGCCTAAACTTGTAAGTAAGAAGCGCAAAGAAGTCAAAAAGTTTTCTCTGTAATATTCAACATAGTGGAAAATCTGTGTGCATCAACCTTAATATCACATAGCATGCACTTGCAGCTTGTCCCACCATAGCAACAAGAATCAGCAACATGGAAAGGCACAAAGTACTTTTAACCCTTAAATAACAATAAATAAAACCAGAAATGAACTCCCCATATAAAAATCTAAATACTTGGAACCTATGTAAATAATAAGGAAAATAAGTTCCAAAACAAATTAATAAACACTAAGACTCATAGCAACAATGTCTGGCACAAGTCTGGTGTTCAAGCTGATACCCTTGGGCAGAATCATGTCATGTTAGGGTACATGCTAGAATCAGTCAGAATACTAAAAGAACACATTTGAAGCAACCATTAAACCCAAAGTAAAAAAAAAAAAAAAATTGTAAACAAAATGTAAAACAAATCCCATCACTAAAGTTTTTTTCAAGGTGCCTTTTAGCTTCCTCTGATAAAATGATTGTGAACTTAAAGAAAGGAGATCTGATGCTTAAATACTGACAGCTGTATGCCGTCATCTTAAATAGGGAGGATGAGATAACATTACACATCATGTGACCAGCAACTTTGATAATAACTGTAAATAAAAGGAACTTAGGTATGCAAAATTCTTCCACTTAAATGATCAGCTTTGAAGAAAATCTCTTTAAAAGTCGGCTCAATACTTTAACAACCTCACATGCAGTCCAAATTGCTGGACAGCTGAAATGGGAAACTTTGCGTAGATTTCCCTTCATTGGGCATTAACAATCTTAACTTCACACATTTTATTTAAATGAAAAGCTAATTTTGACAAAATTTTATAGAATGTCTCAGAAAACCAATAGCCATGAATTTGGGAAAACTAGTGTGTTAATTTTGACAGCCATCTCAGTTTTCTCCTCTTGACCTTGTAGAGGCCTGTTTATATATATTTCTAACTTGTTTTGTTTCCTGTCGTTTTTGATGTGGTGCTAGTGTTTTTACAAAAAAGAAAACAGAATAATGTTGTCTCAGGAGGTTTCCCAGTTTCCAGGTCTGTCTTGTTGCAACATCTGAAAAATAAAATGTTTTCTTATATCTTCAAAGTGTAGAAATTTATAAGTATTCTGCTATGTAGGCTCCTCAAGTTTTGTCAGCATACTGTAGTTTTTTTGGATAATGACATATATTAGCTAAACATTGAGACCTTTTTTTTTTTTTACTAATTATTCTGTTTAGCACAACATCATTAATATACTTCAATTAACATACTTCAAAATATTTAATTTTAATTAAATATTTGCTATCCAAAGTTAACAGCAGTCGGTTTTGACTATGGAATGGGGTAAGGTGGAAAATTCTTCCCCAAGTTTATGCTACTGTTAATACGTGATCAGATTTATTGTTTTTGGTATGGGAGATAACTTTAGGACTGTAGTTACAAGCAAGGAGGGTCCGATATATATCAGTCATGAACAGATAACAAAGGACAAAATAAATGACAGTTAACAAAAAATGAACAAGTGACCTAAAATAAAAAAAGCATGGACTTGTCAGAATATTCATTAATATGACACCGTCTGTCACTTTATGAGGTTTATACATCAGTTGATTGGCACCTATTCTGGAAATCCCCAACCTGGTATTTTGTTGTCCCAGTCATAATTTCAGTGCTGTGTGTAGGAGCAGGTTCAAAACAGTAGGAGCGGGATTAGAGTTTCATGCAGCTCACTTGGAACAGAATAAATACCCTTTCCTAGTGAGGAGCAATAAGAATCTTTCATAATGGCAAGATAAATACAATGTCATTAACATGCGTGAGCCAACATTGCACCATCTCAGTGAGTATTTAATAGTTAAAGATAATTAATGTGACTTTCGTTGTCCCTTGAACGTGAAAAATATTTTTTTAAGTGAAGAGTTTTATGTTCACATTGTACAGAATGGAAAGTCCAGCTGAACTAGATGTTATTTCAAGAGCTGTGCAGATGTAGAATGTTCTTGTTTAGGGATTAAACATGAGATGTGTCAAGCAAGAGAACTGGAATGCAAGGCATCATTAAATTGTTTCCAAAATGAAATCACAAAACACCAGCAATTTATTTTTATATTGCCCAAAATTACTCAAAAATGGGCTTTAACAGGCCCTGTTTAATTGACCCCAGCCTTGACTCATGAAGATGACAAGGAAAAAAATCCCTAAAATCTTGCAGGAAAAAAAGAAGAAATCTGGGAAGGGTAATGCAAAGCTAGGTTTCTCTTCCAGGTAGGTTGGACATGCAGTGGGTGTGGAAAATGGGGTTAAAACAAAACAGAACACCAGTTATTCTCTTCACAGAGCTACATATCCAATCTACCATTTCTGTCACCTTAGAAATACAATACAAGAATGTAATTTGCAGGCACAGAGCATTGCAACAAATCCCAAAGGAAAATGCAAGCATACATTATAATACTCACTAAATGCAAAAAAATATTACAATACAATTACATTGCACTTACAATACATATCTATTTAGAAACACAAAATTCTAGTTTCTGATTAGAAGAGTAATGCTTTACAACTGGGATATGTCATTTAATTAAAGTAATGTGTTGCTATCTACCACATTACCTCTAACTCTGGTTATAATTGAATGTCGTGAATTTACTTCATCTCAAGTTGAAGTCAACAGGGAAGGAGAAACTGAACTAGTTTTGAGTGAATTCTAATGGTGCAGTGATCTTTTAAGTGTCCCAGATGACTAGGCAAGTGTCTTTCAACTATGTTGCCAAGAATGTGACCTGAACTGTGAGGCAGCAGTACTACTGACTGATTAAATTAGTAGAATGAAATATCACAACAGTAAAATCTCTTGCAGCAGTGGCAGCAGGAGCAGGAAGCATGAGGTGAGGTTTTGCCCCCATATATTCAATATTAGGTACTCACCTCTCTCAAACCGAAAAGAAGTTTGTTTGTTTTTTTTCTCTGACGCTTTTCCTCAGTCATTGCCATGCTGCCAAATAGCCACAACAGTAAAGCATGTGGATTCTTCAGTCCTTCCTGTTTGCATCAACTGCACAGCATTCTGGGTAACACTTTAAAGTGGTTGGCTCACATATTACACACAGGTCACATGCAGGTTGCTACAAAAAACATCACTGTTAAGATGTAAATACACATTTCCAGTTCTTTTCTGTGTGTGCATTTTGAGTTTATATTTATTTTTAGCCAACTACTAGGATCAACATTGTATGCTCCAGCATTTTGATGTCACACTAGCCTTGCAAGGCATCATTGGGCCATGTCATGTCATTTTCTAACTTAATCCAGACCGGGGTTGCTGGAGACCATCCCAGCTAGCATAGGGCACAAGTCAGGAACAAACCCTGGACAGAGTGCCAGTCCATTGAAGGACGACCACACACACACACAACCCCACACAAAACACGCACTGTGGCCAATTCACCTAACTTGCATGTCTTTCGACAGTGGGAGGAAGCCCATGCAGACAATGGTAGAACATGCAAACTCCACGCAGGGACACGACCCGAGACTCAAACCTTTGTCTCCTTATTGCAAGGCAACATTGCTACCACTACGTCACGGTGCCACCCATTTTATCATAGGGTACTGTGAGAAAAAAAAATGTGTCTAAAGTTTTGTCTAAATTTTCAGGAATATATTAATTGAACAAGATCACTGGCACACCCAGCAAATTTGCTTTGCAAAGTTTCACCAAATAGTACTAGTTGTTGTTGTCCCCATATTATAATTACAATAATTATATTGAGCATATGACAGGTGAATTCAAAAGGAGTTGTGGTATTGTATGCGGAAGTCGGAAGTGGCAGAGAAGTATGTAAGAGTTGTACAGGGTATAAATATGAGGGAAGTGTGACAGTTGTGAGGTCTGTGGTAGGAGTGACAGATACATTCAAGGTGGAGGTGGAATTGCATCAGGGATCAGCTCTGAGGCCTTTCTTATTTGCAATGGTGATGGACAGGTTTACAGACAAGATTAGACGAGTCCCCGTGGACCAAGTTGTTTGATGATGATATTGTGATTTGTAATGAGAGTAGGGAGCAGGTTGCGGAGACCCTGGAGAGGTGGAGATATGCTCTGGAGAGGAGAGGAATGAAGGTCAGTAGAAACAAGACAGAATATATGTGTGTAAATGAGGGAGAGGTCAGTGGAATGGTGAGGATGCAGGGAGTAGAGTTGGCAAAGGTGGATGAGTTTAAATACTTGGGATCAATAGTACAGAGTAATGGGGATTGTGGAAGAGAGGAGAAGAAGAGAGAGCAGGCAGAGTGGAATGGGTGGAGGTGTCAGGAATAATTTGAGACGGACGGTTATCAGCAAGAGTGAAAGGGAAGGTCTACATGACGGTAGTGAGACCAGCTATGTTATATGGGTTGGAGACGGTGGCACTGACCAGAAAGCAGGAGACGGAGCTAGAGGTGGCAGAGATAAAAATGCTGAGATTTGCATTGGGTGTGACAAGGGTGGACAGGATTAGAAATTAGTACATTAGAGGGTCACCTCAGGTTGGATTGTTTGGAGACAAAAGTCAGAGAGGTGAGATTATGTTGGTTTGGACATGTGCAGAGGAGAGATGATGAGTAAATTGGGAGAAGGATGTTAAGGATAGAGCTGCCAGCCAAAAGGAAAAGAGGAAGGAGGTTTATGGATGTGGTGAGAGAGGACATGCAGGTGAGCAGCCGAAAAAAGAAGAAGAAGAAGAAGTACTAATTATGACCAAGATATTAAATGGTGCATCTGTAGGACTTTCTCTTTCTTTCTTGCCCAAGGGGACAAGACAGCACAGTAAACAGGCCAAAGGTCAAAACATAATTATTACCAAAACTGAGCGCCAGAGTTCAAAGCAACAACCAAAGTGTAAACAAAATGCCAGCAAATGTTCCTGATGTTAATCTGTTGGCCTTTCCTCCATGACCACTAATTAATTTTGTTTTTTTCTAGAAAACTGAAAGCTAGTCATGGCCTTTTATAATGATGACGCTATAACGTTCCATGTAATCATGCTGACATGTAACCAGCAAATGAACAAGGAGAATGACAGCAACGGCAAGGAAAACTGATAATAAAATGGAAATATGGTGACATCACCACACTAACTATAAAAAAAAAAAGAAATCTTAAAATAATGACGGACAGTGATTTAGGATGTCCTAATGCACCCCAATTGCCCAGGCATCATGTAGCTTTATAAGGGTCAGAAAAACTAAATAATGGTGCCCATGAAAGAACAAGCACACAAAATGATAACACAAAGATATCACAAAATATCGAAAAATATTAATAACAAAAGTCATTAATACTGTTACTACAGCAGAGAAAATTAAATTAAATAGTTTTCATTCCTAAAAGTACAGAAAAGAAAGGAGTTGACTCCTACTATCTGTGGCCACTGAACACAATTATTTTCACACCCTCACCACTTCTAGGAATCAACAAATTACTGTTTAAAGACACCTTCTCTAACAGTTTGCCTGAAGAAAGTAGCCCTCATCTTCTACCAATCATAACCTACAATGTACACACTGATGGCAGAACCTAATTGTCGCCACCATACATATATGTACATAGCTGTGGTTTCAGTGCCCTCTTTAGGTAGGTGGGTGTAATAAATTTGTTAAGCAGTTACTGTGACTTTTGAAAGAAGTTGAGAGAACTCTTGTAAATAGTCAGGTAGACACAGTATGGCAGCATAGAGACAAACAACAGCAACTTGGGTATGAGTTTTTGGAACCAGAAATCAGTTGTTAGTTACACATAAGGATTATTAACTTGTTACCTTAATTCTAAGCACATAGCAAGATATTTACGGTAAAACATGTAACTTGCATCACATCCAGGAAATGTTATTAAAAAGGTGTTGAGGTGTAGTGGACAACCAAAAAAGATGCACCTGTTGATGCTCAGGTGTGCAAAGGTTTCAAAGTGCACCCCAGTTTCATCTCCATTTGAAGCCTATGTCATCTATATGCATACTGTGATGGATGGGTCATGGGCATTTCCTCTAAGACTATTTTTGTTTCTTTTAAAAACAGGATATTAAAGTCCCCTCTATTTTTGTATGCACTATGTAGAATTCCCAAAGTGCATCATGAGACCTCATTTCCACCCTCACTTGAATTTGTAAACTCTGCATGTTATTTATAGTACAGATTTTCCACTTCCACACATTGTTCACTTAACTAACCTTCATTTTTCTTTTTCCTTTTGACAACAGCGCAACTCCAGCCCCTCGCTCAGTGAAGACAGAGATGGCCACTTTTCAGACATTGTTATGCAAAATGAGCTGAAGGTATGTCAGGGTGGATGGCAAAGTCTTTCAAAAGTGCTGTAAATAAAAAGTAGACTAGTAGTCTTACCCTTTGATCAGTGGGCAAAATGTGGCAGCTTGAACCCTCAAACCAGATGCTGAGCAATTGCATTTCTATTGGTTGAGAGGGAAATTCCTTTGCATACTTTTTAATAGCCTTCCTTTACGCACAGAACACATAACATTTATTTTGTAACATGAGGGTTGTGTTTCTTTTAGTAGCAATCAGTCTCAAATTTGTGGCCTCATATTATGCATGTTGCATCAATTTCACAATGGAACGCACATGGCATGTTTCATGTTCTGTGCTTTAATAGCAGTAAGCATTTCATGGTAACACCAACTTATACAGGCGTAAGCTTCACCTAAGAGGCAAATGTGCACCCTCTTCCATCAAATAAACTAATTTGCTAAACTAAACTAATCCCATGTTATACCTTTTTACAATTCTGAAGGGCCAATTAAAAGTGGCAGAGGTTGGCACTTATTTGGTTAAGTAGAGCCGGGTTCCATATTTTACATGAATGCTGCTAGTAGTCCTCCTAAAGACCATGGCTTTATTTACTATGGTTTACTGAATCATCTAAAAACCCTTAAATGCCAGTCACAACTGGCCTTTTTAAGAACAATACTTCTGAATCATTGTAGAATGATAAGTGTACTGACAATCTTACAGAGCAGATTTCCTCCCCCATTCCAGATTAGTTTACCATTTATGAACCACTTTTATGGGAAGTCTAGAGATTATCATTGGCTTTGAGTGAGATGATCATTGTTTTCTTAACTGTGAGGCTACTTGTTCTCTATCACGTCAAATGAGGAAAGCAGCAAAACAATACATAGATAAGCTGTAGTTCTGACAGACCCTGCAGCACTGTGAGCGCTTCTCACAAACTCTAATCATTGCCCAGCAATATGATATTAAAGAGTTGAGTTGTAACTTAATGTATTTATGTCATCAAATCAAATTTCATAAAGCCAGCCATCTAAAAGAGAAACTCATTCACATGGTCACATATTTGACCAGATCTTATTCATTGACAGCACTCACAGAACCGGGCTGAGTCCCTCTTACCATAAGGCATTACCCCTTTTCTGTCTCAAATATACCATGTCAATGTTTTTCTCTGAAATCTCAAAAGTACTCCTTCTTTTAGCCTTGCTGCTTCTATTTCTGATCTTTGACATCTTCTCGCTTAACACACACATAAGAAATATTTGTTGACCATGTTAATTCAGCTCTCCACTCAGTTTTTGATGAAATAGCACATTTAACACATAGATAATTCTCCTTTAAGCTTTCAGCTCCATAGTATAACTCTTTTCCATTCGCTGTGTGTGATCATATCATCATACCTGTCTTCTGCTAGAACTCTTGCCATTGTTTTTGATTTTTCACTTTGTTGTTCAGCACATGTAAATCACATTAGGAAAGTGTCTTGCTGGCACCTCCACAAGAGTCCTCAGTCTGCTCTCTGTTTTTCTGATAGCAAGAAGCGCGACCTTTCTTTCATCACTGCCTGTACTGAATTCTGTAAGTTTATTTGCAGGAGCTCTTTCTAATCTGTTGTCTAAGTTCAAGATGGTTCAGATGTCTACTACCATTCTCCTCACTTGTCCTTACAACAGTATGTTCTGTTCTGCTTTCACTACCTCCTTGTGTCTCATGGGACTGTATATAAAATTCTATTACTAACCTTTAAAGTTTGCACTAGACGACATCAGTAACCTCCTGTATCTTTGCATTCCCATCTGCCCACTCTGGTTCACAGCTTCTGACAATCATGTTGAGCCACAAACTGCATTATGGGTGACAGATCCTTCAACTGAAAGGCCTGAGGCTTTGGAATGACCTGCTTTAAATAAGTCGATGGGCGGAGTCAATTTATTGCTTTAAAAGACAACTTGAACCCCACCTAGCAGACATAGACATTCTTACCCTTTCACTCTGTTCACTCTCTCAATCTGACTGCTCAGGATGATACACAGTTTCACAAATCCTGTTCGTTGTTTCTTATTCTAATTCAGAACTTTTGTGTTTTAACTGTTGTATCTTTTGATATTAGTTTATATCTACAGTAGTTTAATATACTTTATCTTTTTCAGGTCTTCTATTTCTGTTGTACCTTTTCTAAATACCTGTGAACACTTTAAGCTTGGGAAAGGCATTAAGTAAATAAAATAAGAATAATGCTTTTTATATAAAAATTGTATTTTTATTATTACAGAACTGGTGCTTTTTAAAAAGGTTGGTATGAGACTGGTGGGCACAGACGGTGGAATGGTAAACTTTTTTTTTTTTCAGATTGAACAGCTGACCAAAGACTGGACGGACAAATGGAAGGATAAACAGGAACTTATGGAGGAGTATCGAGTGGACATCAACAGGGAGCGGGAAGGAGTTCTCATCGATTCTCGCTTGCCTCACTTGATAGCTGTGGATGGAGATGTGCTGAGCACTGGGATAGTATTCTATCACCTTAGGGTATATTTTGATCTTTATGTTTTATACCTGAATGGGTCCACAGTATTGTTCAATTTCATTTCTGTTTTCTTTTTAATTATACCACAACATAACATTCTGAGACCTAAAGATTGACAGGGTGTCACAGCCTACCCGGGCTGCACTAATCAGGCAAAACTGCAATATATTTCTGATTTTAGAAAACTGTAGTTCAGCCAGCCTGAATATCAAAGTTTACCATAAAATCTGTCATATAATGTGCACTTGTGTATAATGACCATGCTGATTTACGCCAAAATGTTCAGTTGAAAAAGAAATTCATACATTATGTGCACTCAAGATTTTATTAACTCTTTTAGAATGGGTGTCAACAGAAGAAGTAAGGCTGTAAACGTCGGATAAAATACTCGCCATTATGGTAAAGGTAGATAGTCTTTGCTTGGAGGTATGATAGACTCGTGGACTTGATGTCTAATTCCTGTGTGTGTGTGAGTAGTGACAAGCAAAAATGGCATTGACATCTGGTGAGAAAGCAAAGTGAATGCACAAAACAAAATATCCAGTGGATTATATGACATTTTGCGTATGTTTCATTATTTTAAATTGGACTCTGGCTTGTTAGACTGTGATTTAAGTTCAAGTGACTTGGAGATCGAGATCAAAAATGAAAGTGAAGTACTGGCATCAGCTGATCAGTCCCCTGCTAATCGTGGTGCTGAACGTTTGCCTGGGAGGGCCGCCACTTACAGTGACAAGATGTTGTAAACCTGCTTGCATCGCCGATGACAACCCTGCTCAGCCACTGTAGCCAGAGATAGGGAACACGCAGTGAGAGTGGCTACAGAACCAGCAACAGACATTTTATGTTGATTTATGTTTATGTGCTTTTCAGAAAAACAGTCCCAATCTTGCTACTGCTGCTGGTGCCGTTGCAGCCAAAGACAGTTAACATGCAGCGACAGCGCACTGCACGCGGAGACAGATATTTTATTCTAATATATGTGAGAATCTATTGCTTTAAAATTATCTCTTGTTTGTAATGCGCAACCTAATTTTTAGCAAACTAAACTGAGTGAAAATTACACACATTACACACCAAGTTTTATGGTAATTGAAAAAGTTTATAACTCCGCTATGTGTATTTGTTTCATAAATATGAAGACAAACTTTTGGCCTCTTAATCTGAATCAAATGCCTTTAGCACTCACACTGTATTTTGTATACCACTTTTCACACTTGTACGATGACATACAACGCTCATAAGCATGCAATAGATAGATAAACTGCAACTATAATAGTTTGATTTTTAGGTAGCCTTTAATAATAAATAACAGCTTAGGTTTAATTCTACACAAGCTGATCATTTGAGTTGAAAGGAGGCCTCATCGGCAAGACACTGGACTGGAAAGATAAAGATTAGACCTTCAAACCTTGATTCTGGCTATCTAAACAACTTTAAAATTTCCTTTTATTATCAAAATATAAATGAGCATTTTTGTAATAAATAAGTGAAACTTGTGAAGTTATTATTACTGTAGTTATCATTATCAATCAGTTATGGAAATCTAGCCTAGTGGTGGGTAACTGGGCCTTCAGCTGTATAGCGCCCAGACTCTGGAATGACCTACTGAAATTAATCAGGTCAGCTGACTCCATAAATTCTTTTAAAAACAACTCAAAACTCATCTGTTCAAGAAGGCTTTTAGCTCTACCTGACTTTATTACCCTTCTCTCAGTTTACCTCTGTGTCAAGATGCTCATGTAACCTGTGTGTGTGTGCTAGACCATCAATTATGTTGTAGCATTCAGCCATATATCTTTATTACCATTGACTACCTACAGGTAGGATGGTTGGTGAGCACTAGGAAAGTTACTGCATTATAACACTATACATGAGATATGCTTCCTTACTTGACATCATATTTCTAATATACAGTATACATATATGTATTTTTAATAAACAGAGCAGCATTTTTATGCATAACATTTTCCAAACTAATAACAATCTGACCACTACTTCTCAGTTTTAAAAGGCTGTACTCTTGCTGGTTGGTATCTGATATGCACACCACAGCTGTGGAACATTTGTGGTTGGCATTGGATAATTTGCCTGAAGCCCTGTTGCTGCATCAAGGATCACTTAAACTTGGTACACAAGCAGCACTGATGTAACAATGGAAGCTTTTAAATATGGTAGACCTGCTTTTCTATTTCTTTAATCTGCCTTTTCTTGCCTCTCTCTTTCATGCACCTAGGCTTCCTTCTCTTTTTCTTCCTCTTACTCTGCTCATTGCCTAAATGCTCTCAGCTGACCGCAGGTAAAGTAAACTACCAATTCAATGTCTGTAACTTGGGGCTTTTAACCCTCATTAAATCTATGGGTACATCTGTCAGAATGAATTGTGTTGTGTGGTGTTTTGGTTACTGAGAAATATAATAGATTGTTAGAATAAAATGAAGTCACTTTGCTTATTAAACTTCAGATTGGGTTTCAGAAGCCACAAGTTATGATTTGTGGGAAGTTCACTTTATTGAATCTTAATTTATAATCACATCCATATTTTGTGAGCTATAATTATCTCATTCGGACAACATTATATGAAGCACTGACGCGTGTTCCATCATGATCGTTTGTATTTACACTGTAATTTCATTTAAGAACTACACAATGTCATATTGGCCACTTTTATTTCTGTAAGTACATCATGTAGCCATGGTATACCAAATAATATGCTAGGAAAGGAAAACCTATAGTACCATGATAAAGTATTCACAATTGTTTTGATTTGGTTCTGTAAATGTTCATTTTGAAATAGATTAAGTAAGACATTTTTCTTCAATATCATACAAGAATTTGTGCACCATGTTAAAATAAATGGAAAATCTTGAAAAAGACATCACAGGTTTTTATAAATTAAAAAGTTAGTGTAGCAAAGGGCATCAAGGCTAAATGAGAGGGCCTGTCACTGTATAATACACACAGGTTTACTTGCTTGCTTAAGGAGGCCGCACACTATGCAATTTTGAGCCTGGATTGGGAGCTCCTGAATTGATCTTTCAAATTGGTACAAAATACCGAAAAAATCATTGCAGCTCATAAGTTCAATATTCACAAGGAATGAAATATGTTCCAATGTGATCCAAGTGACCCCCAATGATTTTTTGACATGTCAGCTTGCATTTGTCAGGTGTGAGACATCAAACAAATCACTTTTGTGTTTCAGTGCCCATTGATCAATCAGAGAGCAACTATGAGCAACTCTGTTCATACTTTTGAAAGCATGGCTGCAAAACATTTATGGATGCAAAGGAAGGAGAACAGATTAGTTGAGTTATGGAAAAATAATCATATGTTATAAAACACTTCAATGTATGTATGTGCTTTAGCATAGTCTGCTGATAATAACATAGGGCTAATCCAGTAAATGCTGGATGCTTAAGTAAAGTTTAGTCTACTGTAAAAACAGACATGAAGTTATATATTGCATTATTCCTTTGTGCAGGTAATATACATTTTTGCCCAATTACAAAGATGCAAGATTATGCAAAATGCCAACCATATATGAGTCCTTATGAACTGATGTGGACTCGCACCACAAAGTATTTCAATTCAAAAGTTTGTACCTTGGTGAAGTGCCAGTGGTCAGCTGCAAAAATATAGCAATCTGACTGTGAGGCCAGGAGTGACTCCATTAGTCAGCCACGCAGAGACTGTTTCCTGAGGACAGCTGATCCCACTCGGTGTCAGTCGCCACTTTTTCTGCACAACATTGTCACTTCCCTTCATCCATCCACAGTGCAAATCCCAACTTTATCACCAACTGAATTGCCATGCACTCACACCTTGAAGCATCTCAGTTCAAAGATTAACACTGTGGTGAACTGCCGGTGGTCATTTGCAAACCCACAAAATCTGTTTTAGAAGTGTTAGCTAAAAGGAAAGCTCCTTTTGTCAGCCATGCAAAGATTGTTTCTGAATGCTGTGAAGAGACCATTTCATGATGGCATCAGCTGATCAATCCCTGTGTCAGCCCCCTCCTTTTCTGCACAACATTGCCACTACACCTTAAAATGGCATTACTTACAATCAGCTATCACTACAAATGCCTCATTAGGTGTGAGGGAGCTCCTGATATCCCAATGTCTTAACACATGAAAATTCTCTAGTGTTCTCTTATCCCTCTTGGAGATGTTCTCCTTAGTTTAAATGGATGAGCTCTTATTTACCAAATCAGAGGCCCCAAGTTCACAGCCTAAATGATTTCTTGCCTGGTGACAGTCGTGACCAACAGAAACAAATCAGTAATTTTGAGCCTTAAACTGTTCATGTATTGTCTATCTAACTCTATTAGTGGTAAACCTCAAGTGTCACTTTTCTTGGGAGATATCAATGGTGTGTATGTTACATGGTTATGGCTTTGATAATCCACATGACTACACATACTGTCACAATATTCTGAAGAAGAGAGCTGTTGAAAAACAAAACTAAGAAAATGCACATGATGTCGGTGTTAATGGAACTGGCTCAAGCTTCCAGTGTAAAGAAACCCCAGCTGTCTCCCTGATCCTAGCTTCTATGTGTTTCATAGTCCCTCTTTGCACACTAAAATACAACTGCATACCTGTTTAAATATTTTAATAAAGAGAAATGTGTTATTTATGCCAGAATGTGATGTATTATGGTCACACTCATGATGTCGTTGGCTTCTATGTGGCTTACCATCACAGGGCTGCTAGAGACATCAATAAACTGTAACCATTAAAGATGGCAGCATGTATCAGAAATCCTATCAGTGGATTAAAGAAATGCCTAAAAGCCTTCTGCAAATTCAAAAATAATATGTGGGAATCTCTGCTCATTTTGTTAATGATTTCGATTTTGCAGTAACCCATTTCTTTTAATAAACAGTCTTCTTTTTGTGGTTGTGACCCATGCTTTCCTCATGATGCCTTTTGCCTTTACTGGAATTGATTTTCTGGTTCTCTTCCTTTGAACTCTGTGTTTGTTACAGTACACCCCAAAAACCTTCCCTTGTGTTCCCTTTGAATTTCCCTGCACTTGCACACTTGCAGAATGAGCACACACAATAAATACAAATGTGAATGTTGAGAAATTGAATTTTAAAAACACAAAATAACTGACGTTCTTAAAATGTACAAATCCTTCCTTGTCAAATATTCAGATTTGGTGTTTAGCAAAAATATGTTCCTAACAATGCAGTATGGTTAGCTATTTATCCTTCCACAGCAAGTGTTTCCCTCTTAACCTGACCTCGACATTTCTGGAATGCAAAAAAATTAGAGCAGAACACAGGGGGAACATGCCAGCTCAAACATGTAACCACAGCCGGAACCAAACTTGTATTTCACTGTAAACTTGCACTTCACTAAGCCAATGTGCTACCCTACCTTTTTCCAGTGTACCTCTCATTTTCCAAATTAAAAATAGATTATTTTCTTTTTTTGGAGAGTAATGATTGGTTTATTTCTTAAGAATCCTTTCAAGACTGAAAGAAAGATTCAAAAAAGAGTCAAATCTATGATCTCATTGCAGGAAGGAACAACCAGGATTGGATCCAGTAGTGACCACGGGGAAACAAATATTGGTAAGCCATCTCATATTTTGTTCAAAACCATTTTTTTCCTTGACTCCTACAGCCTTGCATTTGTTGGCGATCTAAACCTATATCATGGTGCTGGAATTTGGTGACACATTTCAGGCTGCTCAAACATGCGAGAAAGACTTTCACTGTACTCTATACAGGTGACAATATTTCTATTACAACTACATTCTGTGTTATTCAGTGCAAAATTGTATCAAAAAAGAGTATATAGGGTTCCCCAACTTCAAGAAGCTAATCTGCTTCCGAAAACCCTTTTGAAATGTGAATTTTCATAAACCAGAACACTTATTTACATTTAATTTAAATGGAGAATTTTTAAGCATCCATAGGCTCAAAAAATGACACTACAGTTTTGTTCAAATTACACTAAAATACATGAAAATGAATAGTAACATTGGTTATTATTACATCAAAACAAAACCTAACAAGACAATTTTATTAAAGAATGTATTAATAAGGCTGTTTTCTTGCACTTTTTCACTTCAGCGTTCCTGTTCAAAATATATCCTCTTTTAATCTTCCTTGGGGTTTTCCATCTCTCTTTTGGCACAACTAATGCATGTGACAAGTTGACTGAACCATTGCACATGAACAGAGACAGCATCACATTTGAGAATGATTGAAATTGGGACTGCACATCATCAATATCCAACCACGTGCTAAACTGTCAGCCCCGTCCCAAACATTTAGCCACACCTAAATTCTGCAACCTGTCCATTCAGAATCACTGGGACTAGAGAAACAGTGCATAATACAAAACGTCATGTGTAGTGTTCATTTTTTAATCCATTTCTTTTATTTACTTTAGTGAAGAATAATGAACAACCTCAGTAAACTGCAACAAATTTATTCACCAATATAGCAATAGCTCAGTTGAAATGTTGCCTTTTCAATTTGTAGGAGCAGTCACACATGGCATTGATTTTTCTTTAGTATTATTCACAGGTTTGACCGGCATAACTCAGTCATTTTTTTATTGTCATGTTTGTTTAAAACAAAATGAGATGTATATGTTGCGTTTCTTGTATTTCTTTGCTCCACGGGCTAACCAATGTTCTCGACGTAATGACCAGATACTTTTACTATGACATTAGTGGAAATAAAAGCATTTACCTGTAAACTGCACCCACCCTCCTTTATCACTGAAACAAAACCCTGGACAGGTAGTATAGATGTGTAGCTCTATACCAACCTACGTTTGTCTGGGCAAAATTTAATCATGTCTTTGTCATTGTCAAGTTCTGCAGGGTTCCCCTAGTGATGAAGATTATTGTGAGATTGTAAATGAGTGTGGAGTTGTGAGCCTGAAGCCTTGCCAGAAAGGACACTGTGCTGTAAATGGCCATGAAGTGACAGAACCATGCCGGCTTGCTCAAGGTAATGGACCTTTTTCTTTAGAAATTAATTATAGTACCACAACAGTTAATTAGAATTTTTGACCTTTGCGAAATGGGCCTATTTTTAGCAGCTAGAAGTCACTGATAGTACTGATGTAATTGTTTTATTCTGTAATTATTTTCCGTAGTGCCTTTGGTGAGTAATAAAGGCTGTATGAAGGATGTTAGCTTATTACAAGAAAAAAGTAATAAAGCCCTAATCTTGTAAAATACATATGGAGTAAAGAGTGTGTATATTAAAACTATACATAGAATGGTCAATTAAAGTACCAAAGCTAACTTGGAGTACGTAGCACATTTTCATACAAATAATGTAGCTCAAAGTGCTTTACATAATGAAGAAAAGAGAAAAAAAGACAAAGTAAGAATTAAAATAAGACAACATTAATTAACATGAAATAAGAGTAAGGTCCGATGATCAGGGAGGACAGAAAAAACAAAAAAAACTCCAGATAGCTGGAGAGAAAAAATAAAATCTGCAGGGGTTCCAGACCATGAGACCGCCCAGTCCCCTCTGGGCAATAATGAAGATAGAGTGGTCAGATGTCAGTGATGAACAATGCTGAGGTCCAGTTTTAAATGGCTGTTTTCAGTTTGGACTTGAGCTATGAAAACAGACCTTTGCAGATAGACCTGGACTACTCAGAAAAAATATGTTTGATCAGAAATTCTTTAATCTTATGTCATTTCATCTTAGGAGCGGTGATTGTTTTGGGAAAAAAGCACACGTTCAGGTTTAACCACCCTGCCGAAGCAGCCATTTTACGTCAACGAAGAAGGGTAAGTGAAATTCCCATGTGAGCAGTCTGTGACCTGTCTTTATCGTGCTTGTTTAACAAATAATAGTTCAGTGCTTAATATTTTTCATGAAATTTGAGAATGCCTTGGGTTACTGCGATCTGGACCTAATATTTTACATTGTGAGTACCGTGTGATGCGTGATTTAAAATGTGTTTTAATATTAGGTTATAATAGATACCCATTTGAATCACTCAGGTCACATTCAGAGTAGATCAGAAACAGGTGTTGACTGCAATTTACATAAACATAAATGCAAATGTGTTTTTATGCACACACAACCAACACATGAGCAGATGCGGATGGACACGATGTGGACACATATGGTGTAAATGTCCCCCAGTGATATTAGAAGCTGAAGTTTAGTTCAAGGGTGAATAAATTGTACATTTTGTAATAGCAGTGGCAAAGTCCACATCTCAGTGCTGTAGGAAAGTTAAAGAAAGACCAGACACGGGACGCCCAAGAAATCTGGAGCACCTGAAACAGTTTCTAAAGGAGAATAAGAGAAAAAGGTTTTCTGATAGATGAACCAGTGGTTATGATAATAGCTGTGCATAAATGTGTCATTCCATAGTGTTCAAGGCAGGAACAAACCCTAGACAGGGCACCGGTCAATCTCCAGAGTGTGCATATGTGAAAACATTTTTGAAAATGAAAACTCTAGTTTGTGCTTATTACGTGCTTCTTCCCTGATTGGATCCTGCTCATTGCAATATCTCATCCCTTGACTGGTCACCCTTCACAGCAGAAAACCATTTTACAACATAGCAGACACAGAGGAGTGCTTGCTGTGTTGCTTACTTGCCATATGCATCTAAATTGCACTCTGTATAGTCTGAATGCTTCATTCATATACAAAAGGCAAACAATGTATATAATATTCCTCTGACCATCAGATTAAATGTCCCTTCAAGGAAGACATTTCCTCTTGCTGTTTCTGCTGATGTTCACATACCAGTGTAGGTGAACAGTCATGTCATATGCGTTTTTAGATATTTTAGTGTGGACATAGATACTTTCATAAATGATATGAACACGCTAGTGTGTATTTAGTAAAAAAAAAAACATAATTGTGTGGACCTAAGTCTTATTTCTAAAGGTTAAAATAAGTAATTTCAAAAATTAAGAAAGTGCCGTGCAGTAGCGCAGTGGTAGTGTAGCTGTCTGCAGTAAGGACATCAGGGTTCCTGCCCAGAGTCCTCCCTGTGGAGTATGCATGTTCTCCCTATGTCCACATGGGTTTCCCCAGGGTTCTCCGGTTTCCAATTACTGCCCAAAGACATGTAGGTTAGGTGAATTGGCAATGCTAAATTGTGTGTGTTTGGTGCGTTTGTGTGTGTGTGGACTGCCACCCTGTCCAGGGATTGTTTCTACCTTGCACTCTGTGCTAGCTGGGATAGGCTCCAGTCCCTCCAGAACATATGTCTGGATTAAGCAGGTTAGAAAATGATAGAAATGAAAAATAAAGAAACAAAATGTTTGTAAAATGTCTATCTCTTCATTATTTTGTCACATGTGAATT